>NC_042616.1:184461452-184778596 GCF_901001135.1 Rhinatrema bivittatum
TTGGAGAAGTCACAATCAGAGGTTTTGGATAGGGCAACCTTAATAACTATCTTTGCATAAGAAGCTGATACACCATTGGGTTCCCTGATGTGGTCAGAAAAAAATCACCATAAAAGGAAGTTGTTTTTGACTGAAAAATAAAGAGTTATTGCCATAGGAGCCAGTTTTTGTTGAAGTTTCAGTGCAAATGTGCAATCAAATTAGAAGGGAAAAATGTACAGTATTTTCTTTGACCCCATACAATTTTCTATTCTGCTTTTTGCACTTTTCACAGCACTTCAAACTGGATTACATTCAGGTACTGTAGGTATTTCCCTATCCCCAGAGGGCTTACAATCTAAGGGGATCATTTATCAAAGTGCTATATGGCGTTTTTGCATGCAAAAAATGCCTTTAACACATGCAAAAGCACCATAATGTTTGGTGTGATGCAAAGGGGAGGGTATTGGGTGGGAATTTTGGACAAGTGGGCTCACAGTTTAGTGAAGCTGTATTGCATGGCTTTAATGTGAATTTTAACGACACCTTTTTCATTTGCGTAAAGCTGTATGAAAGGGCTTTATTGTGGTGTCATGCCATTTTAAGCTCCTGGAGAGCCAGCCAAGCTATCAGGGCCCTCCTGGGGGAGAGGGAGAAAGGGAGAGAGAGATAACCTAGCCATAATACCCTCACACTAGATAGGTATTTATATCTCTATGTGAGGCCCATCTAGGTGAGGTTTAGGTATTAGTGTAGGGGTTGGGGACCACTTTGACATTCAGAGTGAGACGTATGAACAGAACAGTATACTCTTATGAAGATTTGATGTCCTTCGGAGTGAGGAAACTCACACAAAGATGAGATTTGCAACCTCTACACTACTACCTTGGGGGGGTCTCCTGACCCCCCCCAAGCTGGCCAAAAGTTCCTTTTGGGCCGAACGAGGATCCCGGAAGCGACCCCGCGGGGAATCACGTGACGCCGCGTCACTCCGACGTGACGCCGACGTCACGTGCTACTTGCAAAGTTGGTCAGAAATGGCGTCCTGACCCCACTGGACCACCAGGGAGTTGTGGTAAGTCTTTGGGGGGGGGGGGGGATTAAGGAGGGTGAGGGGTTTAAATTTTTATTTGCACATATGGACATATACCCAACTCATTGAATTCTGTTTATGTCCATATTGACCGCAAATGGGACCCCCTTTGGACATATGGACATATGGACATAAACTTTTGCTCTGCACATCCCTACCAGATTGTCCTTGTTTTTTAATCGCTTTGACTTCTTGCTCAAATTTCGCCCCGGAGATAAGAATACCAGAGCTGATGCCCTATCACACCCTTTCCTCTCTGAGGATGTTCCTGATGAACCTCAGCACATCATCAACCCGAAGAAAGTAATCTTGGCAGCTACCCATTCTGTGCCTGCTGGTAAAACAATTGTGCCAAAACACCTCAGAAAGAAACTTCTTTACTGGGCTCATGATTCCAAGCTGGCTGGCCATCCTGGTCAATGACGTACCCTGCTGAAATTACAGAAGTACTATTGGTGGCCTACTATCAAGGAAGACACATACTCCTATGTAGCATCATGGTCCAACTGTGCCAAACATAAGCCTACTTCTGGTCAGCCATGGGGATTGCTACAACCGCTGCCACGGGGATTGCTGGTCAGCCATGGGGATTGCTACAACTGCTGACTGCAGAGGAAAAAACTGTGAGAGAGCCGGTTGGACCTTTAGATGATTGAGCGGTTAAAGGGGCTCTTAGGGAAGATAACTCCATTGTGGAAAGACTAAATTAATTCTTTGATTCTGTGTTTACTAATGAGGATGTTGGGGAGATACCAGTTCTGGAGATGGTATTCAAGGGTGATGAGTCTGATGAACTGAACCAAATCACTGTGTACCTGGAAGATGTAGTAGGCAGATTGACAAACTAAAGAGTAGCAAATCACCTGGAACAGATGGTATGCATCATAGTATACTGAAGGAATTAAAAAAATGAAACTTCTGATCTATTAGTTAAAATTTGTAATCTATCATTAAAATCATCCATTGTACCTGAAGACTGGAGGGTGGCCAATGTAACCCCAATATTTAAAAAGGGCTCCAGGAGTGATCCGGGAAACTGTAAACCAGTGAGCCTGATTTCAGTGCCAGGAAAAAGAGTGGAAACTATTCTAAAGATCAAAATCATAGAGCATATAGAAAGTAGAGATGTGAATCGTGTCCTCGATCGTCTTAACGATCGATTTCGGCTGGGAGGGGGAGGGAATCGTATTGTTGCCGTTTGTGTGTGTAAAGTATCGTCATAATCGTTAAAATCGTGAGCCGGCACACTAAAACCCCCTAAAACCCACCCCCGACCCTTTAAATTAAACCCCCCCCCCCCAAATGCCTTAAATTACCTGGTGGTCCAGCGGCACACTGAAACCCCCTGAAACCCACCCCCGACCCTTTAAATTAAATCCCCCACCCTCCCGAACCCCCCCCAATGCATTAAATTACCTGGGAGTCCTCCGTAGCGGCGGTCCGTGGCTAAATCGGGGGAAGGGGGAGAGCACGAAAACCGGCACACTAGATCGTGAGGTCTTCAGCCGGCGCCATTTTTCAAAATGGCCACCGCAAAATGGCGGCGGCCATAGACGAAAACGATTCGACGCAAGAGGTCGTTCCGGACCCCCGCTGGACTTTTGGCAAGTCTTGTGGGGGTCAGGAGGCCCCCCCAAGCTGGCCAAAAGTTCCTGGGAGTCCAGCGGGGGTCAAGGAGCGATTTCCTGCCGCGAATCGTTTTCCGTACGGAAAATGGCGCCAGCAGGAGATCGACTACAGGAGGTCGTTCAGCGAGGTCCGGAACCCTCGCGAGATTTCCGGACCTCGCTGAACGACCTCCTGCAGTCGATCTCCTGCCGGCGCCATTTTCCGTATGGAAAACGATTCGCGGCAGGAAATCGCTCCTTGACCCCCGCTGGACCCCCAGGAACTTTTGGCCAGCTTGGGGGGGCCTCCTGACCCCCACAAGACTTGCCAAAAGTCCAGCGAGGGTCCGGAACGACCTCTTGCGTTGAATCGTTTTCGTCTATGGCCGCCGCCATTTTGCGGCGGCCATTTTGAAAAATGGCGCCGGCTGAAGACCTCACGATCTAGTGTGCCGGTTTTCGTGCTCTCCCCCTTCCCCCGATTTAGCCACGGACCGCCGCTACGGAGGACTCCCAGGTAATTTAATGCATTGGGGGGGGTTCGGGAGGGTGGGGGATTTAATTTAAAGGGTCGGGGTGGGTTTTAGGGGGTTTTAGTGTGCCAGTTTTCCTGCCTTTCCCCTTCCCCCGATTTACGATTTTTTGATGATAAATTGGGGGAATTGGTATTGTATCGTGGCCCTAACGATTTTTGACGATTTAAAATATATCGGACGATATTTTAAATCGTCAAAAAATGATTCACATCCCTAATAGAAAGACATGGTTTAATGGTACACAGTTAACATGGATTTACCCAAGGGAAGCCTTGCTTAACAAATCAGCTTCATTATTTTGAAGGGGTTAATAAATATGTAAATAAAGGTGAACCGGTAGATGTAGTGTATTTGGATTTTCAGAAGGCATTTGACAAAGTCCCATATGAGAGGCTTCTAAGAAACCTAAAAATTCATAGGATAGGAAGCGATGTCCTTTCGTGAATTACAAACTGGTTAAAAGACAGAAAACAGAGAGTAGGATTAAATGGTCAATTTTCTCAGTGGAAAAGGGTAAACAGTGGAGTGCCTCAGGGATCTGTACATGGATCTGTGCTTTTCAATATATTTATAAATGATCTGGAAAGGAATACGACGAGTGAGGTCATCAGATTTGCAGATGATACAAAATAATTCAGAGTAGTTAAATCACAAGCGGATTGTGATACATGACAGGAGTGCTTTGTGAGACTGGAAGATTGTGCATTCAAAAGGCAGATTAAATTTAATGTAGACATGTGCAATGTGTTGCATATAGGGGAAAATAACCCTTGCTGTAATTACATGATGTTAGGCTCCATATTAGGAGCTTGCGCTACCACCCAGGAAAAAGATCAAGTCATCATAGTGGATAATATTTTGAAATCATCGGCTCAGTGTGCTTCAGCAGATTAATAAAAAGCAAACAGAATGTTAGGAATTATTAGGAAGGGAATGGTTAATAAAATGGAAAATGTCATAATGCCTCTATATCGCTCCATGGTGAGACCACACCTTGAATACTGTGTACAATTCTGGTCGCCACATCTCAAAAAAGATATAGATGCAATGGAGAAGGTACAGAGAAGGGCAACCAAAATGATAATGGAACAGTTCCCCTATGAGGAATGGCTGAAGAGGTTAGGGCTGTTCAATTTGGAGAACAGACGGCTGAGTGGGGATATGATAGAGGTCTTTAAAATCATAAGAGGTCTTGAACGAGTAGATGTGAATTGGTTATTTACACTTTTGGATAATAGAAGGACTAGGGGGCACTACATGAAGTTAGCAAGTAGCACATTTAAGACTAATTGAAAAAAAATCATTTTCACTCACCACACAGTTAAGCTCTGGAATTTGTTGCCAGAGGATGTTGTTAATGCAGTTAGTGTAACTGGGTTTAAAAAAAGTTTTGGATAAGTTCTTGGAGGAGAAGTCCATTAACTGCTATTAATCAAATTGACTTAGGGAATGGCCTCTGCTATTACTGGCATTAATATCATGAGATCTTCTTGGTGTTTGGTGACTTGCCAGGTTCTTGTGTCCTGGTTTGGCCTCTGTTGGAAACAAGATGCTGGGCTTGATGGACCTTTGGTCTGACCCAGCATGGCAGTTTCTTATGTTCTTATGGTGATGTTATAGGTTTAAGTGCCTGTTTTTTTATTGATATTTCCTTGTAAGTGATTAATTACATTTCCTATTGAAAAGTTTATATTCTTTGAACCCTCACAGTTAGGTTTCTTTATTGATTGTAGTCTCTTCGCTCGGCGAGGTTCTTTCGTGACTGTCACTATATGTTCTGGGTAAGGTTGTTCGGATGATACTCTGTAGTATTATAGAAACATAGAAACATAGAAATGATAGCAGAAGAAGACCAAACGGCCCATCCAGTCTGCCCAGCAAGTTTCACACTTTTTTTTCTTCTCATACTTATCTGTTTCTCTTGGATCTTAGTAACCTTTTGGTTCTATTACCCTTCCACCCCCACCATTAATGTAGAGAGTAGTGTTGGAGCTGCATCTAAATGAAATATCTAGCTTAATTAGTTAGGGGTAGTAACCACCGCAATAAGCAAGCTACACCCATGCTTATTTGTTTACCCAGACTATGTAATTCAATCCTTGTTGGTTGTCTGTATATAGATCCACTTTTCTTCACTCCCCCTGCCGTTGAAGCAGAGAGTTATGCTGGATATGCATTGAAAGGAAGTTTCAGTCTTTCTCCCCTGCCGTTGAAGCAGAGAGCTATGCTGGAAATGCTTGAAGTGTCAGACTTTCTCCCCTGCCGTTGAAGCAGAGAGCTATGCTGGAAATGCTTGAAGACTTTCTCCCCTGCCGTTAAAGCAGAGAGCTATGCTGGATATGCTTGAAGACTTTCTCCCCTGCTGTTGAAGCAGAGAGCTATGCTGGATATGCTTGAAGACTTTCTCCCCTGCCGTTGAAGCAGAGAGCTGTGCTGGATATGCTTGAAGACTTTCTCCCCTGCCGTTGAAGCAGAGAGATATGTTAGATATGCTTGAAGTATCAGACTTTCTCCCCTGCCGTTGAAGCAGAGAGCTATGCTGGATATGCTTGAAGTATCAGACTTTCTCCCCTGCCATTGAAGCAGAGAGCTATGCTGGATATGCTTGAAGTATCAGACTTTCTCCCCTGCCGTTGAAGCAGAGAGCTATGCTGGATATGCTTGAAGTATCAGACTTTCTCCCCTGCCGTTGAAGCAGAGAACTATGCTGGATATGCTTGAAGTATCAGTCTTTCTCCCCTGCCATTGAAGCAGAGAGCTATGCTGGATATGGTTGAAGTATCAGACGTTCTCCCCTGCCATTGAAGCAGAGAGCTATGCTGGATATGCATTGAAAATGAAGTATCAGGCTTATTTGATTTGGGGTAGTAACTGCCATAAAAAGCAAGCTACTCCCTGCTTTTTTGTGAATGAAAATCTTCTTCTTGGAAGAAATGTAAATGTACATTTGTTTAAATATATTCTCCCTTGTTTTTCTAGGTCCCCCTTATATGTTGATATAAAGATGCAATGATATCTATTTTCTTTTGTTTAATTGTCTTTTTTCTGTATTACTTATTGCTTTGTATTTTCATTGATGTATATGCTTATATTCTCTTTATAAGTATAAATAAAGAGTTAAAAAAAAGGATGGGCTTGGAGGTGATAGGATTGGAACCAAACCCCTCATTTGTTCTGGATCAGCACTGCCACATGCGCTGTGCAGTCCAGTTTACTGCCAGCTATTATCAAGCAGATTGTAAGGTAGAGATCCAGAGCTTTTACACTCTGGGGCGGATTTTCAGAGCCCTGCTCGCGTAAATCCGCCCAAAACCGGGCGGATTTACGCGAGCAGGGCCCTGCGCGCCGGGAAGCCTATTTTACATAGGCCTCCCGGCGCGCGCAGAGCCCCAGGACTCGCGTAAGTCCCGGGGTTCTCGGAGGGGGGCGTGTCGGGGGCGGGCCCGGTCGTCGCGGCGTTTCGGGGGCGTGTCGGCAGCGTTTTGGGGCGGGTACGGGGGCGTGGCTACGGCCCGGGGGCGTGGCCGCGCCCTCCGTACCCGCCCCCAGGTCGCGGCCCGGCGCACAGGAGGCCCGCTGGCGCACGGGGATTTACGCCTCCCTCCGGGAGGCGTAAATCCCCCGACAAAGGTAAGGGGGGGTTTTAGACAGGGCCGGGCGGGTGGGTTAGGTAGGGGAAGGGAGGGGAAGGTGAGGGGAGGGCAAAGGAAAGTTCCCTCCGAGGCTGCTCCGATTTCGGAGCGGCCTTGGAGGGAACGGGGTAGGCTGCGCGGCTCGGCGCGCGCCGGCTATACAAAATTCATAGCCTTGCGCGCGCCGATCCAGGATTTTAGTGGATACGTGCGGCTCCGCGCGTATCTACTAAAATCCAGCGTACTTTTGTTTGCGCCTGGAGCGCAAACAAAAGTAGGCTATTCGCGCGCCTTTTAAAATCCGCCCCTTTGTGAATAATAAGTGTTATTAAGATAAAGCATCAGGCGCTAACAGTTTAAGTTTCTAGCATATTTTATAAAATATCAGGAGAATGAACATAAACTATATTCCTGGGCAAGAATTATTAAGCATTTTATGCCGATAAAATTATTTTACTGTTTATTCATGATTAAGTGGGATTAAGACATAATCCAGCTATCAATAGGACATATTCATGATGTTTACATAGATAAATACTTTTTTTCTCAGAATTTGACTAGTAATATTCAGCATTGTATGTTAGATATTGCATGCAAAATCTGATTTTGGTTAATTATGATAATTGGTTCATGCGCGTCCCAGCCGCATTGGCACCACGGTCGGCCCTGCTCACCTCGCGCTTCTGTCAACCAGCGACAGCAAGGGAGGAGTGCTCGGAGCGGTTTTGTAACTCATTCCTGGAATAAGAAGATCTGGGATGGATTCTCCGGTAGTGGTCTGCAGGATGGGGTAACCCATGGAATCCTTGCTTCTTGATAAGCCTTGTGCATGGTAGCTCTGGTAGTGATCTGCAGCACGTATTAGGCCGGAGGCAGATGTGGGTACTGGGGCTCCGTGGCATCGGCGTCCTCGGCCATGCCCCTAGGCACGCGCGTGGCTGACATACAGCCCTTTAAAGGGCCCAGGGCAGGAAAACAGTCAAATGGTCTGTGTGGTGGAAGCACATCAGCTGCTTGTTTAGAAAATACATCTTGTAATGATGCATACTGCGGTGGTAGACCAGGGAGAGCAGTAGTAGTGGCCAAGCATGGCAATGGGGTTACCTTTTTTAAGCATCAGTCATGGCAGGGTGGACCCCATTGTGATAATTCCATTGAAGACCAGTTGAACTGGGGAGAATGGTCTTGTATCCATGGGATGCCCAGCACTATAGGATGGATAGCTTTCTCAAGGATCAGAAATATGATGGTCTTGGTATGCAGGGATCCAGTGCGAAGGCAGATGGGTTATGTGATGAGCGAGACATCTTCTGGCAACGGCTCACCATGTATGGATGAGAGAAGCAGCGGTATATGTACAGGTTTGGTAGGAATTTGTAGCTGTTCTACCAATCTTTTCAGAATAAAATTACCAACTGCACTGGAATTGACTACTGCCTGTGTGGCGAATTCAAGCGGCCCAGAGATGATAGAGACCAGGAGAACATAAGAACATTAGAAATTGCCATGCTGGGTCAGACCAAGGGTCCATCAAGCCCAGCTTCCTGTTTCTAACAGAAGCCAAACCAGGCCACAAGAACCTGGCAATTACCCAAACACCAAGAAGATCCCATGCTACTGATGCACTTCCTCTGGCAGTGAAGGAGATGGTGCAGTCAGACCTAGGAAGAGTCCTCTGGTGGATCCTAGGTCTGCATGTTTCCCGGACAGATGGGACAAGTTTGGACTGCATGGCCAGTCTTCCCACAATACATGCAGAGGCCCATCCTTTTTTGAAAGTGCCTCTCTTGGGCGGTTAAGAGGCTATGGCCTAATAGCATGGGTTTGTCCTCTTCTTCAGGACTGGGTAGTGTCTGGACTGGAGTTGAAAGTAAGAAGCAAGGGTGATTACCTCCGGAGGAGTGTTTCTTGGGAGGTTTTACCTTAGCAGATTGCTCTCGGATATGGTGGTCAATCCTTCCAGTGAGGTCAATAAAAGAACTTTGAGTGTCAGTCAACTCACGTGTGGCAAGTTCATCTTTTATACATTAGTTGAGGCCTTCTATGAAGATAGCTCTTAAACAACCCAAATCTCATAGGAGTTCAGAAGTCAGGGTTTTAAATTTGATAACGTAGTAAGGGAGTGGCTTAGTCCTTTGTTGGAGGTGTAGGAGTGCTGAACCAGCTACAGACTGGCATGCAGGGTCATCAAATACAGATTTGAAGAGAGTCAGAAAGCCAGGAAGTCATTCAGGACTGGATCATATCATTCCCATAATGGTGAAGCCCAAGCCATGGCTTTTCCATCCAACAAGGACAAGATATAAGTCATCTTGGTAATTGCTATAGGGAAGTACAGCAGTTGTAAGGAGAAGTGCATACAGCACTGATTTAGAAAACCCCTACACAACATGGAGAAACGAGTAGGGGAAGGCAAAGGAACTGTAGTTCGCCCGGTAACCACCGGGTGTGATGCACTCTGATTAGAAGTAGGAGAAGCATTCAGTCTGGTAATCAGCTGATTAAAGGCAGTAGTCAATGACTCCAAAGTTCTCTGTTGCTCTGAAATCTGTTGGGCCAGGCCAGGAATGGCCTGTAAGGCTGAGAGCTAGCCGGGTCCATGGAGTTAGCAATATGTTATGTTTTAACTTGGTTTGTGGGCCCTGGGGTCATGGAGAGAGCTGACTCTACCCACAGAGAGGAGCCCTGAGGGAACTCTCCATGACAGGTGGCATCTCAGCAGTGATGGACAGATTAGTGATGGAGTCAGATAATATTTATTATTCAGCAAAGAGAAACCCGAGGAGCGGGTTTGTAACTCAGTCCTGGAATAAGAAGACCTGGGATGGATTCTCCGGTAGTTGTCGGCAGGGTGGTGTAACCTGTGGAATCCTTGCTTCTTGATAAGCCTTGTGCATGTTAGCTCTGGTACTGGTCCACAGCACAGGTTTATTTATTTATTTATTTATTTAAATTTCTTATATACCGGCATTCGCGATGGGAGTCGCATCATGCCGGTTTACAAATAACAAGGTGTGACAACAGAATAAATACTTAATAACTTAAAAACATTAACATGTGATAGAAGAATAAGGTAGCAGTTACAATAAAACAGGGATAAAATGCAACTTGGAATGAAGAGAAGGCAAAAGAGAGATTAACACTGAGATAACAAAAGAATGACCAAGGTAAATAGAACCAAGGTAAATAAACCTGCCTCATTAAAAAAGAGAGAACATTATTGAGTTGTCAAAGGTTGTTGATTACTCTGACGGGAGGTTAGGCCGGAGGCAGATGTGGGTACTGGTACAAGACAGTGTGAATCCGGTAGTGGTCCGCAGAGCGGAGTAACCCGGAAAGTCCTTGCTTCTTAGTATACCTTGTGCGTTGTAGCTTTGGAAGTGGCCCGCAGCACGGGGTAGGCCGAAGGTAGGTGTTGGCAACTGGCACAAGACAGCATGGATCCAGTAGTGGTCCACAGAGCGGGTTAACCCGAGGATCCATACAGCAAGACAGACGTGGTAATGTAGAGTAGGTCTTGTACTCACTATGCAGTAGAGCAGGGGTGGGCAATTCCGGTCTTCGAGGGCCGCAAACCAGTCGGGTTTTCAGGATATCCTTAATTAATATGCATGAGAGACACCTGCATACACACTGCCTCAGTTGAATGCAAATCTATTTCATGCATATTCATTAGGGGTATCCTGAAATCCCGACTGGTTTGCAGCCCTCGAGGACCGGACTTGTCCACCCTTGCAGTAGAGAATTCGTAGTAGCAGCAGCGGAGACCCGATGCAGAAGAGAAGGAATGTCCGTGAAGCTGCAGGAGCTTAGCTGGTGAAGGTGAGACAGGCAGATGAGGCTTTCTGAGGAGTAGATAGCTCTGAGTGCAGCAAGGCCCCCGAAGAGCAGGTACCTGAGTCACTCAGTCTGGAACGCAGGGACAGCGATGCGAAGCGTCTCAGTGTAAAGGAATTAAGCAAGATGGAATCCTTGCTAACTTGTAGGTAGGACAGTCTGGTAGGCTTAAATACACGTAGGTAGTGACATAATGCAGAGGGGATGCCCCCGAGGTTCCTGCCATGACGTGCCTAAGGAGGAGGCAGGCAGATTCAAGATGGCGACTTATATCACCCTCGCCATCCCAGGAACTCCAGGGAGGTCGGTGTGCAGAGGCAGAGGCGGCCATCTTAGCCAGAATTGGAGCTACGGACCGACGGGCGCAATATTGGCCTCCTGTTACCATTGGGCCAACCTGCTTGGAAACCAACCACGTCTTCCACTCAGTTAGACCTACAGGCACTGCCTGTTTCACCTGGAGGACCACCCTGAACTGTTGCCTTCCCTAGGTCTCCGGATCTTCCGGTTCAAGTCTAGCTCCTCCATTCTGCATCAACCGTGCACTCTTGCTCATGGTGGGCACACCTCTCCGATACCTCTCCGGAAGACTGCCAGAGGCCCACCTAAGTCCAGGTGGTCTGGATACCCAAGGGCTCAACCTGCGAAAACCCCAGACTGTTATTGCTGAAGCTCCAGCTAGCCTCTGTCTCCTTGTGTGCTCCGCCTCCTGGTGGAAGGCACTCACTGGGTCCGACCAGAGGGTCGTACGAATCCTGTGCCAGGCCAAGGGTCCACCTCCAGAGCAATATTGGTAGCAGAAAAACACACCTGATAGGGTTTCACTATGAATATCTTTCTTAATTATTAAAGAGGAGACTAGTGTTGACCATGGCAGTAGAACAATTATTGACTATGACAGATTTGTGACCAATCATGGTTGGATACTACAGAAGTAAAGTAAAAAAGAAAGTGCAAAGAAGGGTAACCAAAATGATAAAGGGCATGGAACGGCTGCCTTATGAGGAAAGGCTAAAGAATTAGGGTTGTTCACTTTGGAGAAGAGACAACTGAGGGGGGATATGATAGAGGTCTACAAAATCATGAAAGGACTTGAACAAGTTAATGAAAATTGGTTATTTACCCTTTAAGATAATAGAAGGACCAGGGGGAAGTCCATGAAATTAGCAAGTAGCTCATTTAAAACAATTATAACTCTATGTTCCATGTTAACTGTAAAGCTTGTTGCTGCATTACTTTCTCTCTAAACCAATAAGATGTTCCAAACAATTGTCGGCATATAAAAATCTTAAATAAATAAATATATAAATATATAAATAAATAGATAAATAAATTGAAGAAAATACTTTCACTTAGCACATAGTTAAGCTCTGGAATTCATTGCCAGAGGATGTGATTACAGCAGTTAGTATAACTGGGTTTAAAAAAGGTTAGGATAGGTTCCTAGAGGATAAATCCATAGTCTTTAGTCTTTCCTCATAGGGGAGCTGTTCCATCCCCTTTATCATTTTGGTTGACATTCTCTGTACTTTTTCCATCGCAACTATATATTTTTTTAGGTGCAGCAACCAGAATTGTACACAGTATTCAAGGTGTGGTCTCACCATTGAGCGATACAGAGGCATTATGACATTTTGCGTTTTATTCACCATTCCCTTTTTAATAATTCCCAACATTATGTTTTGTTTTTTGACTGCCGCAGCACACTGAACCGACAATTTCAATGTGTTATCCACTATGTGTTGCATCCGTGGCTGCTCGACACCCTCACTCCGCCCTCTTTACCTCTGTGGTGCTCCCTCCACGTCTGATGGACGGTTAGCAGCCGCAGGGTCTTCTTGCCGTCTCCCTCCGGCGTCCCCGGACTGGTACGATGCTGCGGATCTGCCATGTTCCTGATGACGTAGGGTGCGTGCGCACGCGCGCTCCGATTGATGTACCAGCAAAGGCGCAAACATTGGTGGTGTCCCCCTGGGATGATGTCATCCGCTTCCAATATAAAAGGTCTCAGTATTCGCTAACTAATCGAGTTAGCAAGGATTCGCTAAGGACTCGCTTTGGCTATCCAAGCTACTCTGCCTCCTCGGACTTACCAGGGGTACCCGCTCCTCGGGGGCTTCACTCTCTTTTCTTTATTTCAGATTGCCGATAGGAACTGCTACTCGCTCCTCGAAGATTCGGAAGCTATCGCAGATACAGACAATTGTGAGTTACCATTGCTCACTCAGATCTTTCCCTGGAACCAGGTACTCGCTCCTCGAGGGCCTAACCTTTTCCAGCTACTGAGCTTCCTTAAGACCTTATGTGAGTTTTTGTCATCTAGTTCTGGCTATGAACACAGCATACCCTGTCTACTCACTATCTGTAGTTTTCTACAGCTCAGCAACCCTGGGATCGCTGTTCCAGTACCTGAGGGACTTCAGCCCTGCCGGGCATATCAGCTCACTACGGCCACCTCTGGTGGTTCTACTAACCTGTCTAATAAAATAATTATCTGTGTCTGTATCCATACCCAAGCCTAGCCGGTGGTCCCTCTCAGGATATCCTCCTGGGGGCGCAGTCATCTGCCATTGGCCCAAGGATCTACATTCCTCTACAGCTGAGTGTCCTCTCCAAGCACTCTGCTGATAACAGATTGCTACTCCTTCTCCATCAGGAGTCTTCAGCAACAGTCTCATATCAGATTGCTACTCCGCAGTCCAATAACTAACAGATTGCAACTCCTCCCTTCCTCAGGAGTCGAAGCATAACAAGATTGCTAACTCCTCCTCCCATAGGAGCTAGTTCATAACAGAATTGCTAACTCCCTAGCAGGTTCATAACAGATTGCGAACTCCTCCCTTCTTGAGGAGTAGATCATAACAGATTCTTAACACTATGACGCCTAGATCTCTTTCTTGGGTGGTAGCTCCTAATATGACACCTAAGATTGTGTAACTATAGAATGGTTTATTTTTCCCTAAATCCATCCCCTTGCACTTATCCACATTAAATTTCATCTGCCATTTGGATGCAAATTTTTCCAATCTTACAAGGTCTTCCTGCAATTTATCACATTTCACTTGTGATTTAACTACTCTGAATAATTTTGTATCATCTATAAATTTGATTACCTCACTTGTTGTATTCCTTTACAGATCATTTATAAATATATTGAAAAGCACCGGTCCCAGTACAGATCCCTGAGGCACTCTACTGCCTACTCCCCTCCATTGAGAAAATTGTCCATTTAATCCTACTCAATGTTTCCTGTCTTTTAGCCAGTTTGTAATCCATGAAAGGACATTGCCACCTATCCCATGACTTCTTACTTTTCCTAGAAGCCTCTCATGAGGAACTTTGTCAAATGCCTTCTGAAAATCCAAATACACTACATCTACCAGATCACCTTTATCTAGATGTTTATTATCCCCTTCAAAAAAGTGAAGCAGATTTGTGAGGCAAGACTTGCCTTGGCAAAGCCATGCTGACTTTGTTCCATTAAACCATTTCTTACTATATATTCTGTGATTTTGATATTAGAATACTTTCCACTATTTTTCCTGGCACTGAAGTCAGGCTGACAGGTCTTCACTTTCCCGGATTGTCCCTGGAGCCCTTTTTAAATAATGGGGTTACATTAGCCACCCTCCAGTCTTCAGGTACAATGGATGATTTTAATGATAGGTTACAAATTTTTACCAATAGATCTGAAATTTCATTTTTCAGTTCCTTCAGAACCCTGGGATGTATACCATCCGGTCCAGGTGATTTACTACTCTTCAGTTTGTCAATCAGGTCTACCATATATTCTAGATTCACTGTAATTTGGTTCAGTCCATCTGAATCATTACCCATGAAAACCTTCTCCGGAAAGGGTATCTCCCCAACATCCTCTTCAGTAAACACCGAAGCAAAGAAATTGTTTAATCTTTCTGAGATGGCCTTATCTTCTGTAAGATCCCCTTTAACCCCTCGATCATGTAACGGTCCAACTGACTCCCTTGCAGGCTATTCTGTTTCTGGTGGCTTCTTGCATTGCTTTGATAGTAATAATGCCCATCTCAACATTGACAGTGAATCTAATCCCTTAATAAAGCATTTCATCTTGTTTAAATTACCAGCATTCCTTGTAAGGTCCATTGCAATCTGTTGTTAAACATATTGATGTGCACATCCAACATGTGCATCCTGACTACTCTAAATAAACCTGAAGATCTTTGTGAACCACCCTATACATGGAGTCATGACTCAATTTGTCTCTTCACTTTACAAACCATCTACTCTACAAAGACCTATCCTGGAACTTTGGACTTAGAATAATGTCAAACAAACTAATCACTTCCCTGGACAAATTCCTGACAGCCTTCTTAGTAAGGCACTGGCATATCAAACCTCTCTTTCAATATCATTGCCACCAAGTACACCAGAGCAATGTCTGGCCTGGCTTGAAATACCAGTTGAGATCACACCGAATGCAACAAATGTCTCATTACATTTCACACTGCCCAAGTAACAATAAGGACATTCTGTGCAGTGTCAAACTCAAATGAGGTCCACACAATTGCTTCAATGCATGCCAGTGGGTCCAGAATTGAAACAAATGGCCTGCAACTTAAATCATCTGTTGCCAAATCCCTAGACTGATGATCCCTATAAACAGCACAATTAGTATTAGGGATGTGAATCGTTTTTTGACGATTTAAAATATCGTCCGATATATTTTAAATCGTCAAAAATCATTAGAGCCGTGTTACAATAACAATTCCCCCGATTTATCGTCAAAAAATCGTAAATCGGGGGAAGGGGGAGGGGAAGGGGGAGGGCGGGAAAACCGGCACACTAAAACAACCCTAAAACCCACCCGACCCTTTAAAATAAATCCCCCACCCTCCCGAACCCCCCCAAAATGCCTTAAGTTACCTGGGGTCCAGAGGAAGGGTCCCGGTGTGATCTTTTACTCTCAGACCGCGGACCTCCGTGCGTTGTAGAAACAAAATGGCGCCATTTTGTTTTTTCGTCCCCCGACGTCAGGAGCATAGGAGATCGCTCCTGGACCCCCGCTGGACCCCCAGGGACTTTTGGCCAGCTTGGGGGGGCCTCCTGACCCCCACAAGACTTGCCAAAAGTCCAGCAGGGGTCCAGAATGACCTCCTGCAGTCGAATCGTTTTTCCGTACGGAAAAACGATTCGCGGTAGGAGATCGCTCCCGGACCCCCGCTCGACCCCCAGGGACTTTTGGCCAGCTTGGGGGGGCCTCCTGACCCCCACAAGACTTGCCAAAAGTCCAGCGGGGGTCCGGAACGACCTCCTGCAGTCGATTCGTGTTGCAGTATGGCCGGCGCCATTTTGCGCAAAATGGCGCCGGCCATTCGGCAACACGATCTCCTACGCTCCTGACGTCGGGGGACAAAAAAACAAAATGGCGCCGGCCTGTCATATGACAGGTCAAAGGTGGCGCCGGCGCCATTTTGTTTCTACAATGCACGGAGGTCCGAGGTCCGAGAGTAAAAGATCACACCGGGACCCTTCCTCTGAACCCCAGGTAATTTAAGGCATTTTGGGGGGTTTCGGGAGGGTGGGGGATTTATTTTAAAGGGTTGGGGTGGGTTTTAGGGTTGTTTTAGTGTGCCGGTTTTCCCGCCCTCCCCCCCCACTGGACCCCAGGTAATTTAAGGCATTTTGGGGGGGTTCAGGAAGTTGGGGGATTTATTTTAAAGGGTCGGGGTGGGTTTTAGGGATGTTTTAGTGTGCCGGTTTTCGATTTACACGATTTACACGATATTTAAAAAACCCAAACTGCGATGATCCGATTCCCTCCCCCTCCCAGCCGAAATTGATCGTTAAGACGATCGATCACACGATTCACATCTCTAATTAGTATCAATGTCACTTGTTGCCTACCCCTGCATGGACATAGAGGGGCGGATTTTAAAACGAGCGCGAATAGCCTACTTTTGTTTGCGCTCCAAGCGCAAACAAAAGTACGCTGGATTTTAGTAGATACGCGCGGAGCCGCGCGTATCCGCTAAAATCCTGGATCGGCGCGCGCAAGGCTATCGATTTCGTATAGCCGGTGCGCGCCGAGCCGCACAGCCTACCCCCGTTCCCTCCAAGGCCGCTCCGGAATCGGAGCGGCCTCGGAGGGAACTTTCCTTTGCCCTCCCCTCACCTTCCCCTCCCTTCCCCTACCTAACCCACCCCCCGGCCCTGTCTAAACCCCCCCCTTACCTTTGTCGGGGGATTTACGCCTCCCAGAGGGAGGCGTAAATCCCCGCGCGCCGGGACGCAACCTGGGGGCGGGTCCGGAGGGTGCGGCCACGCCCCTGGGCCGCCCCGGGTCGTAGCCACGCCCCCGGAACGCTCCCGACACGCCCCGAAAACGCCGCGCGATTCGGGCCCGCCCCCGACACGCCCCCCGACACGCCCCCTCTGAAAACCCTGGGACTTATGCGAGTCCCAGGGCTCTGCGCGCGCCGGGAGGCCTATGTAAAATAGGCTTCCCGGCGCGCAGGGCCCTGCTCGCGTAAATCCGCCCGGTTTTGGGCGGATTTACGCGAGCAGGGCTCTGAAAATCCGCCCCTATGATAATATGTGAATCGTGTCCTCGATCGTCTTAACGATCGATTTCGGCTGGGAGGGGGAGGGAATCGTATTGTTGTCGTTTGGGTGTTTAAAGTATCGTGAAAATCGTTAAAATCGTGAGCCGGCACACTGAAACACCCTAAAACCCACCCTGACCCTTTAAATTAAATCCCCCACCCTCCCAAACCCCCCCAAAATGCCTTAAATTACCTGGGGGTCCAGCGGGGTCCGGAACAGCCTCCTGAAATCGAATCGTATTGTCTTCAGCCGGCGCCATTTTGCGCCGCCATTTTGCAAAATGGCGGCACAAAATGGCGCCGGCCATAGACCATAGACCGGCGTATGGCCGGCGCCATTTTCCATACGGAAAAACGATTCGCGGCAGGAGATCGCTCCCGGACCCCCGCTGGACCCCCAGGGACTTTTGGCCAGCTTGGGGGGGCCTCCTGACCCCCACAAGACTTGCCAAAAGTCCAGCGGGGGTCCGGAACAACCTCCTGCAGTCGAATCATGTTGGTCTATGGCCGGCGCCATTTTGCGCCGCCATTTTGCAAAATGGCGGCGCAAAATGGCGCCGGCTGAAGACAACACGATCCGTGCATGCGACTACAAGACATACATAAATTGTTTAATTTGTGTACTGAAGAGAATACACACAAGCCCCTGAGGCAGCCGTCCTAATACGGCGAAACTCGGCCTGAGTCGGGCTACCTTGTGTCTCCACTTCAATAAAGTTTTTTTCAAGACTATTGGCATCTATTCCTTTGTTCAACCTATTTTTCCCTATATGCATCACATTGCACTTATCCACATTAAATTTCATCTGCCATTTGGATGCCCAATTTTCCAGTCTCACAAGGTCTTCCTGCAATTTATCACAATCTGCTTGTGATTTAACTACTCTGCACAATATTGTGTCATCTGCAAATATGATTATCTCACTCGTCGTATTTCTTTCCAGATCATTTATAAATATATTGAAAAGTAAGGGTCCCAATACAGATCCCTGAGGCACTCCACTGTCCACTCCCTTCCACTGAGAAAATTGTCCATTTAATCCTACTCTCTGTTTCCTGTCTTTTAGCCAGTTTGCAATCCACGAAAGGACATCGCCACCTATCCCATGACATTTTACTTTTCATAGAAGCCTCTCATGAGGAACTTTGTCAAACACCTTCTGAAAATCCAAGTATACTACATCCTCCCATTCACCTTTATCCACATGTTTATTAACTCCTTCAAAAAAGTGAAGCAGATTTATGAGGCAAGACTTGCCCTGGGAAAAGCCATGCTGACTTTGTTCCATTAAGCCATGTCTTTCTATATATTCTGTGATTTTGATGTTTAGAACACTTTCCACTATTTTTCCTGGCAATGAAGTCAGGCTAACCGGTCTGTAGTTTCCCGGATCGCCCCTGGAGCCATTTATAAATATTGGGGTTACATTTGCAATCCTCCAGTCTTCAGGTACAATGAATGATTTTAATGATAGGTTACAAATTTTTACTAATAGGTCTAAAATTTCATTTTTTAGTTCCTTCAGAACTCTGGGGTGCATACCATCCAGTCCAGGTGATTTACTACTCTTCAGTTTGTCAATCAGGCCTACCACATCTTCTAGGTTCACCGTGATTTGATTCAGTCCATCTGAATCATTACCCATGAAAACCTTCTCCATTACGGGTACCTCCCCAACATCCTCTTCAATAAACACTGAAGCAAAGAAATCATTTAATCTTTCTGTGATGGCCTTATCTTCTCTAAGTGCCCCTTTAACCCCTCGATCATCTAACGGTCCAACTGACTCCCTCACAGGCTTTCTGCTTCGAATATGTATTTTAAAAAGTTTTTACTGTGAGTTTTTGCCTCTACAGCCAACTTCTTTTCAAATTCTCTCTTAGCCTGTCTTATCAATGTCTTACATTTAACTTGCCAACTTTTATGCTTTATCCTATTTTCTTCCTTTGGATCCTTCTTCCAATTTTTGAATGAAGATCTTTTGGCTAAAATAGCTTCTTTCTCCTCCCCTTTTAACCATGCCAGTAATTGTTTTGCCTTCTTTCCACCTTTCTTAATGTGTGGAATACATCTAGACTGTGCTTCTAGATGGTATTTTTTAACAATGACAATGCGTCTTGGACATTTTTTACTTTTGTAGCTGCTCCTTTCAGTTTTTTTCTAACAATTTTTCTCATTTTATCAGTTTCCCTTTTGAAAGTTTAGCATGAGAGCCTTGGATTTGCACACTGTTCCTCTTCCAGTCATTAAATCAAATTTGATCATATTATGATCACTATTGGCAAGCGACCCCACCACCGTTACCTCTCTTACCAAGTTCTGTGCTCCACTGAGAGTTAGATCTAAAATTGTTCCCTCTCTCGTCGGTTCTTGAACCAATTGCTCCATAAAACTATCATCTATTCCATCCAGGAACGTTATCTCTCTAGCATGTCCCGATGACACATTTACCCAGTCAATATTGGGATAATTGAACTCTAAACCAAATCCAAAAATTCTCTTACTATGTGATCCCACGATTAGCACAATCTAAATAAGAGACGTGGTACTGAGAAATTTTTCAATTTATAAAGCTGTATGTAAACAATACTTATATGTATTTAGACTGTAAATTTAAGGACCATCATACCACCCATAGTGCTCACAAGTTAAAACTTGTATTTCAAGCACTTCAATTGGTCACTTTTAATCATTGGTCCGAATCAGCTAGCATCCAATATATTAGTTTTCAATGTTCAAAATAATTTTTTTTGTTTTTTTAAGCGTATATATTTAAAAACAAATGAACTTCCCTTTTGTGGCTGTCGGGGTTAATCGTCTGACGTGCGCGTTTCGCAACAGAGACATCAGTTCAAAACTCTCCTGATCCAGCACTCGCCTTCTGATTCTTTAACGGGGGTGTACCTCAGCGATGTGGGTTTGTGCGATGCTACGGGTCCATCAATTTTTCAGACCCGACGCCATTTCCCCGCTTGGAAATTTTGCGTTAATTGAAGTCTCCCATTATTACTGCACTACCAATTTGGTTAGCTTCTCTAATTTCTCTTAGCATTTCACTGTCTGTCTCACCATCTTGACCAGGTAGATGGTAGAATACCCCTATCACTATAGTCTTCCCCGACACACAAGGGATTTCTACCCATAAAGATTCAATTTTGTATTTAGTCTCATGCAGGATGTTTATCCTGTTGGACTCTATGCCATCCCGGACATAAAGCGCCACACCTCCTCCCGGGTGCTCCTCTCTGTCATTGCCATATAATTTGTACCCCGGTATAGCACTGTCCCATTGGTTATCCTCTTTTCACCATGTCTCTGAGATGCCAATTAAGTCTATGTCATCATTCACTGCTGTACATTCTAATTCTCCGATCTTTCTTCTTATTTATTTTATTTATTTTATTTATTTATTTAAGGTTTTTATATACCGGCAATCATGAGCACATATCTTGCTGGTTTACATGAAACGGGAGTGCATTAAATACATCAACTAGAACTGTGGTGATCGAAGGAGCAGTTACAAATAACAAGGGTAGCAGAACTTGGATAAGAAGGAAGAGATAGGAAAGAATAAACGGTTGAACGGTATACAAATAAATTAAATGCTATGTAAAAATGGCATGATTAATGGCTGAATATTTGAAGTCTTAGACTTCTGGCATTAGCATACAAACATTTCAAAGTTTGTTTTTTGTTTGTATTTTCATTCTGCTTTTTAATTGATAGGGATAAGTTAGAATTTTTTTTAGCTCAGGTGAGTTTTTAGTTACAGGCACGGACTATTTTTCTAATTATTGGAACCTCTCTGTCAGGATGCCCTAATTCTAATCCATCATTAGTTTCCTTTGAAGATACCTCTCTCAGAACCATGCGCTGCTGAGCGACTGTTGGCTTTCCCCTTTTTTCTAGTTTAAAAGCTGCTCTATCTCCTTTTTAAAGGTTAGCACCAGCAGTCTGATTCCACCCTGGTTAAGGTGGAGCCCATCCCTTCAGAAGAGACTCCCCCTTCCCCAAAAGGTTCCCCAGTTCCTAACAAAAACAGTTACTAGCAACACAAACATGGGATAGACTTAGTTTTTGGGTATTTGCCAGGTTCTTATGGCCTGGATTGGCCACTGTTGGAGACAGGATGCTGGGCTTGATGGATCCTTGGTCTGACCCAATATGGCATGTTCTTATGTTCTTATCCTTCTTGGTGAGGAATTTGATCCTATCTTGTACCTGATGCTTCAAAGAGCCAACAAACAGTTGCCAGTCCTTGTTCCTGTCAGAAATTCTCTAACTTTTCCTTCAGGATATTGACTATGCAGATGATTTCACCCAGTGTGGCTCTTAAGGAACTGTGATCGTCAATGTATCCTTGAAAGGCTTCAGGATTTGTATCATCTACATAATCCATAATCAATCATGATGCCCCATGGATGATCCAGTGCCATACTGATCTCACTTTCCAGAGCAAAGTTATGAAGGAGCTATCTGTTGTTTCTCTAAACTCTGCAATAACAGATAGGTAGAATTCTATCTGATGCCTATATAAGTCAGTGCAGAGGTTTTATTTTTCCTGTTTCTCACAGAGCTACTGCCCATCATTCATGCTCCAGTGAAAATGCTCATCTATTTTGCTATTAGTTAGTCTAGGACTAAGCTGCTATATTCCTCCAGAATGTCCTATACTGCCAGCTACAGCAAGTGAGCAAAGAAATTGATCTTTCTTAGCTCTTATTCTTCACTAACTTTTTTCATGTTAGCACCATTTTTTGTATCAAAACCCAAGAGGAACAATAATCCTGTCACTCCACTCTAATTCACAACAGAATAATGTGCGGCAATAAATTAAACTGGACAATAGCACTGTAAACAAGGCATAAATAGTTTAATGAGTGCACACAATAGTGCACAAAGTTTAAATCAAAGAAGCGTAAACACGTAGTCATACAAAGCCCCGACACGGCCGTGTTTTGTTTCAGGCTGTGTCAGGGGGATAAATTCCAAAGATTCTTAGGAAGGATAGAAATAAAGATCTAGTTGCGGCGAAATCACAGATGTCAGGTACTGAAACTTCAAACCACGGAATCCCGAACAGTTGCAAACGTGTAGAAAATGAATTAAGACCTCCGGGGACATCGCAAAAGACTGTAAAACACTTCAAAGAGTGGACCCGAAGGTCTCAAACACATATAATTCTGCAGGACATCGCGATTATACTATCCACAAACCTCTTCAATCTTTCAACATGTCGGGCTCAAGCGCAGTGAGAATGTCTTGACCGCTTGCTATCAATCCGCATCTTCATCCTGCAGAATTATATGTGTTTGAGACCTTCGGACCTACAGGAGACTGACTCAGTGAATTCTGAATTGACAGAGGTATTGATGAATTGCTGATTTCAAGTATGCGGGCAGGTAAGTACTTTCAAAATGGTATTCATGCATACTTTATAAAATACTTGACTCCACATATACATTGAGTTATTACACATTCATGTTATATTTTTTATGCACATAAAATATATATGCATATGTTTATAAAATAGGTAGAGAACGTATGCATTTTCTTGCATTGGAAATATTTGTGCTTACTTAAATACAAGTGCATATTTTTGGAGCAGAACTACACAGTATTTTCTGAACTATGCAGCTCCCATCACACAGTTCCCAATTTGCATCTACTTATGTGAGTAAATGCTGTAATTTGGATAATTTTGAAAGTTTGGCTTCCTATGTATACTAGGGATGTGAATCGTTTTTTGACGATTTAAAACAACCGTCAGACATATTTTAAATCGTCAAAAATCGTTAGAGCCGTGATACAATAGCAATTCCCCCGCTTTATCGTCAAAAAATCGTAAATCAGGAGAGGGGGGAGGGCGGAAAAACCTGCACACCAAAACAACCCTAAAACCCACCCCGACCCTTTAAAACAAATGCCCCACCCTCCCAAACCCCCCCAAAATGTTTTAAATTGCCTGGAGTCCAGTGGGGGGGGGGGGGGGGGTGTCCCGGCGCGATCTCCCGCTCTCGGGCCACGGCTGCATTAATAGAAATGGCGCCGGTGGCCTTTTGCCCTTACCATATGACAGGGCAAAGGTAGCGCCGGCGCCATTCAAAATGGCGCCGGCGCTACTTTTGCCCTCACTATGTCATACGGGTCGTATGACATAGTGAGGGCAAAGGTAGCGCCGGCGCCATTTTGAATATTGGCAATAAGGCCCGCGTGCAGGAGGTCGCTCCCGGACCCCCGCTGGACTTTTGGCAAGTCTTGTGGGGATCAGGAGGCCCCCCCAAGCTGGCCAAAAGTCCCTGGGGGTCCAGCGGGGGTCCGGGAGCGATCTCCTGCACTCGTGACGTAGGGTGACAGGAACCAAAATGGCGCCGGTGCTACCTTTGCCCTGTCATATGGTAAGGGCAAAGGGCCACCGGCGCCATTTCTATTAACGCAGCCGTGGCCCGAGAGCGGGAGATCGCTCCGGGACCCCCCCCAATGGACCCCAGGTAATTTAAAACATTTTGGGGGGGTTCAGGAGGGTGGGGGATTTGTTTTAAAGGGTCGGGGTGGGTTTTAGGGTTGTTTTGGTGTGCCGGTTTTCCCACCCTCCCTCGATTTACGATTTTTTACGATTTTTTAACAAAAAAAAACCATGACGATCAGATTTCCCTCCCCCCCCCCAGCCAAAATCGATCGTTAAGACGATCGATCACACGATTCACATCCCTAATATATACTGCATCCTACAGTTATGTCTGTAAGTCCTTTACTGATAGCTTCTTGGCAGATCAGCACCACACGTGCAACTTTCCCCCTTTCTATTTCACAACACAGTATCAAGGGGTTGAATGAACAAAATTGATGTCTGCATACCCAATTGTTTAGTCAATCTGTTTTAAAATTCCCCCCAGCACAAAGCCCCTCTTCCTTCTACACCACAAAATTTGCCCTAACCTGTCTCCCATAGACTGAATGGGGATTTAAGTGTGGGCAAGGGTTTTTAGTTTCTTATGCTTATTTCATAGTCATATCATGTTGTGGGTATGCTTTGTATGTTTTCTCTGCCCAACTCAGATGTTACTGATGTCAGCAGAAAGAAGTTATATATCTGAAAATGAATAATGAGTTTCATGCACATGTCTGACAAGGTATTATATGCCATGGAGTTGGGGATGGCCAAAAATCATACATAAAGGAGGTGCATTTGACTTTTCTGAGGTAATGATTTTTGATGGCCATTTTTAATATGAAAATTTTTATTCAGCAGAAAAGACAAAAAGTTTATGGTGCATTTTTCTACATTCAGAATAAAGGTGAATCAAACCTATGTAAATTGCAAGTATTTCATTTTTATTAGCTACTTTACAACATTGTCCAAATTCATGATAACTATTTGGTTTGTTGCTGCAAAATTTAACATTATCAACCATTTCATGTTAAGCATATCATGGTACAATGAATTCTGCCTAGTTATCCTACTACAATACTATTTTAACAATTTTCAAAAGCCATTCATCCATATTAAATGCACTTAGGGGTAGATTTTCAAAAAGCGCACCTTCGCGTACTTTTGTTGGCGCATCAGGCGCCAACAAAAGTACGCTGGATTTTAGTAGATACGCGCGTAGCCGCGCGTATCCGCTAAAATCCTAGATCGGCGCGTGCAAGGCTGCTGATTTCGTGTAGCCGGCGCGCACCGAGCCGCGCAGCCTGCCGCCGTTCCCTCCCAGGCCGCTCCGAAATCGGAGCGGCCTCGGAGGGAACTCGCTTTCACCCTCCCCTCACCTTCCCCTCCCTTCCTCTATCTAACCCACCCCCCCGGCCCTATCTAGACCCCCCCCTACCTTTGTCGGGGGATTTACGCCTCCTGGAGGGAGAAGTAAATCCCCGCGCGCCAGCGGGCCGCTAGCGCGCCGAGATGCGACCTGGGGGCGGTTCTGGAGGGTGCGGCCACGCCCCCGTACCGCCCCGGGCCGAAACCACACCCCCGGGCCCACCCCCGAAACGCTGCGTCCCGCCCCCAAAACGCCACGCCGATCCGACACGCCCCCCCGCCATGCCCCCCTCGAAAAACCCCGGGACTTACGCGAGTCCCGGGGCTCTGCGTGCGCCGGTAGGCCTATGGAACATAGGCGCACAGGCGCGCAAGGCCCTGCTCGCGTAAATCCGGGCGGATTTACGCGAGCAGGGCTTTTAAAATCCGCCCCTTAATGCATATAAAACCTTGGGACAATTCAATATCATATATTGTAGAAATGTTCAAAAGCCACTAAATATGGGTAGAGTGCACTTAACATAGGTAAAACCCAGTTTTAATCATGTAAATGCTTTTGAAAATCAGGCAGCATGGAAGAAAACAAAGAATAGCTTTAACAGTACAATGCATCTTCGCTAACTATAATTTTTCCACAATAAAGCAAGCATAATTAAAATGTGAAACAGTGGAGAAAGATCCAAGATGGTGACTTGAAGGAAGGATGTGGTAAGAGCTCTCTGCTGTTGCCATTTTTCTTCTTTTAGTTGCTCTCTGGAGCCATGGCATATTAAAAAAGGGAGAGTCTAGGTAGTTTCTTCAGTCACTCCCAGAGAGAGCCCTCTGAGACAACAGACAATACTAGCTTTGTTAGCCCAGGCAAGTTTTGGCATTCCAGGAATCTGTCATTGACCTTTAGGGCTGGAGCTGACCCCAGTCAGACCTTGAAACATGTTTGAGTCTGAGACCAGCAGCAAATTTTGTCTCTCTGTTTGCTGGGGATATTGGAGGTGGTGCAGTATCAATCCCAGTGATGCCGAAGAAGCATCAGGTGGAGTGCTGGCTGAAGGACCCTTTTTCTTCTCTACTCTGGGTGATTGTAGTGATGGGAGGTCCTGTGGCGTGACCATGTCAGAGGAGTAACATGAGAATTCAGCAGTTCAAGCTGCAGTGAAGACTGCTGGCATAGTGCATTCTCCTTCAGGGGATGGTATGCTGCCTTCTGCTCTTGGTCACTTAAAGCATTCCCCCTTTGTGAAACTCAGCATCATAATGTTGGATTCCCTGTGAAATATCTTGGTTTGTTTAGAAAAGACTATTGTCTCTTTGATTATTATTATAACATATATTCATTACTAATTTTCAGACCAGTGAGAGGTCCTTGAATTTATGCCAGGAAAGGCTTGTTGCCTTAGAAAAATATACAGATTCTATTTCTGTGGTATAGACTGAATTGGTTCAAACTAATTTAAAGACCAAGAGAAAATTGGAGAATTTGGAGAATACTTCTGTTATTTAACGGGCGGTTTAGTGTGCCCAAGGCCCTCAGCCCGAGCCCAGACCTTCAGGGCCGAGACAAGGGTTGAAGGTGGCTCCACATTGCTGACAGTCTTACCCTCTGCCAGGCCGGCAAACTCCCAAGGCCAACATCCGAGGATGTTGGAAGTTGAATGGTCCTCCGACCATTCCGAGCCCTTTTGGACCTGCTGCAAGCAGCATGGAGCAGCAGGCCTGCCCTGAGGTTGAGGGCAGACGACCTTGACACGAAGACAAGACTATGAAGATTGATGCAACGGCATCACATGGCACGAAGACTTGGGTTGATGCAACGGCATCTCATGACACGAAGACTTGGGTTGATGCGACGGCATCACATGACACGAAGACTTTGGTTGAAGACATGACACCAGGACTACTGAAGACATGACACCAGGATCGATGCAACGGCATCGCAGATGAAGACTTGACACCAAGGCTGATGCGAAGACATCATGGACCAGTGGTCGATGCGACGGCATCCTGGACCAGGGTCGATGCAACGACATCAGAGACATGACGCTGAAGTGCAGACATAACGAGGAACTTGGAATCCAGATAAGACGAGAAGTAGGGAAGGCGGACATTGGCAATGTCTCTCAGGGCGCCCTTCTCAGGCCACCTGTGGGACTGAGTCACGGACCACCCTGTCCCACTGCGCACCCTACACAGCCCTTGCAGGCTGGTCACGGACCACGAGGAGAACGGGACAGTGCAGGAAAGATCCAGGACATGACGGCTCGAGAGCGCAGGACACCAGTCCACTTGCAGGCCACTCCAACCCGGGAAAGACGTCGTCCGAGAGAGCCCAGCCCACAGGACCAGAAGGCTCAGGAGTGTAGAAGATGAGACGCAGGTACAAACATCCAGGAAGACAAGAACACCAGGACGTAGAAGATCATCAAGACACCAGGACACCTGGACAAGGACCTCAGGCTATGAAGACATGACGTGGCATGACGAGAAGACAAGACGAGATGAGGAGCTCCACGAAGACAATAGAAGACCTGACGGAGCTCTGGCAGGCAGGAGCCTCCAGAGTGAAGTAACTTCGATGCAAGGCCCCAAACAGACTGACGGAGCAGCCCTTTATAGGGCTGAAGCAGGAAGTCCCATAGAAGGTGAGGCCAGCACACTTCCTGTGCCTGGCCCTTTAAATTCAGTAGAGAGGCGCATGCTGGCGCCTAAGGAGAGCAGCAAGGAGCTGTGCAGGACCGCGGACAATGGCCTGTACCGACGCACAACGTCAGAAGCGCAAGGCTGGCCTGGGAAGCAGGCCTCGATGATGGCAGCGGCTCCAGCCGCTGCAGGAGGCCCCGGGGGCGGCTCTAGCCACCACTCAAGCCCGGGGATGCGGCCTTTGCACCGTGAAGATAGCAATGGCGTCGGGGGTGGTTCCGGCCCCGCCAGGAGATGAGGCAAAGTTTGTGGCTCCTGCCGCTGTGAAGACAAGCAGCATGGGCGGCCTCCGGGCCGCGAGGGAGAGTTTACAGTCCGCGGCTCCGGCCGCATGGAGAGGGCCGACAGCGGCTTCCATGCTGCATCGGTGAAGAAAGCAGCATGGGGTGAGTGAGCCTGCTTGCGGGGGAACCTGCGGGCAATGTAGTCATAACAACTTCTAGATATTTAAATCTATGTGTGATTAATTTTCCAAAGCTCACTTTATGTTTCAGAAGCTCTCCTTCCTATTACCAAAGCTTTCTTTATACCATTAATGGTGGAAGGGAAGTCACAATCCATGGTATTTCATAATACTGCTTCCAAAAAGGAAAAACTCAACAGACAACCTCTTCATCTCTTATCAACACTCAAAATATTATAAATTTTGTATATACCACATCAGCAAGCCTGGCGACGTGCCTACCCAAACTTTTTGAAGGAGGCCGTCCGTTCTTTTAATCATCTGTGGTTAGGGTCTTTAAATATGCACACGTCCTTGTGCTAGAATTCAGACTCGCATTAAACCGATCGCGATGCAGTTAATACAGCCTCCTTCAAAAAAGTTTGGGTAGGCACGTCGCCAGGCTTGCTGATGCGGTATATAAAAAATGTATAATATTTTGAGTGTTGATTAGAGACGAAGAGGTTGTCTGTTGAGTTTTTCCTTTTTAGAAGCAGTTTTCTTGGATGGAAAACGCATTAAGCTCTTTCTTTTTTCTATCTCATAATACTGAACATATTGATACCTTGTATATGACTGATTTCTTAGAAAGATCTGCTGAATTTGAGTTGTAGACTAGATGGACATTATTTAGTAACTTTGCCTCTGTTCTGTTCTGAAGTTTTATTTAGGCATAGGACTGCCCTTTTCTTAGGGTCATTAAGGCTCATAGAATGACTTTTCTTGCAATGCGCCAAGAAACTTTAACCCCTGGGGCTTTGTTTGTGATTAGATTTCCTCGTAAATGTTTACTTCAGTTAGATAATATCAAGTACATCCTGTTTTGAACCTGTACCATTGCATGCTTTCTCAGATTCCAAAAAACCTTCTCAGGGAACCTAGATATTTGCCTTTTGTCTCACCACTTGCTTTAAGGTGCTAACCTGCTTTATCTCCCAGTTCTAAAATTTCCTATTTTGTTTTCTTAATATTCTGTCTCTGAACCTAATTGGATCTCTCCTGTATTGTGAACTTTAATTGACTGATGCTAATAACTGAGCTTACCTTGTTTTATATTTGCATATTTTGTATTGGCAAAAGCATCTTCTGATTTCTGTTGCAAGTTCCTCTTGGGGTTTTTTTTGGTTTTTTTTAAAATGAATACAAATAAAGTAAAAAAAAAAAAAAAAAGGAATCAGAAAGGTTTTGTGAAAAGCTGAAAACAAACATTTAAAATGGTCTTCAACAATGCTGTCTTTTTCATTTTTCAGCTCATAATAAAAGTATAGTCCATGTGTACCTCCTTTTTGCCTTTAGAAGCTGGAATGGATAATGAAAATATTTTACTATCTATTTTCAAACTATAAGCTGTTGTTTCCAGAGAAAGTCAAATCCCTTGTATATTATCACATTATTGTTCTCCAGGGATAGCAGTCACTATAGTGATTGTAATTACATGGCTTCATTAACTTTCTGCATTCTACCTGTTATGGGGGTTTCACATTAAGAAAATTTGCATATGTAGGAAATGAATGCGATTTGCAAGGAGCTAATGTCATTAAACATTTAAACTGTCTCTATCAAGCAAGGAATTTTCACTCTATGATATCATTTTAGAATGCTTTCATACAAATAAATTTGCAATGTTTTGTTTAAAAAAGCAATGGGGGTGAACCATTGAGAACGAGCATGGAGTATTAGTAAGCAACCTACATTTTAATTATTTTGATTAAACGTTAATGAGTTGTATGAATGAAGTCAGATTTTTAGATCACACAGTTCAGTATATTAAATTAATATTTAATTTCATTCTTGAAATTGTACACTCTATAGTATATTTACAGCTCTACAATGAAAATGGCAAATGCTATATGGCTGTAATATCTTCCCAATTGCAGTTATCCATCTAGTTTCCTGTATTTTTAATTCCTTGTGTCTGATGTCAGGATTTTTTTTAACTATAATAACAAAAGGTTGAACTCAAAATACTATTTTCTTCTGGATAGAAATAAGTATGAGCAAAAGAGCTTAATTCACCAAAATCCTGTTTGTTTGGAAGGTGGTAAATAGAATTTTTTTTTTAAGTTCAATCATCCTAACAACAGATATTTTTTGAAAAAAATCACCAGAGCCTTGGATATAGTATATATGCTGTGCTGAAAAGGCCACCAAAATCAGTCTACTAATGCCAACATCTCTCCCATAGACTTGACTCCCAGATCTAATAGGCTGATGCAATAACCTACATGTTAAAACTGTGCATTGAGATTCACCGCGGTTTCTTAACACATGGGTTAATTTTTTAAAACATCCCCAATGCAGTAAGCTAATGCTATGCTAATATATCAGTAGTTTACAAAAGTGAACAGACTGGGAAATGTTCACTCAGCATGGGCTGAGTACACATTTTAACTCAGCAGAAGGAGAGAAGATGGGGTACGCCACGAAGTGCCAGTGTCCCTCGCTTGTCTGGCTGTAGCCTCCATTGAGGAGAGACTAAAAGTGACAGTGAATAGGAGATACTTTTTGCACCCGGAGGAAATCACAGAATCACATGGCAGAAATAAACTATCCCACTAGGATCTTCTACCTAGACCCAAATGAAAGACAAGTGCCCTTTCAAGCAAAATATTTTGAAATATTTAAACTGAAAGCAATGTTGGGTCTTTTACAGCATAGCTCACTGCTTCAACGGCAGGGGAGAAGAAAAAAGGATTCGCGCTCACAAACCGGGGAGTAGCTGGCTTGTTACGGCGGTTACTACCCCAAACCAAATAAGCCTGATACTTCACTTTCAATACATTTCCAGCATAGCTCTCTGCTTTAACGGCAGGGGAGAAGAAAAACTGATACTTCACGCATATCCAGCATAGCTCTCTGCTTCAACGGCAGGGGAGAAGAAAAACTGATACTTCACGCATATCCAGCATAGCTCTCTGCTTCAACGGCAGGGGAGAAGAAAAACTGATACTACACGCATATCCAGCATAGCTCCCTGCTTCAACGGCAGGGGAGAAGAAAAACAACCAATAAGGGCTGAATAATATAGTCTGGGTAAAACAAATAAGCATGGGTGTAGCTTGCTTATTGCGGCGGTTACTTCCCCTACTACCCTTAACTAATCAAGCTTGATATTTCACTTGGATGCAGCTCCATCACTGCTCTCTACATTAATGGTGGGGGTGGAAGGGAAATAGAACCAAAGAGCTAAGAGAAACAGATAAGTATGAGAAAAAAATGTGTGAAGCTTGCTGGGCAGACTGGATGGGCCGTTTGGTCTTCTTCTGCCGTCATTTCTATGTTTCTATGTTTCTATGTTTCTACAGAGTGGTTGACTTGAAGCACCACGTTGACAGATGTATTTAAGTGTTCCTGCGATTGTCTGTTGCATTCACTTACTTCAGTTTGTTCCCTCCTGAGGAAACCAAACCGTCTGGTGAAACATTGCCATGTCAGAGGACTCAGATGATATACCTTCTGTTTTGGAATAAAAGCTTGTTTATATCTTTACCTACAATTTTGGAACATCATTGAAATGTTGACAAATTGGAACACCATTGTTTATAAAAATAGATGCTCCTTGAAATTCATACTGTGGAATTTTGACAGTTAAGCCTCACACTTCTGATGTTTCTGATTTGAGGAACACCACTACTATACCTATTACCAAATAGTAAAACAATTAATTAATTAATTAATTAATTAATTAATTAAGTAATTAATTTAAAAGGGTTTACAGTGCATCTCTTTGAAAATATAGAAATAGTTATTTACAAAAAATACTCGAATGCCTTATACTTCTTTCCTTTCACTTCATGCAGACCAGTGGAAAAGCCAAAGTATTGGTCAAGACCAGGTGCACTGGAAAGTTACTCCATCTCTGACCAGGAGTAAAATTTCCAGCACTAGGAAACACTGAGCTAAGCCTACTAACCTCTCTGCATCGGGAGTAATGTCTAATGCTCACATTCGCTTAATATTGCTATGCGAGGGCACTAAGACAAACATACAATTTTGCCTCCATATGTTATGCAGGTAAAATTCTTTGTTGCATCAGCAATATTGTTTATGCTCATAAAATTTGTGTTCAACTGTATGTAAAATTCTGCATTTGGCTGATTAGAGGTTCAGGTTGGGGTCAGGGCAAGTGGAGATCAGGCAGTTTAGAGGTCTGAGCAGGCAGCAGTCCAGAAGAGTAGTCAGGGTTCAAAGCCAGGGTGAAAACAGAAGTCAAATAGAGATGGACAGACATGACAATGGACGAGGCACAGAGGACCAGGACATGGCAGGAACAAGCAGGGCAAGGCACTAGGACACAGTGAGGAATGGCAGGAAAACAGGTAAGGCAAGCACAAAGATGAGAATAGCAACATGCATTGCAGGAGCAGGAGAACCTGTTGCTGAGGCATTGAGGAGCACAGCTGGGCATAAAATATTAACCTGTACTGACGACATCAGCTGGTGCTGTCATTGTCTTCCAGCCACAGGTCCTACATCTTTAGAGCTGTTGTGCATGTGTGCACCTAAGGATAGCGCATGAAAGCAAGGAGGTGCTGTTATGGCAGCATCTCCACTGCCACTGGAGTTTGCTTCTTCCTGGCTCATCATTACAATGCACCCCCGCTTCTAAGCCTTCTCCCCAGGCCTCTTGGTTTGGGCTTCTGTGGGAGGAGATGATGGAATTTTCAAGTGAGGTGGAGGGCCTGAACATTGAATACAAATTCCAAATATTTTCTTCTGGGCCAAAGCCCTTCCAAGAGATGAGATAGTGGAGCTTATTACAGATATGTTTGGAGCCAAGGAAATCTTGCACTTCATACTTCATGTTTTCCACAGCAGTTAGCTCAGATGGCTTAGGAAAGGGCCGAGAAGACCACAATAAGGGGCGGATTTTCAGAGCCCTGCTTGCGTAAATCTGCCCAAAACCGGGCGGATTTACGCGAGCAGGGCCCTGCGCGCCGGGAAGCCTATTTTACATAGGCCTCCCGGCGCGCGCAGAGCCCCGGGACTCGCGTAAGTCCCGGGGTTCTCCGAGGGGGGCGTGTCAGGGGCGGGCCCGGTCGTCGCGGCGTTTCAGGGGCGTGTCGGCAGCGTTTTGGGGGCGGGTACGGGGGCGTGGCTACGGCCCGGGGCGGTCCGGGGGCATGGCCGCGCCCTCCGTACCCGCCCCCAGGTCGCGGCCCGGCGCGCAGGAGGCCCACTCGCGCGCGGGGATTTACGCCTCCCTCCGGGAGGCGTAAATCCCCCGACAAAGGTAAGGGGGGGTTTTAGACAGGGCCGGGTGGGTGGGTTAGGTAGGGGAAGGGAGGGGAAGGTGAGGGGAGGGCAAAGGAAAGTTCCTTCCGAGGCCGCTCCGATTTCGGAGCGGCCTTGGAGGGAACGGGGGTAGGCTGCGCGGCTCGGCGCGCGCCGGCTATACAAAATCGATAGCCTTGCGTGCGCCGATCCAGGTTTTTAGCAGATACGCGCGGCTCCGCGCATATCTACTAAAATCCAGCGTACTTTTGTTTGCGCCTGGAGCGCAAACAAAAGTAGGCTATTCGCACGCCTTTTAAAATCCGCCCCTAAGAGTACATGTTTATGTAGAGACATGAGGAGGACATTGTGAATCCTGAAATTTGAAGGTAATTTCAATTGATATGCAACAGGCCCCATCTGGCAAGTGACCAAAAATGGACTGATGAAACAGGTAAAGACTTTGTAGAAAGAGTCTTTAAGTGAAGGTAATGAGTACTTAGCCATAGCAGATCTTTGGGTTTTAGGTGAGATGCTGGCTGGCACTTTTTGTTGGGCTGCCTCTTGTACCTGTCAGTAGCCAAGGTAAGAAGTCTTCTGCCACCATTCTTCAAGTTCTTGGCCCACTTCATCCACTGTGAGTCATGGGACTGTCACTAGTATAAAAAATCAACCCATGGGTGCCTGCAGTATAAAATGTGGAAGTGGAATGACCCTGCGGAGTCTCCTATGTGATTATTATAGCAGAATTCTGCCCAAGGAAAGATAAGGGCCCAGTCATCTTGCCATTCATTCACATAGGTCCTGAAGAAACCCTTGAGGAATTGATTGGTTCTTTGCCCCTGCCCATTGCTTTGTGGGTGGTACACTGAAGAGAAATCAAATGAAATTCCAAATTTCTTGCACAGGCTTCTCCAGAATCTTGCTGTAAACTGCACTTCATGGTCAGAGAATGTGTGTTTATGTAAAGCCATGGAGTCAGAAAACATGCTGGAACAGGAGACGAGCCAGTTCTGGAGCCGAAGTGAGTACGGAGAGAGGTATAAAATGGGCCATTTTGAGAATGGGCCCACCATGTCCAACATGGTAGTGCAGCCATTAGAGAGCAGAAGGTCAGAGACAAAGTCCATGGCTACTTGGATCCATGGTCTTCCAGGAACTGGGAATGGTTGTAACTCCAGGTACAAGCATGGGAGGTCTTGTTAACTGTACAGTTGGGGCAGGTTTTCATGTAGTATCTTAAGTTCTGCTTCAAATGAGACCACCAGTTATGATGAAGGAGTAGTTCTTTAGTTTTTGCCACCCAGGGTTAACCTGAAAAGCAGGAATCATGTGCTCACTTAAGAACTTTTTTCCCGATTGTGCTTGGGAAGCACCATTTTTCCCAGAGGTACCGGGAATGCAGCTGCTACCACAATTTTCGCAGAGTTGATGATGTGGCAAGGAGGTTTTGTCAGTTCTTCCATTTTGAAGGCTGAGATATGGCATCAAACCAGTGGTTCTTCTCCCCCGGTCAGTATCAGAGCTCAAAATTAAAGCGGTTAAAAAACAGAGGCCATCAAGCCTAATGCAGATTCAATCACTGAGAGTGTTGGCAGTACTGTAGGTTTTTGTGGTCAGTGAAAATTGTGAGTGGATATCCAGCTCCCTTCAATAGGTGTTACCATTCTTCCAAGGCCAGTTTTACAGCCAGGAATTCTTTGTCACTGATGGTATAATTCCTTTTGAGGGTGTGAACTTCCTGGAAAAGAAACAAGTCATAAAAGTACCTTTATTATTATGCTGTGTGAAGACAGCCTCCATTCCAGTGGCAGAGGCATCTACCTCCACGATTAAGTGCTTTGACGGGTATGGATGCTGGAGGCAAGGATCCTTGAGAAATGTCTGTTTGAGGTGATGGTAGACTTGGACAATCTTTTCAGACAAATTCTGGGTGTTGGTACCTTTTTTTCATAAGAGCCATGAGAGGTGCTGCCAATGTGGAATACCCATGTACAAACTGCCTGTAATAATTGGCAATGCCTAAGAACCATTGCAGGGCCTTGAGCCCCACCAAATGAGGCCAATCCTGAATGGCTTTTACCTTTTCCCGGTCCATATGCAGGCCATAGTAGGAGATACTATAGCCAAGGAAGATAGCTTCCCCTGCTCAAAGGTACATTTCTCAAGTCTGGCATATAAATAGTTCTCTCCGAGCCTCTGAAGTACTTGCTTGACATGCACATGGTGCATGTCAAGCAAGTACTTCAGAAGCTCGGAGTCACAAGTCACAAGTCAGGGTAAGTCAATGTCTAGGTATGCTAGGACATGAGAGTAGAGGAGGTCTCTGAAATCTTATTGACCATGTGTTAGAAGACAATGGGGGCATTGCAAAGACTGAATAGAATTACAAAATATTCATAATGTCCATCATGGATGTTGAATGCCATCAACTATTCATCCCTTTCATGGATACAGCTAAAATTATAGGGTCTTCTAAGGTCCAGTTTGTCAAATATTTGCGCTTCATGCAACTGATCAAAGAGTTTCATTATTAAGGGCAACGGATATCTATTCTTGTAGGTTATGGCATTGAGATCCCTATAATCGATCCAGAGCCTGAGGGACCCAGCCTACTTTTCGACAAAGAAGAAGCATGCCCCAACTGAGGAGGAAGAAGGGCAGATGAATCCTCACTCTAGTTTCTCTTTTTAGGAATGCATAGTGAGTATTCCCTGCTGCTAGAAGGTATCTTCCCTGGGAGCAGGATGATAGGACAGTCATAAGATCCATGATATGGAAGTGACTCTGCGTGCTTCTTGCTAAAGACATCTGCAAATGCCACATATTGAGGGGGGAGACCTGGAAAAGCTGGGGTCAGAATTCGGACCAGATGCATGAGCAGGGAGAACTGAGTAAGGCATTGTTGCTGATAGGAGGATTCCTAGCGGGCAATTTCAGAGCCTGCCCATCAATAGTGGTATTGTTTTGCACAAGTCAGGGTAAGTCAATGATGACTGGGTTGACTGCCTTGACTAAGACATATAGGTTGGTGCATTCCCTGTGCAGGAGCCCAGTCTGGTGAGTAAGTGACAAGTTAACCAAGGACAGCTGGCAAGGAAGGGGTTCTCCGTAAATGGAGGAGATATTTATGGGCTTCTTCAGGGTTACTATGGGGACGTTATGCTAGCATACCAGTGCGGCATCAATAAAATTACCCCCAGCACTGGAGTCAAAGAACACTTCAGTGTATACTTCCTACCTTTGGAGTTGAGGCAGATTAGCACAGGTAGTTGAGAGGATGAGGGCTGACCTATAGTTGCCTCTCTAAACAACCCTAAGCTCAGAGGTTTTCCACCTTCTAGGGACAATAGCCATCAAAGCGTCTCTGCTTCTCTTCCTTGGTGAGCCAAGGTCAGCCAAGCTACATGGGATCTTTAATAGAAGGAACTGGCATGGCATCTGTGGTAGGATCAGAGGACACTAAAACTTGGGCACCAACCTGAAGTGCCTTCAAAAGGGATCTCTTTCCCAGGGCTGCTATTGGAAATAGATATCCACACAAATGGCAGTGTGATGCGATCCTCCAGTCCAGCCGACAGGTCCGAGCCAGCTAGCTCATTCTTGATGTACTCCACAAGACCCTGCCAAAAGATGGCAGTCAGACTTTGGCCCAATGAAATTCCAAGGACAGCATCTGGGATTGGATGGCATAGTCTCCTCTCCAGCGGTATGGGTGCCTAGCTTAATGCGGAATAGCTCAGGGACAGCTGAGGAGGATGAACATTTTCCAGACGTGTTTAAGAAAGTTTTCCAGATTTCCCACAAGGTGATCGTTTCTCTTCCATAGGGTTGAAACCCAGGCTAGGACAGAGCCAGCCAAGAGAGAATAAAAGTCACCTTGGTCCAGTCTGAAGGGAAGCTGGCTGCCTGTAGCTCAAAGTACAACATGCATTGGTTATTAAAGCCTGTACAGGCCTTTGGATACCTGGATAGTGGTAACAAATGATGATTGGGTTCTGGATGCCTGACCAAGGCAGCTGAAGGAAGTGCCAGCACCGGTGCGGGTCCCTAGGCCTGCATGGACTCCATACAGGATGGTAGACCTTGGAGTATTCCAGTTATGCAATTGAGCTGGTCTTAATGCTGCTGTAATTTGAGGGCCAAGCCGGAGATATCCTGAGCTAGGGATGAGTCCTCTGAGCTCATGGCCTCAGCCGTCTTTCACAGATGTGAGCCCTTGGGCTGAGAAGTGGTTGATGCAGCCCACTAGGTGAACCAACCAGGTCCAAGGTGACAGCAGGTGGATTTGTTCTTACAAGGATGAGAACGGGAGCTTCACCTAGACCAGCCCCATTCCCTACAGGTTCAGCTCTTGGGTTCCAGAAGCTGACAGGGCTTATGCGAGTGCCTTATAAGTAACAGTCAAGCAAAGTTGAGTATCAAGACAAGGTCAGAACGGGCAGCCAGCAAGCGAAGCGGTGTCGAGGTTCAGGCTGAGGCCAGGGTAGGTGGAAATCAGACAGAGTTCAGGTGCAGGCTGAGGTTGGGGCAGCTTGATATCAGGCAGTGTTGGGATCCAAGCTGTGGTCAGAACATGTGGCAGACCAGAATCATAGACAAGGTCTGAAATCAAGGTCAGATCTAAAGTCAAGCAGAGATGGAGAGAAAAGACAATGGACAAGGTACAGGGGTCCAGAACACATCAGGAACTAGCAGGACAACTTTCCCTGGGCAAGGCAGGGCAAGGCACAAAGAAACAAAGCTAAGACACAGTGAGGCACAGCAGGAAACAGGCAAGACAAGGATGTAATGAGGCATTGCAGGAAAACAGTCAAGGCAATCAAGGATATGAGAATAGCAACATCCACTGCAGGAGCAGGAGGACTTGTTGCTGTGGTATTGAGGGGAAGCACAGCTGGTCCTAAAATACCCAGCCATACTGACATCATCAGCTGGCTCCGCCATTGCTTTGTCGCCATGGGGCCTAAATGTTTAGGACAATGGTGCACTCATGTAACTAAGGACAGCATGTGAAAGCAAGGGAGTGGGGTCATGGTACTGTCCCTGATGCTGCTGGTGTTTGTGGAGTCCTGGGGTAAGTCGACTAGTCGCAGGCATCCCATGACTGACCCATTGTTACATTTACATCATCAAACTATTTCTTGGGGTCAGTCTTTACCAACAATCACAAATAATACTAATATAAGTAGGAATAATTTCCATTTGCCATGGGTGTGGGCTATAGTATCATTCTGAAAATAAATTACAGATTTAATTGGCTTTGGTTAGCATCTGTCTCAGAAGATCAAGAGTAATAAACTTAAAGTGCACATGACCACAATTAGGTAACAGGTGAATATCTTATATATCAAAAAGTATAGAAATATACTGGCAGGCTTGAGTTGCAGAGATTAGTAAAATTAGGTTTAACTAGCAAATTGAAAAATTTTTAGATCTTAAAAGGAATGATATGTTTAGTAATAGTTTAGTATGGTTTTATTGTTAAAGTTTGTTTTATTTGATTAATTTTATATTGTTATTGTGATTTTATATTATGAGATTTCATTTATTGTAATTTTATTAGAGTTGCTTGTGCAATGTATATTTTGTATTGTAAACCGACTTGATATCTTGTGAGGAAGGTCGGTATACAAAAATGCCTAAATAAATAAAATAAATAAATCCTATTCCTAATATTGAGTCACAGGTAGAATGGAAAGAACCTTGTTTCCTGCTGCTAGTTCTTTCTACTACTTTCTTTCTCAGTCAAATAATAAAAGGGTTCATGGTGTCCTTGCAAATTCATGGTTGATAATATTACCATAAAAGGAATGGGTTACACTTTAAAGGTCCCACGGATAATTATTACGGAATAACAGAATCAAAGTGTTTCTAAAAAACTTTCCAAATATTGACTGATCCATCTGGCTTCAACGCTGCATGTGGTTTTTTTTTTAGAAACACTTTGATTCTGTTTCATTAAATTTTGTGGATAGTTTGACATTGTATAGATATTTGGCTTATTCTTAGTAACTTTATGGCGAAGAGTTTTTATAATGATGTTTGTGTGAATATCAAAAATAAAGATACCATATGCATATGATTTACTTGGAGTTAAACTTTATAAATAACTTGATAGTTTTCTATTGGTTTTCCCTATTTATATTAGAGAGGTACATGCCAAGTTTTCTATACTTTGTATCTCTCTCTCTATCTATATAGATATAGATAAATAGATAGATATATCGCTAGATAGATATTGTAATGGGTTAAATATATATTGTAATAAGTATCCATAGAACCTTTAAGGTACTACCCATTCCTTTAATGGTAATATTATCAACTATGAATTTGCAAGGACACCATGAACCCTGTTTGACTGATCATGGCTGAGAAAGAAAGTAGTAGGAAGAAATATCAGCAGGAAACAAGGCACTTTTTAGTCTACCTGAGTCTCAATATTACGAATAAGAACATAAGAAATTGCCATGTTGGGTCAGAACAAGGGTCTATCAAGCCCAGCAACCTGTTTCCAACAGAGGCCAAACCAGGCCACAAGAACCTGGCAATCACCCAAACACCAAGAAGATCCCATGCTACTGATGAAATTAATAGCAGTGGCTATTCCCTAAGTAAACTTGATTAATAGCAGTTAATGGACTTCTCCACCAAGAACTTATCCAAACCTTTTTTGAACCCAGCTACACTAACTGCACTAGCCACATCCTCTGGCAACAAATTCCAGAGCTTAATTGTGCATTGAGTGAAAAAGAATTTTCTCCAATTAGTCTTAAATGTGCTACTTGCTAACTTCATAGAATGCCCCCTAATCCTTCTATTATCCGAAAGTGTAAATAACCGATTCACATCAACTTATTCAAGACCTCTCATGATCTTAAAGAACTCTATTATATGCCCCCTCAGCTGTCTCTTCTCCAAGCTGAACAGCCCTAACCTCTTCAGCCTTTCCTCATAGGGGAGCTGTTCTATCCCCTTTATCAAAGGTCTCCCCCTTAGGGACTAACTTACACATTTCATACTCCAAGACGCTAGATGTCACATGCTGTAACCTTAAATCCTCCTAATTAGTTAGATTTTATACTGTTAGTTAGGCCATAAATCAGAACTCTAAACTTTTATTGGTTAGCTGATATCTGTAATAAGTTATAAGTTATCTGTAATAATTTATTTTTAATTTTAAGGTCTTTCTTAGCTTATCTATTAGTTCTGTTATAAGTTACAAGTTATATATAATAATTTAATTTAATTTCAACTTTTAAGTTTTTCTTATCTTATCTACAAGTTCTTCAAAGTTAGCCCTATTAATTGTTCCTTCCTGTTCGATGTAATTTCCAACTTAGTTCTATGTAAACCGACGTGATATGTACCAATACATGAACGTCGGTATATAAAAGCCTTTAAAATAAATAAATAAATCATTTTGGTTGCCCTTCTCTGTACCTTCTCCATCGCAACTATATCTTTTTTCAGATGCGGCGACCAGAAATGTACACAATATTCAAGGTGTGGTCTCACCATGGAGCGATACAGAGGCATTATGACATTTTCCGTTTTATTATCCATTCCCTTCCTAATAATTCCTAACATTCTGTTTGCTTTTTTGACTGCTGCAGCACACTGAGTCGACAATTTTAAAGGATTATCCACTATGATGCCTAGATCTTTTTCTTGGGTAGTAGCTCCTAATATGGAACCTAACATTATGTAACTACAGCAAGGTTTATTTTTCCCTATATGCATCACCTTGCACTTGTCCATATTAAATTTCATCTGCCATTTGGATGCCCAATCGTCCAGTCTTGCAAGGTCCTCCTATAATGTATCACAAGCCGCTTGTGATTTAACTACTAAGAATAATTTTGTATCATCCACAAATTTGATAACCTCACTTGTCGTATTCCTTTCCAGATCATTTATTGAAAAGCACCGGTCCAACTCCACGTCTCCCTCCTAAAGCCTCTGGTATTGTCATGGCCCTCCAGCACACCTCCTACTCCTCAACCTGTCGCCTCTGAAGATGACCTTACCTACCAGGTCCGGGAGGTGTTAGATGTGAGAAAACATCATAGGAAATGGGAGTATCTACTGGCATGGGAGGGCTTCGGTCCCGAAGAGAATTCCTGGAAGCCCATGGCTAACATCCTGGATCGGAGTCTATTGGACCAGTTCCACCGATTTCACTGTAATTCCACAGTGATTTCCACTGTAATCGGTCAAAGAGTTCAGAGATGAGAGGCAGAGGGTAACGGTCCTTGACCGTTATGGCATTCAAGCCCCGGTAGTCAATACACGGGCGAAGTGTCCCGTCCTTCTTCCCGATGAAGAAGAACCCCGCTCCTGCGGGTGACTTCGACTTCTGAATGAAGCCCTTTTCCAGGTTCTCTCTGATGTACTCATTCATGGCCTGTGTCTCAGCAGGCGAGAGGGCGTAGGTGCGGCCCCGAGGAGGCTCAGTACCAGGGAGGAGATTGATGGCGCAATCGAAGGGACGATGGGGTGGAAGTACCTCGGCCTTCTTTTTCGAGAATACATCTGCAAACAAGGCATAAGGGGCCGGCAGACCAGGAAGGCTAGTGGAAGCCACGGGACAGGGGACGGGAACCATGGTTTGGAGGCAGTGGCCATGGCACTTCGGCCCCCAGCAAGACAACTGCAGAGTTTTCCAGTTGAACTGAGGCTCGTGCTCCTGCAGCCAGGGAAGGCCCAAGATGATTGGGTGTATGGAGTACTCCAGAACATACAACGGCATGCACTCCTGGTGGAGGATTCCAACCCTCAGTGGGACCGGAACTGTGGTGTGTGTCACGCGTTCTGGGAGAGGTTTCCCTTGAATGGAGGAGATGACTAAAGGCGCTGGAAGGCGAGCTTGTGGTAAGTCCAAATGCTCCGCCAGACTCTTCATGATGAAGTTACCCCCGGCGCCGGAGTCCACCAAGGCCAAAGTGTGGAACTCGCCGCCGACGAAGGTTAACGCAACTGGTAGCGTAAGTGGAGGTACTGGAGAAGCACGGCCCAGGATGAGACCTCCTTTCGGTCCTAGGCCCGGGTGTTTTCCGGCCGAGTCGGGCATACTGCTATCTGATGGCCCGCTGCTCCGCAGTAAAAACAGAGTCTGTCCCTTATCCGCCTGCGATGTTCCTGTGGGGAGACTCTCCCGCGACCCAAGTCCAGCCACACCAATATGTTGGCTACAACTGATGACATTAATCAGGCAATAGTGGCATGTGGGAGAGATGCTGAACCTCCTCTGTTTGGAGTGGTGAACAACTAGAGGCCCCTGCAATACTGGGGAGAACAATGGCGGATCAGGAATTGTATCAGAGGCCTCTTCATCAACAGATCCTGGATGGAGAAGTGGGGATTATCTGATGGGACCATTGGTTGAGACATTGACAGTAATGAATTAATCAGAGTTTGCTTTAGAGAGACACAAGACATTTAAATGTCTATATATTGCGGGTCTGTCCAGCTAATTTTGGCACTTAGCCAATAATGGGATTTGAAAATCCCACTAGTTTTACTATACCTGACATATCTGGAAAAGTCCTTAGCTGGTTAAAAACCTATCTAGCTATGTCAGAGGTGGTCTAGAGGTGTTCCAAAATGGCGTGACATTATCCAGCTAAGCTGGCCAGATGACACCAATTGTCAGCTGTTATGCTCAGGCTTGTGGACCCTTGGCCGACAAGAGGATGGTATACCTTTCGGAGGGTTTGGCTAAGTACACAGTTCATCCGGTTGACGCTGCCTTCATCGCGACTGGCCCCGCGATTCATCGGGCCGTTTCCCATTATCCGACAGGTGGGTTCTGTCTCTTACCAACTCCATCTCCCTCCGTCTCTCAAGATACACAACACGTTCCACGTCTCCCTCCTAAAGCCTCTGGTTTTGTCACGTAGATGCTGATAAATTCAGCTGCCGTTTTCATTACTGGCAGACAGGCAGGTTATGAAAACCAATGCCGAGTTTACCTGTGTCGGTCTTCATAACCAGCAGCCGCGACGGGTCGCATTAGGAAGGAGGCGCTAAGGTCGAATTTATCGGCAGCCATTTTCATTACTGGCAGACGGCCGGTATGAAAACCAATGCCGATTTTACTGGCGTCAGTCTTCATAACTCGGCAGTCTGCCGATTAATTTTATTATTTTTTTTACTTTAAAAAAGTACAGAAAAGCAGTTTTTTCTGACTGCTCAATAGCAGGTCTAAACTAAGTCAGATATGAGTTTTCCACCTATGTGGCAATTTCTACAAGGATATTCAGCAGCATATATGTGCTACTGAATATCCCTACTAAGTTAAGCCAGATAACTCTTACCTGGCTAACTTACATAGCCATTCAGCTTTGAATACTGAAGCCAAGATACCTCACGAGGTTTCTCAAGTTTCTCCCAGAAGTTTATTCAGTCAATAGAATCATAATATCTAGATTAAGTATTAAGTATTAGCTATGTGCTTGGTTATATTGTCTTATGTAGAGAATTGCAAAGTTTCGTGGAGACAGGAATAATTTCTGGGTATTGTGTCTTGGCCCTCATCTCTAACTAAATCAGATATCTCTTATAGAATATTTTAAATTAAAGATCATTGTATTTTTTTATTCAATTGCTTTTTTAACAAGATGATTTGCTTGATGTTTGAATTCAAAATATTAATAAATGAAAAGTTTAGGAATAAAATAACATACAATCACAATATTACCTAAGAAAGAAAGAAAATCTTTCAATATGTAGCAAAAAGTCCCCTAAAGAAATGGAAGGACAAGACACAATAATTGAACTTAAAGCTTAAAGAATAAAGCACAAGAAAAGGCCACTGCTATTGAAATAGTGCATGCTATTTGCTAATAGTTTGCTCTATTTGCCAAAAATAAAAAAGTAAAATTTTTTATGTTTTTCCTTTCATGTTTTATTTGCTTGAAACAAAACAAAAGCAAGCTCATCCATCCCATTTTACCCATTTGTTTCAAACGAATGCACATCCCTAATAGATAAAACTGCTGATAATAGGGATATGCATTCATTTGAAATGTATGAGTAAAACATGACAAATGAGTCCATTTTTTGGTTCAGTTCATTGCTTCCAAAATGAATCGATGGTATCTCTAAAATGCCACTTTTGCTGTTGCTTTGTTGTCCTTTAGGTACCTTTTGCTATTCATGCCACAATTTTGGCATTCTGTTTTTCCATAGCTGTACCATCATCTCTGAAAAAAGAGTAATACTACCAGGCACAGCCAGGTATTTTTAGGGTAGGCCTAGCAGTACAGCAGTAGCATGTTTTTTGAAGAAGACAGTGCCCGTATGTTCTACTGTGTCTGCCTGTGTGTGTTTGTGTGTGTGAGAGAAAGAGAAATACTGCACACTGTTATGTGATTGTGTATGTGTGTGTGTGTGTGTGTGTGCATGTATGCGTGTGTGTGTGCATGTGTGTGTGTGTGTATGTGTGTGTGTGTGTGTGTATGAAAGAGAGCAGTGAGTAAGAGGACAGTAGTACACACACATTAATACTGCTTGTAAAAAATGAACTCCCTTTCCATGGGCTGTGCCACTGCTACTACTACTACTGTTTCACCCTTCTCTTCGTGCCTTGACGTTTTCATCCCACTGTTGCTGCTGTTCTTACTGCTACTTTGCCCCCATGACTGTGTTTTGTAGAGTTAATGCCATTATTATTGGTGCCTTTGTTGCTCTTTAGGTGAATTGTGGTGATCTTTCCATTGTTATTGTTGCAATCACTTTGCTACATTTTTGGTGGCTTGTTGTATACATGCATGCCACTATTGTTGGTAGCCTTTACTCTCCTGTAGGTGCTTTATGATGCTCACATTACCATTATGCATGATATTTTTCCATAAACTATGTCATCACTGGAAAAAAAAAACATAGTACCACTACCAGCCACAGGCAGGCATAGAAACATATAGAAACATAGAAATGACGGCAGAAGAAGACCAAATGGCCCATCTAGTCTGCCCAGCAAGCTTCACACATTTTTTCTCTCATACTTATCTGTTTCTCTTAGCTCTTGGTTCTATTTCCCTTCCACCCCCACCTTTAATGTAGAGAGCAGTGATGGAGCTGCATCCAAGTGAAATATCTAGCTTGATTAGTTAGGGGTAGTAGCCGCCGCAATAAGCAAGCTGCACCCATGCTTATTTGTTTTACCCAGACTATGTTATTAGCCCTTATTGGTTGTTTTTCTTCTCCCCTGCCGTTGAAGCAGGGAGCTATGCTGGATATGTGTGAAGTATAAGTCTTCTCCCATGCCGTTGAAGCAGAGAGCCATGCTGGATGTGCATCGAAAGTGAAGTATCAGGCACATTTGGTTTGGGGTAGTAACCGCCGTAACAAGCCAGCTACTCCCCGCTTTGTGAGTGCGAACTCTCTTTTCTTCTCCCCTGCCGTTGAATCAGAGAACTATGCTGTATATGCATTGAAAGTGAAGTATCAGGCTTATTTGATTTGGGGTAGTAACCGCCGTAACAAGCCAGCTACTCCCCTCTTTGTGAGTGTGAATACTTTTTTCCACATTTCCTCTTGCTGTTGAAGCTTAGAGCGATGTTGGCGTCACAGTTAGCCTGTGTATGTTTATTTAATAAGGGTATTGACTCCAGGCAGTAGCCATCATTCTGACGAGTCACCCACTCTTCATTGGCAGCCTCTTGACTTTATGGATCCACAGTGTTTATCCCACGCCCCTTTGAAGTCCTTCACAGTTCTGGTCTTCACCACATCCTCCGGAAGGGCATTCCAGGCATGTGCATGAGAGAGAGAGAGAGAGAGAGAGAAGTAAGAGGAGTACATTATTTTAAAATGGCAAACCGCTTTCCAAAGGCAGTGCCACTGTTACCACTACTACACCTCCTGTCTCATCGTGCTTTGGTCTGTTCATGCTACTCTTGCTGCAACTTAGGTGCTCTTTTGGTGTCTAGCGGTGTTCACGCCACTTCTGTTGTTGCCTTTTTTGCTCTTTAAGTGCCTTGTGGAGCACATGCCACTATTTTTGGTGCCCTTTGCTCCTCTGTGGGTACCCTGTGGTGTCCATGCCACTATTGTTGTTTGCCTTTGCTCCTATTCATGTACCTTCATGCCTCTATTTGGGCAATGTTTTCCCCCTCACAGAGGCTTGGGGCATTGATGCCACTTTTTTTTTTGTTGTGCTGCTCTGTACCTGTAGTTTGTGATTTTAATTGCCTATACTTCTGCTGTCCCAAGCCTCCCTTGGTATTTTTGAGTGTTCTGGCTGTCTACAAGGTTCTTTTCAAATTCCTTTATGAACTTATTGACTCTTGGTCTTGCCATTACAACCTGATGCATTACACATCTGCTGCCCCACTCATGGAACACTGGGATGTTCATGTCACTCTTAGTGCCACACCACTCTGCTCCTCTTTGGTGCTTTGGGGTTCTGATGTCATTATTGTTCCTGCCTTAGCCTTTACTCTACATCTTGGGGTGCTGACAACACTCTTCTTGTTGCACTGCTCTACAGCTTGTGATTTTTAAATGCCAGTGCTCCTGCTGCTCCAAGCCCCTCTTGGTGCTTTTGGGTGATGAGTGTTTTCTGACTTTGCTCCTGCTGTCTTCAAAGTTCTTTTCATTTTCACTTATGAAACTTGCTGTTTATTGGCCACATCTTGCCAATCTAATGCTTTACAGTGAACCTCCCCAGTTACCTTTCATACCCTCTTGAACCTTTTCTTCTTGTAATGTCTGGCTGACTGCGGTGTTGTCCGTAGCTGGCCAAACTCACCCTTGGGCCCCTCCTGCACCAGCGTGGCCGGATGCCATCACCGCCCAGCCTGCCTCTCTCTCTCTCTCTCTCTCTCTCTCTAGGCCTGCATGTCTCAGCACCAGATTAAGGATCTATAGTGGGAAACCGACCGCAATGCCGATTGATGACCTCACCATCTCCTGGACATTTTAACTGAGTGGTTCAGGATGCTGGCGCCTAAGCAACAAGTCCTCCTGCTTTGCAGCACTTGTTGCCTGTTCCTGCTTCCTTGCCTTCATGCTCCCACCCTTGCCTTGTTTTCTCTGGTCCTTGCCTTTGCTTTGCCTTGGCCTTCTCCTTTTCCTGTCCCTTCCTCCTTGCCCTCTGCCCCCTCAGCCTGTCTCTCTATTTCCTGACAGCCTGAATACTGACACTGCCTGCCTGCCTCCTGCTCTGACCTCTGTTGAGATTTGTTTTGCCTGATTGCTTTTCTGGTGGATTTTTACCTAAGTCCTGCTGGTCTTAGAACCCAAGGGTTCAACCTCTAGGGAAAGAGGCTGGTTCAGGTGAAGCCTTCATCTCACCCTAGCCTGAGCATATCTGCCTGCTGTTGGTGTGGGTCCAGCTGTTCCCTTCTGCTGGGCTGTACCAACCACATCAAGGTCCAAGAGCTCACACTCTGTGACAATCCTTTTCCTTAGATTTCATACTGGCTATTAGTCCCATCCGATATATACCCTTTGATGCATTATGCCACAGCAAAAGGGAATACCAGCTTCAAGTCTAAACCCCCAGCCCCTTCCCTAAATGATGCTGTAGGGAAACCACTTCAGGTTTCCTTCAGAGATTTCCTCTAGCTTCTCCCTGCTTCAGAATAAAGTTCCCCATCTGCCAGCTTCCAGATGGTTCCATTAGTCTTTTGCTCTCTGTATACACAGACCCGAGGTTCAGTTTGCACATTAATATCACTACAGGCTTCATCCTAGAATTTCCTCTGCCTTTTCTCTGCCCAGGGACAGCAAGTTCCCATGTTTGTATATCTGGATGGTTCAATTAGTCTATTGTCCTATATTTATTCAGGTTTGAGGTCTAATTTGTTTACCAAGATTACTGCAGGCATCCTTCCGGGATTTCCTCTTTCTTTTCCCTTTCAGTAATAGCAAGTTCCCCGTCTTACAGAGGTCCATATTCAAAAGCCATTTAGATGAATAACATAATAGTTATCTGACTAAATGGCTTACCTGGCTATATTCAGTCCTTATTTGGCTAAACTCCAGCTGGCTAATAAGTTAGGCAGCTAGAATTTAGCCCTATAAGTTAGGGGCGGTCCAGGGGTCTAGCTGGGAGTAGTTGAATTAAGCAGCTAAGTTAACTGCTGTTGGTGCCCTTTACTCCTCCTTTGGATTCTTGGGATGTTCTTGCCGTTGTTGCTGCTGCTTTTTCCCCTCTCACGGTGCCTTGGCCTGTGGCTGCTTCAGTTTGGGCTATTTTGTCTTTTTTTGATTCCTTGGGCTATTCATGCCACTTTTGGTGCTACTTTGATGCAGTCTTGGTATCCTGGAGTCTTGGTATCCCTTCTGCTGATGACTACTGACAGGTTTTATTAGAATTAATTTGAAAACTCTGGATTTGGAGCCCAAAATAGGATGCATTGCTTTCTTTATTGACTTTCATGGGAAATAAATTAATGGAATGAATAAACAATTTTTTTTTATTTGATATAAAGAAAACGCATTTTGTGGATATACAAAACAATTTTTTTTTCTGTACACATCCCTACTATTCACTATGGGTATGCAAGGAAACAAAAATGAATTTTTGTTTTTCAGTTCATTTTCAGCAAGTTTTTTTTCCCATGAATTTTGGTTCATGGAATGTTTGATTCATTTTATTCAGGTGAAAAAAAACAAATCAAACATTAAAAATAAACAATTCAAAAGCAGACAAAAAAATGAAAATAGGGCCTCTAGTCCCTGCCTACCACTCACCCCAAAAAATGCCAGGGCCTGGATTCCCCAAGTCCCCACTTACCTGGTCCATTGGGGATCCGCTGGTGGGGCTTAGTCCCAGGCCAAAGACTTAGCCTTGTGTAGACTGAGGATGTGGTAGATCACTGTGACCTCTTCTTTGGAATATGCAAGGCCGAGGCCTTGGCCTATGCTGGAGCTTGTGCCCAGGCCTGATGCCACAGTGCAGCCCAGAAGCTGGGTCCCAATACTGGGACCTCGGAATGGCCTCAATTTGACACCAGGGTCCAACCTGGAGGTTGGGTCATGATGCCTGGGACTCAGGCTAGGCCAGAGCTCAGGCCCAGGCCTGATGCCATGGCTCAGCCTGGAGGGCAGGTACTGATGCCAGGGCCTTGGCCCTGACCCAGGCCTGGCATCGGGCCTGGTCCGGAAACTGGTTCTCAATGCATTGGCTTCAGCCTACACCAGAGCCCCCGATGTCGGGGCCTGGCCTGAAGGCTGGGTCCTGACACCTGGGCCTCAGCTTAAGATCAGGTCCAGGCTGGGAGCCCAGGATATAGAGCAACTCTGACGATGTCCTCTTCTTTCTTTTTTTATCTTCAACAGACGCTGTCTACTGTAGAATACCATACATCAAAATGGTATTGTCTGCTGGGGTGAATGCACCAGAGTTAATTAACTCCAGTGGGGACCCCAGCAAAGGACATCAGTTGAAGAAGAGGATAGAGCTGCTCTGAGGCCTGGGCTCTGGGCCTGAGCCTGATCCTAGGTCGAGGCCTATGCAACGGGACCCAGACTCCAAGCCAGCCTCTGGCATCAGGCCTGGGTCTAGGTCGAGGCCCCTGCATTGGGACCTGGCTTTCAAGTTAGGCCACAGCATCAGCCCTGGGTTTAGCCCCTGACCTAGGACCAGGCCCAGGCACCTTGACCCAGCTTCCAGGCCAAGCTGCAGAGTTGGGCCTGGTTCTAGTTCGAGGCTCAGGCATTGAGACCCAACCTAGCCCCTCCCTCATACACCCAATGGATCAGGTAAGCAATGTTTTGGGGTGGGCACTCAGGTATAGGCCATGGACCCTGCTTTGAGTCTCAGTCTATGCCCTAGGCAAAACCCTGGCTTCGAGCTTAGGCCTGATGCATTCATGTAAAATGAAAGCAACAAATATTCATTTCATTTGAGGGGCCCTCAATGAATTTCAGGGCCCCCTGATTTAAACAAATTGCCCTTATTCATCACATTTTACACATTCGTTTTAAATAAATGCACACCCTAGTATTCACTGAAGAAGACTTTAGAGAACAACCACTGCTGCGTAGCAAGGTTAAAAATAGGAGTGGGGTAGATTCCAAACCATTTACAGAAGAGAGTTTTTTGTGTGGAATTAGCAAAACTGAAAATGGTAAAAGATGTGGGGCCAGATATAGGATATTAAGGGAACTCAGAGAGATCTAATGAGAACTGGGAGTAGTCACCAAGATTTGAGAAGAATGACTGTGGTTATTGAGAGAAGGTTGGAAACTACTGGCTGGTTAGCTTTACCTCAGTGATAGGACAATTAATGGACACTCTGCTGAAATAAAGATAGTTAAATATTATAATCCAGCAGGTTGCAAGATCTGAAGTATCATGGTCTGACCAGAAGAAGATCATGACAAATGAATTTGATCAATTTTTTTAATTGGTTGACTAGAGAATTAGAACAAATGTATGTATTCGGTGTGGTTATTTGGATTTCATAAAAAGCTATTGGTATTTTCCAGCATAAGAAGCTCATAAATAGAAAGAACAATATGGAAGTGAGTCCCAAGGAGGAAGAGTGAATTAGAAGTTTGATGTGTGATAGATGACTAAGATGGTAGTAAATGAAATTTACTCCTAGAAAAGTGATTAATGGAGTTCTTCAGAGATTGTTCTTGGCTCCCAGTTCTGTTCAATATCCTGATGAATGATATTGCAGAGGGTTTAAAAGGAAAATTTGCAACAGACTGGATACCGATGAAGGAGTCTGGCAGAATGATGATTAATCTAAGAACACTTGAAGTGTTTCAAATGCCAAGATTTATAAATACTAGAAATGGTATATAAAAAACTCAAGGTTGATATTCAGCCGCAGAGCGGCTATTTAAGTGTTGCGTTCGCAGAGGTGTGGTCACTTGCTCAGAGAGATTGTGAGCCCTTGGGCCACGGCGCAGCTCAGGGAGGAGCCCCAAGATACACACCATGGGAGGTGAGAATATTCGGCCATGGGCTGAAGCTGGAACAAGACTGGACCAGGATCAAGACTTAGAACATCAGGAACTGGAACAAGGCAGGCTCAGCCCTCCACTGGACCCGCATGCACTGGTGAGACCCAGCAATGCAATGCTGTCTCAAGAGTAGCCCTCCTGCCACTAGATAGACCTTCCAGATCCACCGCTTGGGAGCGATGAGTGCATGAGGCCAGATGGAGGCTGAGGGCAGGAACAAGGCGAGACATGCAACTCAAGAAACTTGGAAGACCCAGATGAGGATACGTGGAACTTGGAAGACAAGTTTCAGGATACTTGGAAGACTCAGACAAGGACTCAAGGAACTTGGAAGCCTTGGACGAGGTTTCAGGATACTTGGATGACTTGGATAAGGTTTCATGGAACTTGGAAGACTCAGACGAGGTTTCAGGATACTTGGAAGACTCGGACAAGGACTCAAGGAACTTGGAAGACTCGGACAAGGTTTCAGGATACTTGGAAGACTCAGGCAAGGACTTGGTAGCTCTTCCAGATCCGCCGCTTGGAAACGATGATTGCATGAGACCAGATGGAGGCTAGGGGCAGGAACAAGATGAAACATGGAACTCAGGAAACTTGGAAGACTCAGAAGAAGATACGTAGAACTTGGAAGACTCAGACGAGGTTTCAGGATACTTGGAAGACTTGGACAAGGATTCAAGGAACTTGGAAGACTTGGATGAGGTTTCAGGATACTTGGAAGACTTTTAGTGGGTTTTTGTGGAACTTTGTGACATGAAACATATGACCTTCAGGACATGGAACATCAGGACACCGAAGAGACGATGAAGGAACTCCAATGAGGAATAGGACCAGGAGCATCAGACAAAGGAGACCAGGAACATCAGGAACATCTGGAACATCAAACGAAAAACCATCTAGACATAAGAAGACCACAGAGGACCTTGACCGGAGAGAGAAGCATGGATGACCATGGAGATCTGTTTCAAAGGCCCCGAGGAAGTGGAAGAGAGCCCTTTTATAGGGCTAGTGAAGGTGACGACTGATGAAGTCATCATTGGAGCCACGGGGCTTTTCCCACCGCTGACCCTTTAAATGTGAAGCAGAGGCACTCATGCTCCTAGATTCCCGTAGACAGACAGGAGTGAGCAGCGACGTTGGCGGCATCCAAGCCGTGTGGAGGAGCAACAGCGGTGGCACCAGGGCCGCATGAAGAGGCCTCCCGGTGATGGCACTAGGGCCATGAAGAGGCAATCCTGGCAATGGAGGTGGAAGGACGGCAGCAGCGGCTTCCCAGCCATGAAGAGGCAGAGTCTATGGTGGCAGCACTCCCACTGCGAAGAGCAAGGCCCCAGAGTCGAAGGTGGGAGAATTTGGTGGTGGTGCCAGGGCAGTGAGAAGAGGATGCTCAGCAATGTCGGGCCGGTGGTCAGGCGGCAGCTGGAGGTGAGAGGTTGCTCGTGGGATGGGCTCCGCGAACAGCATCATAACACATTCAGCTTTAAATATAGCTGGCTAGCCATTTAGATGGATACCTTTTCAGATATCCATCTAAATGGCTTTTGAATATCAACCTTCTCATTTCTAGTTTTGTTATTTTATGAGATTTTTTTTCTCTTGTAGTGATTGTATTCATTTACAATTCAATGCCAAAAAGTCAGTTGTCAGTAAAGGGCCACTCAGTAATGGAATGCAGTAAATACTAAATACATTAATACTTTCGTGCCAGGAGTTGTCAGAACTATTGGCACTTATGCATTGAGTGGGAGGAGGTAAGAAACAGTTCTCCTCCTGCTCTGAAGTGGGGGTGGGGAATTCAGCAAATTTTATTTTGAAGGTATAAAGGGGAATCAGCTCTACTTGATTGCTAATTAAAAAAAAAGAAATGGAAGATTGCCAGATCTAAATGTTTAAACAATTCTTGTTGGAGAGGAGAAGATCAGCTACAACTCAGTTGCTCATTTTTATTTTTAAGCTGGTAAGTGGCAAAATTAGCCAGATATTTGAAAACTAACCAGCTAAAATGGCATAGTTAACTTTAAGCAAATAACTTGTCATCCTATTGAATATGGACCTATATTCTCTAGATATATTCTTTACTGCTTTATTCTGTGAATAATGTTAAGTACAACTTGATAAACACTAACATAGCATCTGAGTACACAGTATGATTTTTCTCATTTTTATTATCTTCATTCATCCATGCTGCTTCAAGAGAAAAAAGACATATGCTGAAAAGGAAAAGTAGTTTTGTTTATTGAAAGTTTAGTGGGTGATGAAAGCATAATTAAACAAAACAAATTTAGGTAATGCTTCTTTTCAATTACATCCTAATGCATCTCAAGAGAAAATAGAAACATTCTGGTTCCTTTAATGTCTTTCTAAGCAAACTTTCTAAAAAATTGTTTGCTTTCCATTAGTTTCTTATGTATGCCCAGTACTAAAGACTAGCTTTGCCACATTGACTTTCCAAAGGGAAGACAAACTGTTTTTGTTCTTTGCTGAGAAGAAATGAAAAATGTTTAATTTTATATTTCACACTATTATATACTGCTATCTAATAGGTATGTGCAGAGAAAAAAAATATTTTAGTTTTTCGGTTCATTTTCGGGAAGTTTTATTTATCCCACAAATTTCAGTTCTTGGAATGTTTGATTCCTTTAATTTGTGTGAAAAAAAATCTAACATTAATCCCCCTAAAAACAACAGCCAAAAATAAAACAAAAACAGGGCCTCCTGAGGTCTCCAACCCACCCATCCCAAACACCTGGAAAAATGATGTGGCCATGATCCTCCCAGGCCCCCACTTACCCAATCTGGTAGGGATCCACATGCAAGGCCTAAGCATAAGCTAAAGCCTCGGCCTTGTATAGTCTGAGGCCGTGTTAGGTCCTCACAACCTTGGCCTCGGCCTGCACAAGGATAATGCCTCAGAAAAGGTCGTAGCCCAGACTCAGGTTCTATGCGGCCCAACTTGAAGGTAAGTTACGACGACGTGGCCTAGGCCTGGATCCAGGCTCAACAATGGGACCCAGCCCAGAGGCCAGGTCCCGACACCTGGGCTTTGGCCTCAACCTTGATCCAGGACCAGACCTGATGCTGTGACCTGGACCAGAAGCCAGGTCTCAATGCCAGGACCTCAGCCCAGACCCATGCCCGACATCAGGACCCGGACCAGAGGCTAGGACCCGATGCCTGGGACTCAGTTCAGGAAGGACTCGGACCCAGGCACAATGCCTCAATTGGCCTAGAGTCCAGTCACAGGCCTGCTGTCTGGACCCTCGGTCCGGACCCAGGCCCAATGCCTGGGCCTCAACTTAGGCCGGAGTCCTGACCCAGGCACAATGCCACAGTCTGCCCTGAAGCCCAGGATCTGATGCCTGATTCTTGGCTTATGCTGGAGCCAGACCCAGGCCTGATGCTGTGACCCTGCCTAGAGGCTGAGTCTCAATGCCTGGGCCAGGGTCTAAGCCAGAGCCTGGACCCAGGACCAATGCCATAACCCAACCTGGAGGCCAGTTCCCAACTCCTGGGCCTTGACCTATGCAACAGTAATGGCAATGCATGAAGGGGAGAAAACAAAAAAGGCCTCTGCACTTGATGGAGTAATGTCACTGACCTTTACAAATGTGAGGCTACTGCCCAGGATCATTTGGGTATTTTAGAAGACAAGTACAGAAGACAAAGAGGATTTATTTATACACTTCAAAACTACCTTTTAGAGACCTGGGAAGAAGCTCTCTCAATACACAACCCATATAGAACATGACTTACTGAAAGCTGTGAAGAAAGGGACAATACAGCTTAGGACATAGACAGGGCTCAAAGTGAACAGATAGGGTGAGTATGTAACCATGATCCAAATTGGGCTAGTGGGGAGGAGGAGGAAACCACCCTTCCTTTGCTTTTGTGATGAAGGGGATCAGAGAAGAGGAATATTGAAAGGCTATGAGGAGCAATCTAGGTCTCCCCAGTTGAGAAGGACGGCCCATGTTTTGGCAATAATGCATTCTTCAGGGTTCAGAAAGGTCTTTCCCTAAAACATTAAAATTAAAACTAAAAATTCCAACATCCAGACAACACAAAATTCAGATGATTCAAAAATTTGAGTTCTCACCTTAACTGCGATATTTAAAAAGGGCTCCAGGGGTGATCCGGGAAACTATAGACTGGTGAGCCAGACTTCAGTGCTGGGAAAAATCATGGAAACTGTTATAAAGAATAAAATCACAAAATGATTAGATAGACATGGTTTAATGGGACTCAGACAGCATGGATTTACCCAAGGAAAGTCTTGCCTCACAAATCTCCTACATTTTTTTAAAGGGGTGAATAAACATGTGGACAAAGGTGAACTGGCAGTTATGGTGTGTTTGGATTTTCAGAAAGCGTTCAACAAAGTCCCTCATGAGAGGCTTCTAAGAAAACTAAAAAGTCATGGGATAAGCAAAGGATATTTTTCCTTATATGCAACCTTGCGCTTGTCCACATTAAATTTCATTTGCCTTTTGGATACCTAATCTTCCAGACTCACAAGGTCCTCCTGCAATTTATCAAAATCCACTTGTGATTTAACTACTCTGAATAATTTTGTATCATCTGCAAATTTGATTACTTCACTCGCCATATTCCTTTCCAGATAATTTATAAATATATTGAAAAGCACCGGTCCAAATACAGATCCCTGGGGCACTTCACTGTTTACCCTTTTCCACTGAGAAAATTGATCATTTAATCCTATTCTCTTTTAAACAGTTTGTAATCCATGAAAGCATATTGCTTCCTATCCCATGACTTTTAGTTTTCTTATAAGCCTCTCATGACGGACTTTGTCAAACGCCTTCTGAAAATCCAGATATACTATATCTACTGGTTCATCTTTATCCACATTTTTATTAACCCCTTCAAAAATATAAAGCAGATTTGGAGGCAAGACTACCCTTGAGTAAATCCATGCTGACTGTGCTCCATTAAACCATGTCTTTCTATATGCTCTTTAGAATAGTTTCCACTATATTTCCTGGCACTGGTCTGGCTCACTGGTCTATAGTTTCCTGGATTGCCCCGGAGCCCTTTTTAAATATTATGGTTATATTTGCCACCCTCCAGTCTTCAGATACAATGGATGATTTTAATGATGTTAGAAATTTTAACAAAGATATGAAATTTTATTTTTTAGTTGTTCCAGAACCTAGGTAATTTACTACTCTTCAGTTTGTCAATCTGGCCTACCACATCTTCCAAGTTCTCCATGATTTGGTTCATTTCATCTGAATTGTCACCCTTTAAAACCATCTCCGAAATGGGTATCTCCAAAACATCCTCTTCAGTAAACACCAAAGCAAAGAATTAATTTAGTCTTTTCATGATGGCCTTATCTTCCCTAAGTGCCCCTTTAACCCCTCGATCATCTAACCATCCAGCAGACTCCCTCAGAGGCTTTCTGCTTCGGATATATTTTTAAAAATGTTTATTATGAGTTTTTCTCTCTATGGCCAACTTGTTTTCAAATTCTCTCTTACCCTTTCTTATCAATGTCTTACATTTAACTTGCCAATGCTTATGCTTTATCCTATTTTCTTCAGATGGATCCTTCTTGCAATTTTTGAATGAATATCTTTTGGCTAAAATAGCCTCTTTCACCTCTCTTTCTAGCTATGCTGGCAATCATTTGATCTTCCTTCTACTTTTTTTAATGCATGGAATACCTCTGGAATGTGTTTCTAAGATGATACCTTTTAACAAAGTCCATGCATGTTGCATAATCTTAACCTTTGTAGCTGCACTTTTCAGGAATTTTTTTAATTATTTTTCTCATTTTATCAAAGATTCCCTTTTGAAAGTTTAGCACTAGAGCCATGGATTTACTTACTGTCCCTCTTCCAGTCATTAATTCCAAATTAGGTATTGTTATGATCACTATTGTCAGGCAGCCGCAACACCAATGTCTCATCTTTTACCCATGCCAGTAATTGTTTGCCTTCCATCCACCTTTCTTAATGCATGGAATACATATGGACTGTGCTTCTAAGATTGTGTTTTTAAACAATGTCCATGTCTGTTGTACTCTTTTAACTTTTGCAGCTGCACCTATCAGTTGTTTTCTAACTATTTTCCTCATTTTATCAAAGTTTTCCTTTTCAAAATTTAGTGTTAGAGATATAGATTTAGATATTGTCCTCCTTCCAGTCATTAGTTCAAATTTGATCATGTTATGATCACTGTTTCCAAGTGGCCCTACCACCATTACCTCTCTCACCAAATCATGCATTCCACTAAGATATAAATCTAAAATAGCTCCCTCTCTCGTTGGTTCCTGAAGCAATTGCTTCATGAAGCAATCATTTATTACATCCAGGAATTTTATTCTCTAGCATGTCCTGATAGTTACATTTACCCACTCATTTACCCACTAACTCTGAAGGTCATCAAATCTTCACAAGAGAGCACTGTTCTGTTCGTACGTCTCACTTTGAATGTCAAAGTGGCCCCTAACCCCCTACACTAATACCTAAACCTCACCTCGAGTGACTAGGTTGGCCTCCTATAGAGATATAAATACCTATCTAGCATTATGGCAAGTCTCTCTCTCTCCCTCTCTCTCTTAACTTGGCTGGCTCTCCAGGAGCTTACAACCACTCAAAATGGCATGTGCAAGAAACATCACAATAAAGCCCTATCACATGGCTTTACACAAATGAAAAAGGTGTAGTTAAAGCTGTACAATATGGCTTTGCAAAACTGTGAGCCCAGTTGGCCAAAATATCCTCTCATTTGCATTGCACCAAACATTATGGTGTTTTCGCATGTGAAAACACCATATAGCACTTTGATAAATGACCCTTAAGTAAGATGTTAAAAACCCACCTTTTTAAATTGGTGTTTGACTTTGAAATTTAAATCGTCATAGTTGAATCTGTCTATCCCTTCTGATTATTCCAGATTTCTGTTGATCCTTGCATTATGTCTTGGTGTCATTAGATATTTTAGGTTGATTTTATGATTTGTTCCATTAATTTGTTTTTAACTCTATCAAATTTTATCTATTTTATTGATTGTGCTTTTTTATTAGAAACCACTTTGAACGTTTTGGCTAGGCAGTCTAGAAATTTTTCAAAAAATAAATAAATATCATAAAGCAAGCCATTCTGGTTGTGACAGACCATTTTGTTAAGGTATACACAAGGACCCTACGAGGGACCAGAGAGCAGAGAACAGATACTATTGCACAGTATTGTGGGAGAAATAATTTGTAAACTATAGACTTCTAGCACAAATGCACTGACCAGGGAAAAGTCTTTAAAGCAGACACTTTAAAGAGAATTTGCAGATGACCAGACTAAGGCAGTCATAAACCTCTCCCTACCATCCCCAGTCTAAGAAGTTTAACAGGACACTTTGAACATGTTGGGAATATTGAAGCCAGTTAAAAAGAGGAACTAGAGCCAGTAGATGAGCTACATAGAACATGCTAATAACTGAAACAATATGTATAACTATATTACTATATTCTATTTTATAATTTTCAGGTTGGAGACCCAGTTGCCAATTGATCTGTGCTTTGAGGTTTCAGCAGAAGGGATATTGCCTCAGACTTTTCAGAACTATGCAAAAAGGTTAAAGAACAGTTGAAGGTAAGCTATGGGTTTGCTGCAAAATCCATCTACAAACTGAGGGGTGGATTTATCAAAATGCGGTAAGTACTGCATGCGATAGCAAAAGGGGTGTGTTTTATGCTAATATAGCATTTATCACAATTTGTGCTAATTACCTGTGTGAAGAGCTAAGTTAGTTCAAATTGCAATACCATTTTCAGATCCTTCATTCAACCACCAAGGGACCATTGTTAATGGTTCTAGACACATGGAGAGGGAGAGAGAGAGAGAGAGAGAGAGAGAGAGAGAGAGAGAGAGAGAGAGAGAGAGAGAGAGACTGGCCATAATGTCATGGCCCATAGGTAGGTATTTGTATCCCTATGGTAGGCCCATCTAGTAACTTGAGGTGGGGTTTAGGTAACAGTGTAGGGGGTTAGGGACCACTTTGACATTCTACGTGATACCTACGAACAGAACAGTGGTTTCTTGTGAAGATTTGCTGGCCTTCGGAGTGAGGAAACTCACTCCAAGATGAGATTTGGGCAAGGTTCTCTCCACCTAGCTTGAGGGACTCTCTACCTGGGTAACAGGTAGCTTTTTTATACTGATATTTGTGGGAACATCATATCGGTTTACATATAACTTACGGAAATACAAAAAACAGGGAGCGGGGGGCAGGGGGAAGAAGGAGAATGAGGAGGAACTAAGGACCGGTGGAAGCCGGGCTGAAAAAGGACAGGAAGAACTTATAATAGGAACCGTAACCTGAGGTAACACAAAATAGAAGTTGCATGAACTTGCCAATAAAACAATATACAATCTTGAACAATGTACAATAAAGACAAGACAAGGGGTCTTATATGAGCACGCGGGGGGTGGGAGGGGGGATAAGGTAAAAGGGGGCAGGGAGGGGGGAGGGCTAGGGTTACAGGGGGGAGGGAGGGTGGGAGGGAGAGGAGGGCTGGGGTTAGGGGACAAAGGCTGATGATAAGGAACAGAGGGAGGGGGGAAGTGGAGGGGGGAAGTGCATGTATAAGACAACAGGGAGGGGGGGGAAAGAAAGGGGGGGGGGAATGCAGGGAACAGGGACAGGGGAGGTGGGGCGGGGGGGGGGGGGTGTCTCTTTGGAAAATCAGTCCAGATCCTGATAACTTGATATGAAATAAAATGGAATGGATGACCTGGTTAACATTAAGCATTTTACTTTTCGTTGTTTGAAGATATTTATGTAGGCATTGAAACATGCTCCCTCCGACTCTCTGATGGAGGTTTTCTAAATTTCTTTGTAAATGTTTTTTTTGGATAATTTGGAGAAGTATATTCACCTGGTTGTGATTAGTGCAAGCAGAATTTTGTTGCCTTCACAGATACTTTATTGAGATTGTATAAACAATTTTTGAAAGATTTTTCCCCTGAGGAAGCTGTAGCAAGTGAAACGTTGGGAATGAATATGTTTTAAATATTATGGGGCCAATGCAATAAGATGCGTGTATGCATCCAGCTCCCATTTTCCTAACACACCTGCAGCCATATCCCCTGGGTGCCCGATGCAGTATTTAAATGAGGGGCTGCATAAAAAAAAGGAAACTATGGGAGAATTGTGCATCTGTAACCCTCAATTACATCAGGCGCCCACAATTGCAATGGGTGCTCAATACGTGCGTTAGTTTTTCATCCTGCTTCTTCGGGACAATTTTTCTTCTATTACTTTGCTGAAGTTGCTGAAGTGTCTTATATTAAGTGTTCCTTGCTATGAATGTCCAAATTGTGTGGCAATAAGAAGTTTTTTTTTAATGAAACAAAAATACATGTATTTTTCTCCACTGCAAGCAGTAAATTAAAGTGTCAAAATGATACTAAGTAGGAGGGCACACTCATGGTAACACAGAGGACTGTATTTTTTTCTCATGAGCCCTTGACTTGCAAATTGACTTTACTCCACCTCCTAGGCTGTAGTTAAATTTGCCACATTTAAAAGTGTGAATTGGGCACCCGGCACTTTTTGCATGGGGATAATTAATTAATAGCCTCATCTATATGGAATTTGCATGTAATGGGAGGTATCAGTTATGCATTTGTTTGGGTGTGCGTTTTGGTCACGCTAATCTCCTTATTGCATCAGGTGGTAGTCTGGCTCGTCCAAAACGTGTGTCCAATTGTATGCAATCCTGTGCATTAGGCTGGGCTCACTTTATTTCATTGGCCCCTATGTGTGTTTTTGGCCCCTATGTGTGTTTGTGGTTGGTGTACATTGTCTTTGTATGTATAAGAACATAAGAACATAAGAAAATGCCATACTGGGTCAGACCAAGGGTCCATCAAGCCCAGCATCCTGTTTCCAACAGTGGCCAATCCAGGCCATAAGAACCTGGCAAGTACCCATAAACTAAGTCTATTCCATGTAACCATTGCTAATGGCAGTGGCTATTCTCTAAGTGAACTTAATAGCAGGTAATATATGTATGTATGAGTGTGATAAGTTGTTTGTGTTTATCTATGAATGTCTGATATGTTTTTAGAACTTTTAGATACATATGATATATATTTGTGTATATTGGTGGATATATTGTATTCAGTTTTGAATTAAAGAGTTGCAATCTATCATTTATTTGGGGTTTTTTGGTTTTTAGTAAGGCACATATAATACAGACATGATTGCTTAAAAGATTAATCTGCACAGCAAAGAAAATGTAAGACCACCTCATTTCAAATATTCAGGATTTGCATTCTTTCTTGAAGTTATGTATATTTAGCATTCTGCAAAAATACTTCATTAGAAATGTACTTTAAACTGATCCCCTTTTGGAGATCTCTGCATTTTAATGGTAACCCCAATACAAGACCTTTGGAAAAGTATGATATAAATAAACAGTGATGATGCTGATGATGATATTTGTCACCTACAACAAATAATACCTCTATTATAATATTTAGTTCCTGAATAGCTCCCTTCATTAGCATCAATTATATGGTACAGAGACTTGAATCATTCATAGAAACAGAAACATTTGGTTTTTACCAGATTACATGGTATGGCAAATAAGAATTCTTAACACTGCTTAACAAATGACTTTTCTATTCTTCATTAGAGCCCTTTTGTTGCCATCCAATCTTGATTTCAGAAATTAAAGCTAACAACCAGATTGAGAGAATCAGGAGAAAGACAGCATGGGGTCCAGTCTCAAAGCCACAACTAACAGCATGAGGCAAAGTGAACCTCAAGCTACTGCAGCTCTTCCAGAAGAAAAAAAAAAACAGTTGCAGGAAAACTCAATTATAGCAGCCCTCAGCAATGGTAAAGTACTTGTGAATGTTGACACTAAAGCTTTTTCTGCTTAATGTTTTAATTAAATACCTAGAAGCCAACTATTCTATTCTGTCACTGTGCAAGGCATCTCTCTGGATAAATGCTCACAGCAAAAGCTATGCGGAGGGTTTCAGCCAACATGATTCTGAGGTTTTTGGCTGAGGTACTTGAGATCAGGAAAGCACTAGTGATTAGAAACTAACTGTACAATAACAGGATGGTTTAATCCTCCCAAACATCAGTCTTGGGTTTACAAATTGGCATTCCCATCTTCATCAACGAGCAATAGGGCACAGGTTAGTCATCTGTTTAATTCTCCTGCTGCAGTATGTCATTTGAATGTGAAGAAAAATCCCTTGATTCAGCTTTCCATTTCCTTCTCTAGACAACACCAGTATGCTTTTTAGAGAAATGAATGCTAAGTATGCAGCAGGCATTTAACAATCAAAATGGATGCCGAAGATACAGTGGAAGGGCTTTCTGTTTGCAAATATACTGTTTAGGCAATCTGGTCCACAAATAAAACAACAGTGCAATAATGCAATTGTTTCTTTTAAAACACCATAGCAGAAAATGCTTCAGATGGAATACAGACTTCAGGGGAAATATTTTACCATAAGATGATTTTACCATAAGATAATTTCACATTTCTGAATTATATTAATGATGTCTGAAAACAATGGAGCAGCCAGGTTTTGTGTAGCATCCTAAACCAAGGTGCTGTATAAACAAATTAAACACTGTTGCAAGTCCCTGTCCTAAAGAGCTTACAGTCTTGGAGGGAAAATTTCAAAATCTTTATACCTGGATAAATTAAAGTATGAAAACCTGTCCAGCCTCTGTGGATAAAACTACTTATGCCATTCTACAAGCCATGTAATTTTACCCACAATGTGTGGATGCATTAAAAAAGGCAGCACATGGATGGCACCAATGCGGGCAATTTTTAAAATTATCCTATGTGACTACCTGAGGCAATGGGAGCGAATGTGACTCACCCAATGTCCATGGAAAAGCAGAATATGAACTCTAGTCTTTTGGTTCCTAGTCCAGAAATCTCAAGGGCACCACTAGCATTCTGGAATATGAAAGGAATATGTAGAGCAGAGCTTTCCAAACTGTGTGTCGGGACACGTTAGTGTGTCGCCTGCAGTGTGCAGGTGTGTCGCGCAAGCCCGGTCAACTCTGATGCGAGTTTGGGCTTTTTTTTTTCTAGAGATTCACTTTTTTTTTCAGTTTATGGGTTGCTTATTATTGGGTTATTTTTGCTGTCAATCGCGTTTTTTTGGGGGGCTTGGTGGGTGGAACGAGCCCAGCCATCCTTGCATTGGCTGCTGCTGCCGATGAGGCCTGGCCATGAGGAGTACTGACTGCAAGCAGCAGTGTCTGGTGATCATGGAAGGGAGTGAAGCACTTAACTGGCAACAATCAAAAAGACGAGGTACATGAGTGTGGGGGCCAGACATGTGCTGGGGGGAGAGAGATGAGTGAGTGGGGGGCAAACGTGCTGGGGGGACAGACATGTGCTTGAGGGGGAGAGATATGAGTGTGTGGGGTACAGACATGTGCTGGGGGGAGGAGAGAGATGAGTGTGTGGGGGACAGACAATTTGTTTTATTATTGTTTCTCATAAATTATAACAATAACATGAATCTTGGAATATATATTTTTAATATAAGTTTAAGGTTTTCATGAGATAGGTTGTGTCGTGAAACATTTTATTTATGTATATATTTAAGGAAACATATATAAATTGTTGAAATATGTTTCGTTCGTTTAACCTTTAACCTCTGGTTTACTAGTAGACTGAATTACTGTGTCGTGAAATTATGTTTGTCTAAAAAGTGTGTCACCAACATGAAAAGTTTGGAAAGCTCTGATGTAGAGGAACCATGCATTCCACTCTTTAGTAGGGATGAACAGGGAAATTTTGTTTTCTTTTTTCTTTTTTCCACAGGGTATTATTTTATTTAATGTTCATTTAATTTCTGTAGTTTCAAGAAAAAAAAAAGCATTTTAAAAAACAAAGAAAATAACTAAATATGGCCTCCCCAGGCCCCTTTGTGCTCCATCTCTTCAAGCCCCCAAAATTGCTGGGCCCTGGAACTTCCCCAGCCCCCAGTTACCCTGTTCATGGAGGGTCCTGTTGATGCAACCAGCCTGAGGCCATATCCCATCGCCTTAGCCTCAGTGCAGACCCAGATCAGATGCGAAGACCCAGCATACAAACTGGGTCACATCGCTGAGGCATCAGTCTATGCCCAAGTACAGACCCAGGGCTGACACCAGGGTCCAGCATGAAGGCTGAGTCCCATTGCTGGCCCGGAGGCTGGGGACCAGCCCTCAAGACATTCTTTTTCATCTGATGTCCTCTTGAAATGACACCCTTCATTTTGAGGACTTACTGGAGTGATATCACTCCAAAACCTTCCTCCTGAGTAGAGGGTGCCATTTTGTTGTAAGAAATTTAAAATGTATGGCCATACATAAGAAACCAGCATCAGACCTGTGCCTGGGAAAATGTGAAGCTGAGGCAGAGATGTCGGCCTTGGCCTCAGTGATGAGACCTGGCCTCTGGGCCAGCCCCAAGAGTAGGTCTGGGCCTATACCTAGACTGAGGCCTCAGTGACAGGGCCCAGCCTCTGGGTGGTTCCCAGCATTTGGCCTATGCCTGGGCCTAGCGCAAGTCCTTGGCAATGGGACGCAGCCTCCTGGCCAGGCCCCAGCAGCAGACTTGAGCCTATGCTGAGGCCTTGGGGATGGGAACCAGCTTCTGGGCTAGGATCTGGCTTCTGGGCTTGGCCTGTGTCTAGCCTAGGCTGAGGATAGTCACGGAGACTTTGCCTCTGGGATAGGCCTCAATATTGGACCAGAGCTTAGGCTGAGACTTTTGATCAGGCTCTAACATCAGTCCTAGGCATAGGCCTAGACCTCCATGTTGGGACCTAGGCTTTGGGCCAACCATGTTTATTATATTTTTTATTTACTTACATATCACTTGTATTCCGCTCATTCTGTTCATGGCAGATAGCTTCAAATACTCATAAAACAATATATGATAAAACCAAAATAAAACAAATAAAAAACATGAGTTATACAAAAGCTTCTCTAAAATAACACACTTTAATACACTTCCTGAATTCTTTCATTGCTGTCTCTATGCATATACCCCAGGATAAAGCATTCCACAGTAGCAGCCCAATATAAGGAAAGGTTCTTGCACGAGTGGATTGTAGTCTATACCCACGCAAAGAAGACATGGTGATTAAATGGAAGTCCGCAGACCGCAATCTTTTGCTTGGACAATATTCAGATAATAGACTGTATGAAATGCAAAGGTGCTCACCGTAAGATATTTTGTGAATAATGATCACTATCTTAAATTTGGAGTGCCAGGATATAGGATATCAATGCAAATTTCTCAATGCAGGAGTAATATGCTCTAACCGCTTTAAGCCAAATATAAGCCTCGCTGTGGTATTTTGAATTAACTGCAATGCTCTGAGATAACATTTTGGCAAGCCTACAACCAAAGCATTACAGTAATCTAATTGTCCAAATAAAACAAATTGCAATATGGTTCTGAACAGCTACCTTGGTAACAAATGTTTTAATGGGGGAAGAGATTTCAACTTAGAAAAAGCAGTTTGGATTAAAAATTAACAATTTAAAACATAACTGACAATCTATAATGACTCCTAAACGCAAGCCAATTCTTATTTAACCAATTACTTATGGCTGACAAAGAATCCGTAAACCGCATCAGCAGATTATCAAAATCGGAACTGGGTATAAAAAACTGAAAATCATCAGCATATATTAGATAAAAAATATTCTGTTTTTTGAAAATTTTACAGATGGGCTGCAAATAAATATTAAAAAGGGCTGCCAAAAGGGCAGATCCATGTTGACAAGATCCCCCACAGATGGAGTAAATGGGGGTCAGGGAGTTCCTGGTCTTGGCAATTACTAGTAGGGGGCTCAAGAGGTCTTTAATCTTTTATTGTTTGAAAACAAAACAAAAATTAAAAAACAATGAAATCTTTTTGATTTGCCTTTCTTTTTGTTTTGAAAACAATATAAAATAAAATAGGAAATATTGTTGTATTTCCTATTTCATTTCAAACAAATTCAGATCCTTACTCTTTAGAATTAACAGAAATCATTCAGAATATCTTAAGTGTAATGAGGCACACCTTAGCTTTGTAATATATTGGCAGAAGTCCAGTAAATGTTCTGATACAGTCCTATTATACTATATGCATGATTTTTACTTACTTGGATGGAAGATTATTTTTTAGCTAATAATCAATTTCATTTATTTTATAAATTGACCTTCGATGAGCTAAAGTTGTGATCATGAAAATATCTACCTTACATATAATTAATAATAGTAATGTTCTATGGACAATAATATAAAATGTAATCATAATGAACACATTGTGACCATGTTCCATTATCCATTGAAACAATTATCCAAATATTCATTGGCTAAATATATACCATTAGGTGAAACAAATTCCCATTATCCAAAAATACTTTACCAGGGAACTTCTGTTATATGAAATGAGCTAGGTGCTATCCATTTTGCATAAAATATGCTTTAGTGTACAGGAGCAATTTTCAACCCCTCAGTACAGTTTGCAAATTGCCTGTGGACTTGCAAGCTCATTTTGAATGGAAAACTCCCAGTCAGGGCAACAGAAGATCTTTTACGTTGGAAGGGGGCAAACAAACCAATCTATTCCCTGACCCCAATTTCCTAGATGCTAAATCTGTGGGGGCAAAATCATTGAGGGGGCCATGGCCCCAATGGCCCAACCCAACCCAACCCTGCAATAAAAGGCATTATCATGGATATCATAAATGGTATCACAGCTGGCTATGTAAATACTGTAAAGTTCAATCAAATGAAGAATACAAAGCTGTTTAGGCTTTCTGCCAATATGTACTAAGAGCAATAAGTGCTAGTCCAAGTTTTCCTGTTCTCTTTCTGTTTCTCAGAGGAAGCTATACAGGTAATGCAGAGTCAGGAATTTTAATATGAGGTCTCCACTCTGCTGGGTTTTCTTGATGGAGAAGATATTTCCAGGTACAGATTAAGTTCAAATGCCCATTACATCTTCTATGAAGAAATTAAAGATGAAGTACATCATCTGACAACCAGATCCCTTGCCTTTCCTAGCCTTATCAAGCTCTCAAACTCATATTTCCTACTAGTGCTTGGTCTTTTTAATCCAATGTGGCTATAGTTGGTAGGGGTGTGCATTCGTTTTGAACTTAAATGGAAAACGCAACTTTTTTTTTTTTTTTTACTTAAAAAAAAGATGAGGCGTAAACGATCGGATTTCCAACTTATTCAACATAGCTATGTTGAATATGTTGGAAATCGCGATTGTTGATCTAAATACAAATTTAAACCCCTCACCCTCCTTAATCCCCCCCCCCCAAGACTTACCAAAGCTGGCCAAAAGTTCCGTGAGGGTCCGGGAGCGACGCGTGGGGAATCACGTGACGCCGCGTCATTCTGACGTGGCGCCGACGTCACGTGATTCCCCTCGGGTTCGCTCCCGGAACCCTCGTTGGGCCCAAAAGGCACTTTTGGCCAGCTTGGGGGGGTCAGGAGGCCCCCCCAAGCTGGCCAAAAGTTTCTTTTGAGCCCAACGAGGGTTCCGGGAGCGAACCCGAGGGGAATCACGTGACGCCGCGTCACTCTGACGTGGCGCCGACGTCACGTGATTCCCCTTGGGTTCGCTCCCGGAACCCTCGTTGGGCCCAAAAGGCACTTTTGGCCAGCTTGGGGGGGGGTCAGGAGGCCCCCCCAAGCTGGCCAAAAGTTCCTTTTGAGCCCAACGAGGGTTCCGGGAGCGAACCCGAGGGGAATCACGTGACGCTGCGTCACTCTGACGTGACGCCGACGTCACGTGCTCCTTGCAAAGGAGTTCAGGAATGGCGTTCTGACCCCGCTGGACCACCAGGGAGTTTTGGTAAGTCTTTGGGGGGGGGGATTAAGGCGGGTGAGGGGTTTAAATTTTTATTTGCACATATGGACATAGACTCAACTTATGGAATTCTCCATAAGTCCATATTGACCGCAAATGGGACCCCCATTCGACTTATGGACTTATGAACTTAAACTTTTGGTCTGCACATCCCTAATAGTTGGTAAAATGGCATAGTCTACATTATCCAAGTGTTTCAAACAAGTATTACATACCCTTTTTAAAATCATGAGGAGTTATATAATTTTTATTAATCAGAGGACAGCCCTCCAAAGATACTTCTATGTCAGTTTCATTTTGATATCAATTTATTTCTCATGTTGCTCCAGTACCACCTGAAGCAATTTCATTCCTTCAATGTAGAAACTTTTTGTAAGATACACATAAAAGTTCTGAATGAAATGTCCAGATTCCTAGAGTACTGCCATGATTACCATATCCAGGATTAATTTACGCTCATTAAGAAAAGCATGTATAGCAATGCTGACTTCTGGATGAGTACACATCATTTCTTTTAAAACTTTACCTACACATACTGCTTATTGCCCAACAGCCATGGCTATGCCACCATTAAGCATGTATACAAATACTGCAAAGACTTCTTGCCTTGCAACCGTTGTATCATTAGGCTGCTAGCAACATTTCACATACATTTGCTCATTACTACCCACACCCTGTTGCGCTGGAGGTGCACCCTTGGCCTGGTGCAGGATTGGTATGGCCCTCTGGTCAGATCCAGAGAGCGCCTGCCACCAGGAGGCAGAGCACACAACGAGACAGAGGCTAGCTGGAGCTTAGCCAATAACAGTCTGGGGTTTCTGCAGGTTGAGCCCTTGGGTACCCAGACCGCCTAGACTTAGGTGGGCCTCTGATGGTCTCCTGGAGAGATAACGGAGGGGTGTGCCCACTAGGGATGTGAATCGTGTGCCCGATCGTTTTAACGATCGGGTTCGGCTGGGGGGGGGGGGGAATCTGATCGTTACGAGATGTGAATTGGAATCGGTTCCGATTCCAATTCACATCACTAATTTTTTTTAGTGAGGCCCGCGCTGATAAAAAAAAACCCACCCCGAACCTTTAAAATTACCCCCTTAGCCTTCCCCACACTCCCGACCCCCCCAAAAATTTTTTTACACATACCTGGTGGTCCAGGGGGGCCGTGGGGAGCGATCTCCCGTTCCCACACTATCCGCTGTGCTAAAAGAAATGGCGCCGATGGCCCTTTGCCCTTACCATGTGACAGGGCAAAGGTAGCACCGGCGCCATTTTGAATATTGGCAATACGGCCCGCATGCAGGAGATCGCTCCTGGACCCCCACTGGACCCCCATGGACTTTTGGCCAGCTTGGGGGGGCCTCCTGACCCCCACAAGACTTGCCAAAAGTCCAGCGGGGGTCCGGGAGCGACCTCCTGCACTCCGGCCATATTGCCAGTATTCAAAATGGCACCGGCGCTACCTTTGCCCTCACTATGTCATAGGGGCCGACGGTCGGCGGAGGTGGTTCCCACCCTTGACCCTTTAAAGGGCTGGGTGGTCCACGCGCATGTGCCTAAGGGCGGAAATGGCGCCGGAAAGGATGCCGTGCCCTGATGTGGAGCTAGGCTCAAGGTGGGGGGCCCAGGAGATGCTGCTGTGGGACGCTGAGGATGGCGGTTCTGGTGGCAGCAGCAGGAGAGGATGGCCTGGGACCCGCTAGTGCAGGAGTGAGATGAACAGGCCTGGGTGCGGGCCTATCGCGGACGGGATGCGCAATAGTACCCCTCCCTCTAGGCCTCCCCCTTCTCGGTCAAGGTTTATCAGGGTGAGCCTGGTGGAAGGGTCTCAGCAGGTCTTTGTCTAAAATATGGTGGGTCGGTTCCCATTTTATTTATTTATTTATTTATTTATTTATTTATTTATTTAAAGTCTCTTCTATACTGATAGCCGTTCGCACATCGCATCGGTTTACAAAAAACAAGAACTGTTGGGCGGAGCCCTTACATATAACCGATAGAAATACAATTAACAGGGAGAGTAGATAATACTGAAAGGCAACGCAAATTAATAAATCAATAAATAGATAGATAAAGAACTATGAACATGAGTAACAATGTACAATAATCAGTGGTCATAAAGCATCAGGCATAAATCGGTGGTCATAAGGCACTCCTAGTCATAGAGCATTCTTAATCGTAGAACGAAGAATAGTTTACAGAGGAGTTTTATGAGGTGGGTGGTGCCATGAATTTTCTTCAGCCCCGAACCCTTCCTAGGCTAGGAGGTACTCCCATCTGCCTCAGCGTTGACGGATATCGAGGACCTCCCTTACCTGCTGGATGGCATCAGGTTCAGCGGCGACCTGAGGTAGAGCTGGTGGATGTCTCGAGGGCCATGAGAGCACGAGGGGCTTGAGGAGTGACACGTGAAACGTGTTGTGGATTCCCAAGCTCGGTGGAAGTCATAGCTGATAGGTGACTGCTCCAACCTGACGAATGACGGGAAAGGGACCAATATACTTGGGTCCTAGGCATTGAGAGGGAATCCAGAGGCATATATGTTTAGTGCTGAGCCACACTCGTTGCCCAGGCAGGAATGTTGGAGCAGTATGGCGATGGGTATCTGTGACTCATTTGGCCCGATTGGCTGCTTGCTGAAGACGTTCCCTTACTTGATCCCAAAGACACCGGATCATCAGGGCGGTGGACTGGGCTGCTGGTGAAGGAACATTAAGTGGAACTGGTAGAGATAAACGAGGTTGGCGACCAAAGACTACCAAGAATGGCGAGACCTCTGTGGCAGAGGTCAGCCCAATTATCTTGCTGGTCATTGACATATGATCGCAGGAAGGATTTCAAAGACCGATTGGTCCTCTCGGCCTGGCCATTTGCTTGTGGGTGGTATTCTGATGTTAAGTTCAACGTGATACTGAATTTATTACAGAGAGACCTCCAATATTTAGCGGCAAATTGTGGGCCGCGATTGGAGACTATTTCTTGTGGTAGTCCATGAAGACAAAATATGTGTGTCAAGAAGAGTCGAGCTAGTTCTGGAGCCGATGGGAGTCCTGCTAAAGGGACAAAGTGGGCCATTTTTGAGAAAGGGTCTATTATGACCCAGATTACAATATGTCTTTTTGAAGGAGGTAGATCTATGATGAAGTCTGAGGAGAGACTAGTCCAAGGCTTGGAGGGTGCAGGAAGCGGTTGGAGGAGCCCCCACAGGCAGCCAGTTGGAGGTTTTTGCTGTGCGCAAACCGGACAGGAGTCCACATAATCTGGGGAGTCTTTAGTTATACTGAGCTCCCAGTAGTGCCTTCAGAGGATGTCAAGACCTCGGGCTCTGCCGGGATGACTGGCTAGCTTGGAATCATGAGTCCAACGTAGAACACGTTCACAGAGATGGTGGGGGACCACCGTCTTCCCAGCTGGTACCATGGTGGTAACTGCAATAGATATGCAGGCTGGATCAATAATATGTGCAGGCGTCTCGGGTGTGTCTTCTGGCTCGATGGAACGAGAAAGCGCATCTGCACGAAGATTCTTTGCTGCTGGGCAATATCGAAGCTTGAAGTTGAAGCGTGCAAAGAACAGGGCCCAGCGGGCTTGTCTTGGGTTGACTAATTGAGCCTCTTTTAGGTGGTCCAGGTTTTTATGGTCGGTATATATCGTGAACTTGGTTGCGCCCCTTCAAGCCAGGGGCGCCATTCCTGGAGAGCGAGCTTCACGGCTAAGAGTTTGCAGTCTCCTATGGTATAATTTAGTTCTGTGGGAGAAAATTTATGTGAATAGAAGGAACATGGAACCAGAGGAGATAGCCCAAAAGATCATATAATTTAAAGTTGAAACTCTTCTCCATCAGATCACTTTCATGTCTTCCCTATATCATGATCCAGCTTTGAACACAGGGAACCCCAAATCCACTGAATCAAGGGGGACAAGGGTCTCACAGGAAATTCTTAAAAAAAAAAGTATTAAAAGAGTCCAAAGCAATCTAAATCAGGTCAGATGGTAGTCTGACCCTCAAAAGGAAAAGAAATCCCAACTACTTTTCAATACATAAGGTAAAACAAAGGGTCAGGAGACCCAGAGATTCTGTCTGCTTGAAAAAATGACTGAAAATCCACAACCTGTTGGAACAGAAGCTGAACTAAAAATCCACCAGGATTGATGGTACCTGAGGATGATAAAAGCTAGAAAATAACATCTGCAGCTCCCACATGGGGGAGCAAAACCCAAACATCTCTTTACTAAATCTTCACTATTCCTCACTAGCAATTTAATACATTCCTTTTTGTGAGAGAAATAGGGATGTGCAATTGTTTTTTGACGATTAGGAAATGCATATGATATTTCCTAAATCATCATGGATAAGAAAACCGATACAACAATTGCATTTTCCCTGAATTTTTGTAAAAAATCATTTTTAGTGCGCACTAACAAAAAAACATTAGTTTTTGTTAGTGTTTGTTAGTGTGTGCTAACAGGAGTTAGCACGCACTAAGTCGAAAAACGATTTTTCATGAAAAAAAATGCCGATCCGTGGGGATACAAGATTTTCCCATGGCCACATGAACCCAAAAGCGGAAAAATCGGGCACCCGATGCACATCTCTAGAGAGAAACCGCCTATATTGTATTCTTAGAAGCTCTCTTAGAGTCAAAGCAGCATGTATAGTGAAGTGTCATCACAATGGAAGGGGACATTGTAAGCCCTCGTTATTCAAGGCTGGCACAATAATTGATGGAAAAGTTGGTCTTCTTGAAAATCTATCTGCCTTTGCTGAGCTTTCCAGAATTTCTATGTGAGTGGCAGGACAATAGAAAGCTGACTGGGAGTCTTGCTGCTAATCTGCCTAGTTCCCATGCTCCTGACAGTACACCATGGGGATCTTGCTGACACTCTAGTGCATTCATCCAGCGGATGGCACCATTTTGATGCACAGCAATGCTGTACAAAGCCATACATCAAAATTGTGCCATCCACTGGGGTAAATGCACCGGAGTTAATTAACTCCAGTGCAATCTAAGCGGATGCTGTCATTTGGCACTGAAGAGCTGAAAAAAGAAGAGGATCCAAAGAGGAGATCTCAGGCCTTCTGGTTAAGGCCTCAGCATCAGGACCTAGCCTCCGGGTCGGGTTGCAGCATTGGGCCTTGGCTCAGGCTCCAGCCTAGTCCAAGGCCAGGCTTCAGGAATAGACCCCCAGGTTGAGATGTGGTCTTGGTGTCGGCATCCAGCTTCTGGGTTGAGTTGCAGCATTGGGCCTGGGTCTGGGCTCTGGACTCGGTCTAAGCCCAGGCATTAGAACCCAGCCTCCAAGTCTGTTTGTGGCATTGGGCTTGAGCTCAGGCTCCAACCTAGTTGAAGGTCTCGACATCTGGATGCAGCTCCAGGTCAGGTCACGGCATAGGGCTTGAGTCCAGTCCAAGGCCCTGGCATTAGGACCCAGCCTTCATCGGATATGTGATGGATCAGGTAAGGGTTTTTATTTGTTTTATTTTGGGGGGATCTCAGTTGAGGTCCCGGCATTGGTCTATGCCTCCACTGAGACAGAACGACATGCAGTATGAGAACTAGATTAAATGAACATAAGTCTTGACTGAATACTCAGACATTATACGCCCTGATTGTTGCACATTGTATACAAAACAAACATACTTTCACAAAATTAAAATGAACAATTTTAGATCACGTCCAGTTGTCATCATGTGGCAGCAATCGCATAGACATTTTGAATCGAAGAGAGGTATTTTGGATTTTCCCACTACAAACTCAAACACCGGGCGGACTCAATGAAGGACCAGACTGGAGCTTCTTACTTTAAAATATGTGATGATGTAGCAGAAACACAATTTTGGATTGGTGATCCTTGAAACTAGGAGAAATATATAAGAGCAGTCAGCAAACATGGAGATTCAATGTGAATTGGCGATAAGAGATCATACCCATGCCATAAGCTGATTTTAGGATGTAAACATGTGCCGAGAAATGAAGCGCCAAACATTTCTGACAGCTTGAAGGAGGCAGAAAATCCCCTAAGGAAAGATCCATGGATCTGAAATGAGGTCCCGTTAGGAAATGACTACTTTCAACCAGATAAGTTGGCTTAATGTTTATATCAAAGGATTTACATTGAAAGAAAGTGGGCGCTTTAGAAGTCGACATTGTGTCGGCATTACAAATTATTTGAAGACTGACATTTGGCTGGCAATTGTTTGAATAGATCATGAAAAAGTTTTAATTCACACTGGACATATAAAAACAAAGAAAAATCAGGTCGGAGGAGGTTGGTTAATGATTATAAAGAGTACATTACCGGATGGTAATGACAAAAATAATGTGGTATGAAACCTTCCTATCCCTCCAAAAAAATGTTTCTTTTTGAAAAAAAAATTGTTTTTTCTTTCAATCATTAAAATAAAAGGGGTTAAGAAAAATTCACCAATCTGTATGGATGATTAAATATTAAAAAAAACACACAAAAAGAAACTATTAAAAAATTGTGAAAGAGGTGATCACAATTTGAGTAATAGAGTCCACTGAGACCTTGGCATTGCTCTCAGGTCTAGGCCGCTATCTCTGCTTTGGGCATTAGCCTAAGACCTAGTCAAGGTCCAAGCTTCAGGCCAAGGCCAATGTGCCAGCATTGCACTCAGGCTTAGGACACAGCTCCTGCTTTGGGCCTCAGTCTATGCCTTAGGTGAGGCCCTGGTTTGGTTTGGGCCCCCCCGAATGAAACAAATTAGCTTTATATGTCGCATTTTGCACTTTCATTTTAAATGAATACACATCCCTATTATGAAGTACTTATCCTATAAGTGTCTGAATGCTGTAGTGGAATGGAATACTTGATTGGTGAGGGTGTTGGGATATTTTCATGGCAAGTAGAGACTATCATAAGCACCTTTTAAAAGACAAGAGTCTGGGCATGCTGCAGAAACTATTTTACTGTCTCTTTAGGAGCTGTGAGAAACTGTTACAAAACAGGACTTTTCCCTGATGCTGTTTTTCAATTGAAGTCCGATGGAATCAGATTAAAAGGAAGGGCAGTGACACAGCTTGATTTCCATAATTTTCAATGGGGAGAAAAGAAAAGAAATAAATATTTTTCTTCTCTTAGGAAATAAAGAGAGCTCACTAGTGACCACCAAAGAATCTGCTGGGACCTCTTCCTGCTCTAAACAGGTAGTGTCCCCAGAGTAGGGTTGCCAACTGTCTACATATTTTCAGGAATGCTCATCTAGTCCTGATCTTACTCCCACTGCCTTCATGGACTTGTAGTTCTGGTCGCCCTAGAAAATCAAGACAACAAGGTTATGCAGGAAATGGGGGAAAACCAGACTTGGATCAGCCTGTCCTGAAAATCTGGAGCCAGTTGACACCCTATTTCAGAGATATAAATAAAAGTTGTATAACTAGATGGGTGAATATTAACTATGAATGTCCCTATAACTTTATCTCAAGGGGGACAGGCTGAGCTAGGCCTGGTTTTGCTTCATGGCCTTCATGGAGAGGGAGTTTCTGACTCCTAATTATTTTCCCTGAGAAAAACAGAACTACATTTCCATGCAGGCAATTGGGTAAAGCCAGAACTATCTCAACCTGTCCTTAACATGAAAAAGATCATTAGTGAAGTACATCAGAGAATGGTACTGGGGCCTATTCTGCATGATATTGCCATAAATTATCTGGAACAGGCAACAATGAGCAAGGAGATCGAATCTGAAGATGATATATAATTATTCAAAGTTATTAAAACAGTAGAGGATTGCAAGGAACTGCAGATGGATCTTGTGAGACTAGGATACTAGTCTGAATGGCAGTTAAAAGTTAATGTGGGAAAGTGCAAAGTGATACACATATGGAAAAAGAATCCCAACTAATAATCCCAGATATTCGATGCTGGGTTTTGTATTGGGAGTCACTATGCAGGAAAAGGACCTTGCGATCCTTTTGGACAATACATTGACATCCTCTACTTAATCTGCGGTGGCAGTCAACAAAGCAAACAGAGTGTTAGGAGTGATCTGAAAAGGACTGGAAAATGAAATAGAAAAGAAGCATATTGCCTCTGTATTGATCCTTGATGTGACCTCACTTTGAGGTACATTTTAAGAGCCATACGCAAGCACATGGGCGCGCATTTGTCGGCGCATGCACATTAACACGGTGATTTTAAAACATACGCATGTATATGCGTGCATATGCGCACGTGTTTTAAATTCAGCTATTCACACGTACATGTGCACAAGATTTCATATTGATGTGCACATATGCGTGCAAATGACATCTTGCTTGCGTAAGTGGGGGGGGGGATCTTACTAGACACGCACACCGATACGAAAACCCATTTTCTCAATTCTTTCCCAGTTTGCCTAGTTAAGCAATTGGCCTTCCTAATCCCCCCTTGCTACTGTGCCCCTCTTTTACCCTGTTAGGCCAACCCCCCTTATACCTTGCTGAGTAATCTATTTTCTTTTTTTATTTTATGACTTACTTGCCATCCATAGCAGAAGAAAGGTTACGCAGTAGTGGACCCCAGCGCACACTTGTGCTCGTAAATGGTATATGTAGAAATCATACCTCAGTCCCAGTCCCATGCCCCACCCAGACCGCGCCTATGACCTGCCCCTTTTGGCAAAAAAAAAAAAAAATGTGCATGCTTAGCGAGAGACGACGTGCATACATACCCACGTGGGTTTTAAAATCCGCAAGCTGTGCCAAGCCATGCATGTATTTCCCGGCTTCGACTTAAAATTGACCAGTTTGAGTAGCGTGCGCAGTTCTGGTCCCCCCATCTCAAAAACGGCAGAGCAAAAACCAGGAAAGGTGTAGAGGAGATTGACAGAAAGGGTAATGGAACAGCTCCCTAATGATGAAAGGCTCTTCAGGGGGCTAGGGCTCTTAGAGAAGAGATGGCTGAGAGGGACATGGTAAGAATGTATTAAATCAATGGGGTAGTGGAACAGGTGAATACACGATGGCTGTTTACCCTTTCCAACAATGCTACAATAAGAGGACGCTCCATGAAACTAATAATCAGCAGATTTAAAATGGGTCATAGAAAGTACTTTATCATTCAGCACGCAAGCTGTGGAATCTGTTAGCAGAGGACGTGGTCAAGGCGACTAATATAGTGGGATTTAGAAGGCATTTGGAAAAATTCCTGGGGAAAAGTCAATAAAGCATTATTAGCCAGGTTGGCTAAGGAAAGCTATTGTTATCTTTGGGATTTTATAACAGGTAACAGATCTACTGAATTGGTACTTGTGACTCAGATTGACCACTGTTGGTCTGACCCAGCATAGCATTTCTAATGTTCTTATGTTTTATATAACATAGGGACGCGAGACCTTGCTCCGGCATCCGCATTTCATCCCTCTCCCCCCCTTGCAATAAACACAACTGACAACTGTATGGTATTAACAAAAGGCCGCAGTTTATTAACCTAACCCGAGCCGCTAACTTAACAGGCTTTCAAATAATCACGCCCCCCTTTCCACCTCCTTGGCCGCCTCCTCTTCTTTGCTTACCACCGTGGCCCGGTGGTAAGCCAGCATCCTGCCCCCCCCCCCACTTACCCCGCCACGGCATCGGCGAGGGTAAGCATTGCGGCCTGAGCATCGGCCCCCCCCCCCTTGCTCTTTAGGCCTTCCCATGTAACGGCACCAAGTTACACGGGCATTCCTCCCCCACCTCCAAACAGTCCATAACATAATTCCAATACACAATACAGCATATGGCTCGGGTTTTCCGCCTCCGACTGCGACAAGCACCAAAATACATTCCAAACACCCCAAACATGCAAGGGAGGGAGGGCGGGAAGCAAAGAACCCTCCGCTTGCTCCGCTGCCTGCTTTCCACTGCTGTGCGCTCCTGCTCTGTCCTCTTAATACCCAGCGATGCACCAATGGGAGGACAGCTTTTGAATTTCGCCGCCTCCCATTGGTGCCCCGCCGGATCCCCCTCCCTGCTCCCCCCTTCCCTTCTCCCTGCCCCTCGCTCGGCTCGCGCCCATGTTACCCTCCACGACCCCGGACTCGCCAGGGTCGTTTCTTTTAAGAGATATTTTCATTATGAATAATCCTACATGGGCAGAGTCAGAGGTAGAGCAAATCTTAATAATGGACAGCATAGACTGTCTTCACCTCCCCGTGCTCTGAAGATCTTTTTGCAGGCCCATATGAATAACTTTCTCAGTGTTTCAAAACAGCATAAATACTGGCTGAAAATCCCATATTACGATGTTTGGTATCCTCCTGGACAACCTAATGTTCCACTTCTGTTTACTTTGTAGAGACCCAAATCTTCAGGAGTGAATTGACTCCATAGGATACACCTTTTTAGTCTTATATTTGTTCTCCATTGATACACATCCTTTTTGACTATTATATAAAATCTTTTTATAAACTCCCATTTCTCTTGCATCTCTGTCAACATAATTTAACTTAGGCTGAAAGTTATCCATTATCTTAAAGGTGGCCTTTTTAGTATGTAATATCTTAGCTAGCTGATGTATAGCCTTTTTAATGCATAGAGAATATATTATATATTGAATTTTCAAATGTATACTAGCAGTTCTTTTTTTTCACTAAACTGTTTCTATTCTATACTGGCACTTTTTAATTACTTTCACAGGTGTGTGTGGTGACTGTTATTCAGTGCTAACTGAGATATACTTAAGAGGTATTGTATATTGTGTACGTTCATTTAAAAGTAGTGAACAAGCATAGAAACTGGCAACGTATAACTCTAACACAGCAGGTTTTCACTGCTCATGGTGCCCTTGAGTGTCTCTTATTGACAAACTGCTTCTACTCCACCTCACAACTACATAGAGCTTGCTGGCGAACTAGCTGCCAAGAATTTTACAGAATAATGGAAATTTAGAAGAAACTGACCATGATTAATGCTGAAAAACCTCCCCACAAAGATGATATTGTATTTTTAGAAAAAGGACATTAACGTAGTCAACTTGCATTGCATTTTCTATTGTGTTTGGTCAGAAAAATAAAGTCCATTTTATTTTGGAAGAAACACTTTATTGACTTTGGACAATTTGTTTCTTGATGCAGGCATCATATATATGTCACAGAGGGCTCATTTACTAAGCATTTTTCCCATTGACACAGAATGGGAGAAAAGCCTTAGTAAATTAGGCCCTCTGTTTATTGTATTGTAGTACGAAGGGCTTACAAATTAGAGTGCATTTATATTTCAATGTAACAGTGTATTGCAGAACATAACAATATGTGTCTAAAGTTCAACAAAATGAATATCTAAACAATGTTTTCATACATTCAAGGGTACAAGTAGATTTCATAGTAAGGGCAAAGGCTATCTATCGGCGCCATTTTGATTACTGGCAGCCGATGGCCGAGTGCAGGAGATCGCTCCCGGACCCCCGCTGGACCACCAGGGGCTTTTGGCAAGTCTTGGGGGACCCTCCTGACCCCCACAAGAATTGCCAAAAGTCAAGCGGGGGTCCGGGAGCGACCTCCTGCACTCGGACCGTCAGCTGACAGTATTCAAAATGGCGCCAATAGCCTTTGCCCTTACTATGTCACAGGAGCTACTGGTGCCATTGGTCAGCCCCTGTCACATGGTAGGAGCACAAGATGGCGCCGGCCATCCAGTGCTCCTACCATGTGACAGGGTCCGGCCAATGGCACAGTTACCCTGTCACATGGTAAGGGCAAAGGGCCATCGGCGTCATTTTGATTAGTGGCAGCCGATGGCCCGGGAGCGGGAGATCGCTCCAGGGACCCCCACTGGACCACCAGGTACCTGTAAAAAGTTTTTTGGGGGGTCGGGAGGGTGGGGGAAGCTAAGAGATTAGTTTTAAAGGGTCGGGGTGGGTTTAGGGGTTATTTTTGTGTGCCGTTTTTCCCGCCCTCCCCCAAAACGATAAGAGAATCCCCACGATCAATATCGTGGGGTTTTCCTATCGTTTTGGGGAGCCCCCGATTTCTGACGATTTTGAAAATATCGTCCGATATTTTCAATCATCCGAAGCCCGATTCACATCCCTACTCAGTGGTATTTGAGCCCTGGGTTCTCAGCACACTATTCAACCACAGAGGGCCCTACCAGCTTCCATAGCAAAATTTCTGGCTGGGATCCAAACCTGCAGCCCCTGCACTACAAATCAGCACAAAGTTACACTGAGCCACCACACAGTGAAGACAGCAGTGTGTTGAGCAGGAGCCAAAAGGGATGGAGCCAGGGTGCACCGGCCAGGTAGTTCTCAGCACTGCTGCCTCTGCCCCTCTGGATGCTATTGGTATCTGTAGATTTACTGGATAGTACAATCAACCTGCTGGTATTGACCCACTTGCTTTCTGAGGAGTTGTAATCTGCTTGCATGAACCCAGCTACCTCATGGTCAATAAAATTGCGAGGTTGCATTCCCATTCTCTGCCAGTTTGTCCTTATTACCTCTGCCATTTGCCTTTCCTCTTGAAAAAGTGAAGGGTGGGTTATTTACAATACTACAACCTTCCAACCCTGTCCCTGCCACTGTCTTGGAACATGGCAGCAGATAAGGACTATTTGGCTCATCTATTCTGCCCAATTCCACCTCCATGCCGTGTCATAGTCTAGCTCTGCCCTCACCATTTTGCCACTAGGGATAGAGATTTTACTTGATATTTTTTGTACTTTTCAAGGTAATTGGATCATGAATGCTTACAAGAAGTGAATATGTGGAAATTAAGGTCAACAATGTTCAAAACCAATCTGAAAACCTGGCTTTTTAAACAAGCTTTTTATAAAGAGAAGGAGAATAACAGATGATGAATAAAGATGCACTAAGTTAGAAGCTGTTATTTTTAACCTACCAATGCATAGTAATGGTAAAACCAAACCACCTAATATGTTCCCAACAAACAAGCTCAACATAATGTTTTTGTTATTATTGTTATTTCTACTATTCCTATTATAATCATGTGACAAATGTAAAGCCTGTTGCTAAGTTCTGTTCTCTGTAAACCGATGAGATGTTCCCAACGTTCGTCGGTATATAAAAGATATTAAATAAATAAATAAATAAATACACACTTAGTTTATAATTATGAATTATTACCGTACTATGATGGCACCTAACCAAATTGTAATCTATGCCACCCATATGTTTCATTGTTATGCCCGTATGTAAACCGTTGTGATGGTTATCTAACTTAACGACGGTATAGAAAAGTTTTTAAATAAATAAAAGCTGTAAGTGGTATTTTTTTTAAGAGCTGTGCTCCCTTCATCCGGTCAGATAAGATGAACAAATGAACCGTAACAAGTGTTCTCCAGCTCAGAAGTTTCAAACTTGTGCTAATTTCACCCCTTTGAGTTTATTACAAATCCCACAAACTAGACCCAGACTCTTTCAAATTCTGGATTTAAAAAAGTGTGAGACTGAAGAAATCTGAACTCTCCTAAATATACTTTTCTGTCTTGGCTTGCTTGGCCTGTCCCCTGAAGCACTGGAAAGGCATTTGTATTAGCCGAGCCTTCAGTGCCCAGTGCTTTGGCAATCATTTGGGAATCACAAAAGACAGGATCAAAGGTTTTTGTTTTCTCTCTTTGTTGCCAATTTGTCGCAAATTGACCATCCTCCAAACCACGCAGCTTGTTCACTGTACTTTAAACTCTGTAGACAAACAGATGTATGAGATTTTATTTTCCCCTGTACGGAAGGTCAATGGAGAAAATATTCTTTATTTTTTATTTCTGCAATTTTCACCTCCCCATCCCCCAACCATTTTCCCTTTCTCCCTCACATTTTTACTAGCTTTATTGTTTATATTTAGCCTTGAAAAATAGCTGCTTCGAAAATGTTCATTTTGTCCCAGGGGATATAGGTCTATTCTGTCATTAACATTCATTTTTTTTTCCTGATGTTAAGCTTGATGGTAATTATTAGCTAGCTTTATTATACATCTCTTAGTATAAAAACTGTAACATTTTCCCTGTGAATCTTGAATATTTGTGTCAGAAATATGCAAAATGAGTTATCTTAAAAGTGAAAAAGAAAAAAATTCCAACCCCTATTAGCCCCCTGTGAATTAATGATGAGAAAAACCTCTTTTTATCTATGCTTTTGCTTCTTGTTCATACAACAGTAGTAACTTGTGAATGGCAATTATACATTATTCTCGTTCCTTGAGCGTTCATGAGGATTCTTCATACTTTTGTTAATCCATATTTTCTAAGCACTAAAAATAGAAATGGTCTTCGCTACTGTACTAATTTGTGTCTTTGTGAGAAAGGAAAGTGGGGGAGGCAGGATTTTATTTTTGATAATGGTACTGCTACAGCTGTGTGTGTAATACCCTAGCCTGCTCCTGTCACTGCTGCCTCAGTGCGCCACCCATTCAGTTGTGGACAAGTTCTCCCCCTACCATTCCCACCCGCCCTGGTGTTCAGGCCTGCGCTGGTCTCCCCAGCAAGGGATATGGATTGGAACTAGTTTGGAAGCAGTTTGGCCTCCATGTTGGTCCACTGCTTGTCACCTTGTGATCACCCATCAAATCAGACCCATCCCTCCCCCTTCAACTTATCCCTGGAATGCCTTTTATGATTCACTTATGGAATCCATACTATTCTTATACTTCATGGTAAAATATCATCTTTTGCTCATTTGAATTCTGACCTGAAGAAGCTCTCGAAAGCTAGTCAAGAAATGTACTCAGTTAGTCCAATAAACAGGTATCACCATATATGTATATATATTTATATTTTTGTTTATTTGTTATTTTTTATTTCAGGGAACATGGATCAATGATCAGGGCAATACTACTACCATTTATCAGATCTATGCTGCTAACTGTTCAGATACATACTGCTGAACTGTAGGCAATACACCCTACCACCAGGAACAGCATATCACATTGTACTACTGTATAGTGATTGTTTTAAAACTTGGTAGCACATTTTTCTCTTTCCAACACAGAACCCTGGCCTCGGCCTACATGTATAGACACAAAACAATAGAAGGCATGAGGAAGGACCTGGATTTGCTTCCTGGCTCAGCACTTGTACTTCCAGGATCAGCTGGGGAATGGGTTGCTTTGGAGGCAGCATTCACCGCTCTTAAGGGCATGAGAGGAGAGTCATAGTCATCATACAATGGCAACACCTAGTGGCTGTTTGTAGGGCTCGTGATTGCAAGACCTGAAAGGAGCCCTGTTGCATGGCTGCCAGCTAAGGACTGTTACTGCAATGACTGAACTAAGTAAATAGAGAGGGAATCAAATAGCACTTTATTATAACTGGTTCAGGCAATATTTTACATAGTTAGATATATATTTATTATTATTATTATTTTCAACCCGATAAGCAATATTTAGACATAGTTAGACTTGTTCAACCTAAAATAATTACTTAATAGTCCCCGTAACATCTTGTTTACATGTTACCCATTTATATTGTTCATTGTTTGTTTTTAATTGGATTCTCTTTCATATTGTTAGTTATATGTATCAAACTCGTTGTATGTATCAAGTTGTTATTCTGTAAACCGGAGTGAAGGCATTTTTTGCTATACTTCGGTATAAAAAAGACTTTAAATAAATAAATAAATAAATATAGGAGAAAAATCCTTGGGTAGCTGTGAAAGAAGGTTCATGGTGCCACAACCCAACACTAGCTCTAGTTGTGAGCTGGAAGTCCAAGAAAGCACGAGGAAACAACCAGGTCAATTCCCCACCTCCCAAAAAGCAAACAAACAAATAATAGGATCAGTATGAAGTAGGCCTATGCCAGAAAGTATAAATGCAGTGAATCATTCATGCCACCCACTAAAGGGCTTACGCAATAAAACATATGGAAAAAATATTTTATCATATTCCCTGCTCCAGTTGCAAATATGAATTTAAAGAAGGGCCTTTATAATATCAGGAATAGCACTACATTAGAATATAATATTTACTTAATTATCACATGCTGCTGAAACATATATCATAGGTCTACATAATCCAACACCGATCATTTTTAAAGGTTTTATGGAAAAGTCTAACATATAAAAGTGAAGAAAGGAATAACTTATCTCTGTAAGTGCTGTAATTCAAAGCAAAATATTTCATTCCATTACCTGACACAGCTGAATTTCACATCCTCTCCATCTGCTTCAGGGGCTTTTTCAAACTAGTAATGCCATCAAACTCCTTTCCTCCATGACCCATTGGCTTATTTTGCCTAAGAATCACATGACTATGCAGCACCAATGAAAACTGAAGGCCATTCAAAACAATTAAAATAATGAGAACCCAATGAAAACCATTAGAAACATAGGGAAGTCAAACTCCAAAGGCATTTAGCTGGATAACGTATGTTATTCATTTAAATGCTAATCTGTGGCACTTATCCACTTAAATTTTAGCCATATAAGTTAATATCCAGATCAAATTCAGCCTAATAAAAGTAAGGGGTATTTTGGGGGCATTTCAGGTTGGAATTGAGTTAGCCAAATAACTAATCTGGTTAACTTCAATATCTGATGCAAAAAGGAGCACACAGCACAGAGCACAATTTAACCTTCAGCTGTGTGCACATTTTATGCACAAACCCTACTGCCAATGCAGCAAGTGCACAAAAAAATATGCATACAACATTGTATACTTAAGTTAGTGCCCTTGCATGGAAATTCCATGCTAATAATGGCATTACTCTCCAATGCAGAGAGGTGCGCTGCCTTCCTCTTGTTTTCTTAGCACTAGAAACCTAGAGGTCCATATTCAGCCCAGCTCAGTGTTAGCCAGATAAACCTATCTAACTTAGGCCTAGATTCATCAAATCATGGTAAATATAGCATGATTAGGGTAATTAACAACACACCATACCATGTTTGTATTGCATTGCATATTTAACACCTACTGTATCATACATCATTTAACATCTCACCCATCATTTTACATCAAGCCCATTATTTTCTTTGTTTATATATACACCAGCTTTCTGCAGATGTCTCTTTGAAGGTGTGTTAGGCATTGGAGATGAAATGGTGGTTAGTGGATAGTTGGAGATTTTTGTACTGATTACTTGAGTGACTTGTCCTGTTTAGTGTTTTCATCTGCTTTCCTTTACTTATTTAGATTTGTATATTCTGCTTTTCATACTTTTTTTAAGCACTTCAAAGCAGATTACATCCAGGTACTGTAGGTATTTCCCTATCACCAGAGTATTTATAATCTAAGATGATATCTGAGGCAATGGAGGGTAAAGTGACTTGCCCAAGGTCACAAGGAGCCTGCTGCTCTAACCACTAGGCTACTCCTCCGGTTTGTTTTTTGTCTTTATCTGTATGAGGAAGATTTTGTGAGTTTATCTTATCTTGTTTGTTTATCCTTTTTGTGTGAAGGAGAGGAATCGTGTGGAGAGGAGTAGTGAAGGAGTGATGAGGAGAGGACCCCAAGTGCTCTATATGTGAAATAATCACAAGTAGCTCGGTTGCTTAAATGCACAGCCTGAAACTACAAGTTAGCTACAATCATCAATCATAGACTCTCACTTTCTGAGGCAGTGCTGGCATATGGGTGCTCACATAGCAGGCCTTCACTTAGAGCCTTTTTGGAAAAATATGTCCAATATTGTGCCAATCTCAGACTTCTTACAGGTCATTGCAAGCTAGCAAATCTCAAAGGGGTTGCACACAATCATGTACAGCTGGGCCCTGCTACGCCTGGAGAAGCAGTAAACTCTCCTATACAGATGGTGAGGGCCTTGGCCCTTGGTCTGTCATGTTGGTTATGTTAGCTGCACAGGGAGGCTATTGAAGGATGCTGGTCTGTCTATCTGAAGGTTGGATTGGGAATAGGATGGTATCATGCCTTCACATAATGTAAAAAGTCACCTCTGAAATGGATAGGTCAGAGTTTATTTAGTGATGACAAGAACTGCACCTACATGTGACATAATAACAGGTTTACATAATTGAACCCATGGCAAAGCTGTGTTAGATGCTTTAAACCTACCCTGACTTGTCACAGGTAGTCATTGGGAAATATAGAGATGACAAAGCATAGCAAGGACCTTTGCCTGTCCCTCAGAGGGCTAATAATATTGTCCTGTTTTATGTAGGTACATAGAAAGTCTGCAATTTTTTTTTTCTGATTGCTAGTATCAGTTACAGTCTTTATCCTATATGTGGCCACCCATAAAGCACATAGGCTGAGGACTCCAGGGAAGGCATGCTCTCAGAATTGTCATCTTCCAAGCAGAGGGGCGATCTTTCAGGTGCTTTTAGATTTGAGGCCTTTGCTTGTCCATATGGCTGCCATGACTTGTGGCCTACATAGCAAAGTTGCTGTCCTTTAGGATGTGTCTCCTTTAGTGTTTGTGCATTTTAGAGTTTGTGATACCGAGACCAAGGCAGATATGCTAATAGACTCAATCATCAGCTCCATGTATAGCAGTAAGGTAAGAGAAGGTGTTGTCAGCTGATGAGCGCATGAGCCAGCACGAGCCTCTTTCTGAAGCCTTCCACTGTGCAAAATATATAGCTAAACTGCTTCCAGAAGAATCAAGTGATAGGCATGATGTCTTCTGCACTTTTGGTGCTGTTTTGTTGAAATACATGCATTTTTTTGGCACCTGAGGCCTGGAAGTGCCCATGTCTGTAACAAAGAAGAAGCAGTGAGCATATACGCTTCCAACAGATGTCTGTCAGGCTGCCAGGTGTAGACAATCTTCTGTGAGTAGTCATGAGGCTGACTACCTCATTAGCTGATAGGGACAAGCTTGGGACATACATCATTGATGGTTGATAAAGAACAGACTAAGAATAGCCATTTAGGGCCTCGGTAGGTTACTAAAGTGCTGGAGGTAGTCTGTAAACCACTATTTCTTAACAGATGTGTGTGTGTGTGTATGTGTGTCTGTGAAGGTCTGGGTGAGTGATGTGCTGGGTAAGCCTCTGTCTATATCTGTGTCTAGGGGTGATGTAAGGCTTGTAGTTTTAATCCTTAAAACACCAATGCATACACAAGAGCATGCACTGTGTGTGCACCCAATTAGCACACACTGGCTTTCGACACAAGCAATCCTGTATTTCCATTCTTTAGGATGGAAGCTAAAGGGACAGTAATGTATAGGTGGTGAGAAAATGGCCTCACACATTGTAACCTTACATTCCACCTTTGCCTGACACTGTTTATTCATTCAGCCGAGAGGGGGTTGAGAACATTGGCAGCATAAGAGCTCAGAATTCCAGTACCACTTTGCCTGATGAATTGATATTTGGCTTTAGTTGGCACTGTATAGCCACATCTTGACAACTCCCACAATGTAGCTTTGCCACTGTACCACACAGACAGAGACCTACATTCTTACGAGGCAAAATGGCAGCTGAGTGGGTTAGGTAGTGATCTGATGCTGCCAAAGTTAAGCACACCTTGCTTCCAGTATCTGTCTTCTGAGGCCAAATAGCCCTAGCATCACTTGTGCAATGCAAGCATACAGTGTGGGAGTAGCTATAGCTTTCAGTGTGTTGTAATGTCACAGAACTGAACAGACATCCTAGCTACTATTGTGTGTGGTATCCTGCTGCGGTAAAATGCATTGAAAGCATGTGAGTCTTTCCTGCATCTGAGACAGATGTACATGTTATGTGGGTATACTAGACACCACCTTCTGTTATGACCTGACCCAGACGGCAGGAAAAAGATGTTTGCAAAATTCCCTCGATGACACAGACTGTTGTTTGGAATAAGCCAGAAGCCATAAAATGCATGTCGCACACTTGTTTGGTGAGATCTGGTATAGCATGGGACTTTTCAGTGTCAGGATCCAGGTCCCCTCTGGGTTCTTGATATAACTCCACGATAGCATGAGAGCTCAGGCGATGCCTCTTAACCACATGTTTCTCAGGCATCCTCAGCAATGGTGTGTGGAGATGAAAGATGCACTCTGTGCCTCCTGCATAGAAAGCCCTGGCAGAGGCCATCCCACTCCACCATCGGGGCTTGGAGCTCTGGCTTCAGTCTTTAGAACCTCCCTTCCCTGTTGTAGTGGTTGTGGTTGTTGTTGTTGTGGCTCTTAATGATGTGGTGGTTGAGCAGCCTGATGCAGCCAGTATCCTACTACAAGTATATTTCCACTTAACATCGTAAATTTAGGAAGTCAGGGCAGGTAGGACAAGGTGCTTTTATTTATTCACCAGGGCTATTATAGGTGTGTCTGAGAGAAGGTCTCATTTTATCACATGTGATAAATACTGCTATCCTGCACACTATGACGCGATAAAATAATTTTTGCCTCCCTACCACAAATCAAAGAGGTGTTATTTCCCATGTTAAGACTGGTATTAGTATGTGATATTATACCGCGAAATGCAGTAGCAGTCTTTCATTTGCATAATTTTTTCTAGATTTTGCATACTCATTATCAAATTTAAATAATAACATCCCTTGTGATAAATATCATTCGTCTATCCCAAATTAAACCACTTTTATCGTGCAATGAGGCTCTAATGCGGCTTGATGAATGCTAGCCCTTAAATTCAGTGGTGTTACTGTGCCACAGAATATATAAGGCTATATTAATGCTGACCAGATAAGCTACGTGCATAAAATATGCAAATGCATTTTTATAAAATGGATAGAAAAATCATGCAGCTTCCTGAAATTGCAAACATGTAAGCATACTGAAACATCTACAACTACTATGTACTTTATAAACTGTGCTGCTCCCACTTCAGTTTCTAAAATAGTAGCATAAATCTCCACAATTTTGGAAAGTTTGGCTGCATATTATCATTGAAATTATCATTTTTATGTAGCTTAACATATTATTCAATAAATTAAGCTTTGTTTGAAATGTATGCCCTTTGTTTCAATTTCAGTGAAATGAATTACAATTCAGTTCTGATAAGAATTAGTAAACAATTTTCAATGCGCTGACTTGTCCATATGCTGCAGAATGCTTGGTGTCCTGAAAACTCTGTAACTGTGTGAAGGGGAGCTGTGCATAAATTCTTAGCAGGTCACAATGAAATGACACTTTCAGTGCTACTATATTATAGTTATTCTAAAATTATTTACCTAACTGTTTTTAATCCTATATAATATAAACCTTTCCATAAAAGGAGTCAGATGATATAAAGTCCCTTGCCATCAAATCAGCTTTTGAACTGGTTGCCAAGCCACTAGGCAACCACACTGCCCAGCAGCACCTCAAAGCCTCAGTTTAGCTTCTTTTTCAAGTTGCTGACAGGAACTTCTCACACAGCCAGACCCAAACATGTACATACATACACACATACAAATACACATAGACATACACACACACACACACACACACACACACACACATAGGTACAAGCACACACTTACATGCAGAGAGGAATTGAATCTAAGGGGTTGTTGAGACTCAGCGGAAGATAGGGAAGATAATTTTAAAGTATGCATACAAATAGTTTTCCCTCTCTAGCTTTGCCCCTTGGACTGCCTTGTTCTAGTGAGGGCAAAAAAAGTAAGCACAAAATTGCTTTTGGTCATACTTTTTAATTGCACAGCCTTTCAGGCAATATTCGAAAGCCCATTTTATGCACATAAGTCCTTTTGAAAATTCAGCCCTAAGACAGGATGGATGGGTAGGGGCGCTGCCGAGGCTGCAGGATGGTAGGCTGCCAGGAGGGAGGCTGAGATAAGGGAATGGATTGCTGAAGGGGTAACTATGAGCATGGACTAAAATTAAGGCAGAGAGGGCTGAGGGGGATGACTGAAGCTGAGGGGGTATTGCTTGGGGAGGAGGTGATTGAGACTTGGTGGAATGGAGCTTGGAAGGAAGACTAGATCAAGTGAGGGAGGGGAAAAGGAAGTAGGATTGAGCAGGTGAAGGGAAAAGGGTGGTCTGGAGATTGAGCATACACACACTCACACATTTACATGGCTGGGAATGTTGTGTAATTCATGGAGTACACCTTTTTCATTCTTGTTTGGAAATGGACAGCATGTGTACGACACCATGAAATCTTCAAATACTCAAATCCTAGTGTTTATTAGAGATGTGAATCATGTCCTCGATCGTCTTAACGATCAATTTCGGCTGGGAGGGGGAGGGAATCGTATTGTTGCCGTTTGGGTGTTTGAAGTATCGTGAAAATCGTGAAAATCGTGAGCCGGCACACTAAAACCCCCTAAAACCCACCCCCGACCCTTTAAATTAAATCCCCCACCCTCCCGAACCCCCCCAAATGCCTTAAATTACCTGGGGGTCCAGCGGCGGTCTGGAACGGCAGTGGTCCGGAACGGCCTCCTGCAATTGAATTGTGTTGTCTTCAGCCGGCGCCATTTTTGAAAATGGCGGCGCAAAATGGTGGCGGCCATAGACCAACACGATTCGACTGCAGGAGGTCGTTCTGGACCCCCGCTTGACTTTTGGCAAGTCTTGTGGGGGTCAGGAGGCCCCCCCAAGCTGGCCAAAAGTCCCTGGGGGTCCAGCGGGGGTCCGGAAAAACGATCTCCTGCCGCGAATCGTTTTCCGTATGGAAAATGGCGCCGGCAGGAGATCGACTGCAGGAGGTCGTTCAGCGGGGACCGCCGCTGAACGACCTCCTGCAGTCGATTCGGACCGCTGCTGGACCCCCAGGTAATTTAAGGCATTTGGGGGGGTTCGGGAGGGTGGGGGATTTAATTTAAAGGGTCGGGGGTGGGTTTTAGGGGGTTTTAGTGTGCCGGTTTTCCTGCCCTCCCCCTTCCCCCGATTTACAATTTTTTGATGATAAATTGGGGGAATTGGTATTGTATCGTGGCCCTAAAGATTTTTGACGATTTAAAATATATTGGACGATATTTTAAATCGTCAAAAAACGATTCACATCCCTAGTGTTTATGATAGGCATTCTCTAGTAAATGAATTCAAACCTCACTATTCCCATATAAAGAACTGCATCTTCTACAATTCCTGTGTTTACAATATGCCTACTTCTCATGTATTCATCTAACCTTGCTGTTTGGAACTGCCTAGAAAAATCAAAACCATAACATTATCTGATACACCATTATTGTTATATATTATCAAACTTTATAACTAGGTACCAATTATTCTCATTGGTTACCATAGCAACCATACAATACAACAATCTCAATTTACTTATTTTACCATAACACTGGTTCTAATAGCTTAAGCTTCCCCACTGTTTTTTTTTATCTCAGAATTCAGCTGCAGCACTGGATTCCCTTTCTTACTGCTCACCTTTCTGACACTGATCACATACTGTCACTGAGCTCTCAGGACACCTTCCTTTATACTCTTAAGTTTTTTATAACCCTCTAAGTCTGGTCAATCAAAAACCTATCCAATTGCACAGTTTAAATATAACTGATGATTTGCTAGTACCAAAATTGAATTCTGCATTTTTGCTCTCTGATATCAGTTTGAGCATTATATAGTTCTGACCAATCAAATTTAGAGCCTGTTTACTAAACTGCATTAAAACAACATGCTAATATTCCATTTTAATGCAGTGTTTTTGTTGTGAAGCATACTAATTGATGAAAGTAGAGTACCACAGCTTAGTAAATTTTGTGTTTGCTTCTGTAAAGCGCATTCTGGTGACTGGCAACATATACACATTACTGATAACAGAAACACATATTATGATCACTCCCTTAACAGCCCTCTTTAGATTCCCAACACCTCCTTGAAGAATCCCTTCCTCCTTGGTAGTCCTGCTGATAGTGTACAAATGAATTCCTTTACTCATGGGATCCAGAGTTCTGCAGACTCCCTTGAACCTCTCCCCCCAAACCCGGATCCCTCCTTCCCCAAGGCATTTTATGTCTTCAGGGGCAGGAGTGATGCCCAATCACTCCTTTCCCACTGACGTCAAAATTCAAAATGGCACCAGCTGACCTGAGGCTCCTCTTTGCTTATATCAATTACACAGTAATTCATAAATCAATTTACAATATCTCCCCACTCCACCTAAGCACCCAACTACGTCCTCACTCTTCAGCTAGACCCATCAGAGGAGCATATAAAGGCACACTCTATGTTCCCTCAACAAAATCCTCGCTTCAGAAACGTGCCATATCTATAGCAGGCCCCATTCAATGGAACGCGCTCCCGCCAGATATCCGTCTAGAGATCTGCCACTCTACATTCAAAAAGAAACTTAAAACCTGGCTCTTTAAACAAGCTTTTCCAGGACCATAAGCACTTTTTTCCCCTACAGCCAGCAAGAGTTCCTCACCATCGCATACCCTAAGTTCTATACTACTACTCGACTCTGTATCCAATCTCTTGCTGCAGGACTCATGTGACATTTACTGTTTTGCTTTTATGCTTTTGTTTTTGTTTTTTGCTGCTTAATGAGACTTGTTAGCAAATATGTTTACATTACAATGTTAATTTTGAACTAGTTTACCCTGTTCCAAGTTCCCTAACCTTGTTCTATGTAATGCCACTAGGCAAAATTTATGTTCTGTTTCAATGTAAACCGATGTGATCGGTATTTCATACAGGAACACCGGTATAAAAAAAAATCTAAAAATAAATAAATAAATCAACCTTGCACTATAAACTTAGCATTCTATAATCCTTAATTTAAAAATATCAAATTACTTTTACAAATGAAACCTACAGTACGCAGGGGAAAATGTTTTATCACATAGTATTTTTCTGTGCCAACAAAGCTTACAGTCTGTTATTTTATAAAGATTTCTTAACTATATAGCTAAAGTGGTGTGCAATAAAATCAATAAGTAACAACATAAATAAAAACATCATCAAATAAATGTCTTTATTTCTAATTTGTAAATAAACTTAAAAAAATTCCTTTATATAATATTCTGCTAAATATTTTAAGAAATATTTCACTTATTTCCATTCAATATATCCATAAAAATCTTCTAATACATATTCATTAAGGCTGTCATTTTTGCAGTGTTTCATAGATGATAATAGAACCCTGTCAAAATAATAATTGTATTTTAAAATCAAATACGTTCAGAAATATACCAAACCACAAATCTCTTTCACTCAGTGTATTCAACCAAAAGCAAAGACCTTACAAATTTAAAATCTTACAAAAATATATTTAAATCTGTAGCAAAAACAGGCTATTATTGAACATTTAATTGAAATTAAATTTTGATAAAACAGAAATATTGTATTGTTTTAGATTTCCATGCCTAATATTCCTATATTCTCACAATTAAACAATCATCATATCCCTATTCTTCGAGTGTCTGCAATTTAGGGGTCATTTTAGATATGACATTATTGCTTAACCACATTTTAGGTTAGTAGTGTTTGATTGCCTCTCTTTATGTCATAAAGCAGTTTGAAAAGGTTTACAAATTATTGTAAATTAACATTTAACAAACACTATAGCACCTATAATATGCACAAACTAAAAGTTACTATAATGAAAATGCTATTAAAACAACATTAAAGATCAGTGAACAAAAAATATATGAAATTCAAGATGATGGATACATTTTTACATAATAGGAAGGCAAGGAAACAACTAATAGAAATAAAAAAAAAACCCCAGCATAAAACCATATAATTAGCAGAAATAATAATAAGAAAATGTCTAAAATTCAGTGGAACTGAAACCAGAAGAGTAAATGAATCAGAGAGAGTTGGTATAGGCTATGAATACCTGAGTAAAAAGGTAAGTTTTGAGGGCTCTCCTAAATTTAACAAAATCTCTTTCAATACAAAGGCTAAGAGGAAATGAATTCCACAAACTGAGTGCTAAATAAGAGAAACTTTACTCACATATCATTTCTAATATTATGTCCTTCATAGAATGAAGAGTAAGAAGCAAATATTTCTGCTAGGGATATAAGGACAAATTAGATTAGAAAGATACAGTAGGGTACACCAGCTAAATGTCTTGAATACCATGCATCCGACTTTGAAGAAAATGTGTGACACTAGTAACCAATGAAGCTCATGTAATAGTGGGGGTCACACAATCAAATTTTTTCTTTCCAAAGATAATTTTCACTGCTATGTTTTGATCTAACTGCAGTCTTCTAGAGCAAGGGTGCTCAAACCGGTCCTATGGGCCCCCCTAGCCAGTCAGATTTTCAGGATATCCCTAATGAATATGCATGAGAAATATTTGCATACACAGGAGGTAGTACTTGCAAATAAATCTCATGCTTATTCATTAGGGATATCCTGAAAACCTGACCGGCTTGGGGGGGACCCATAGGACTGGTTTGAGTATCCCTGTTCTGGAGAGATTTGAAGGAAAAACATGATACAGTGCAATACTATTAATTCTATTCAGCCAGATTCTACCACTTCCACATGTAAAAATGTTATTACTAATGTAAATACCTATACCTAATGTTATTCTCTCCCTTTTCTTCTCTCCTCCCAGTTCTTTTACCTTGTTATTTGTAACTGCTTCCTTCTACACAAATAGGTTATTGAATTGTTCACTGTACACCCCTGTTATATGTAAACCGGCATGATGTGTTTGCAACATGAATGCCGGTATATAAAAATTTTAAATAAATAAATAAATAAATACAACAATCTAAATTGCTGAGTATAAGTGAATAAACTAAAGTTTTGAGATCATCTGGATCTAGAAATAGTCAAATTCTGCAAATGAGTCATAAAAAAAATTAATGTTGAATGAGACCTGAAATATGACAGAAAAAGAGAAATGGGATTCAAACATGATAACTAAGGACCTCATTCATCAAGATCTTCTTTTCCCATAGACACAGAATGGGAGAAAAGCCTTTGGGGTGGATTTTAAAAGCCCTGCGCGCGTAAATCCACGCGCGCAGGGCCCTCGCGCGCCGGCACATCTATTTTGCATAGGCCGCCGGCGCGCGTAAGGCCCCGGGACGCGAGTAAGTCCCGGGGCTTTCAAAAAGGGGCGGGAGGGGGTGTGTCCGGGGGCATTCCCGAAACGACGCAGTGTTTCGGGGGCGTGCTGCGGCATTTCGGGGGCGGGCCCGGGGGCATGGAGCCGGCCCGGGGGCGTGGTCGAGGCCTCCGGACCAGCCCCCGGGACCGGAGGACGGAGCGGGGCTGCCGGCCGGTGCACGCAAAGTTACGCCTGCTTTCAGCAGGCGTAACTTTGCCGACAAAGGTAGGGGGGGTTTAGATAGGGCCGGGGGGGTGGGTTAGGTAGGGGAAGGGAGGGGAAGGTGGGGGGAGGGCGAAGGAAAGTTCCCCCCGAGGCCGCTCCAAAATCGAAGCGGCCTCGGAGGGAACAGGCAGCGCGCGCTGGGCTCGGTGCGTGCAGGTTGCACAAATGTGCACCCCCTTGCGCACGCCGACCACGGATTTTATAAGATATGCGCGGCAACGCGCGTATCTTATAAAATCCAGTGTACTTTTGTTCGCGCCTGGTGCGTGAACAAAAGTACGCGATCGTGTATTTTTTAAAGATCTACCCCTTAGTGAATCAAGCCCTAAGCTAGTGACTACTTCCTTTAGGGTTATCAAGGTACCTGACTTTACAGGAGAAGGGTGTCTGTGCAAGTCAGTGTTTCTGGTAAACCGCAATGCCTCCGATTTAGATGGATTCATTTTCAGCTTGGTAATGATTAAATTTTTCCAGGAGATCACCTAATTTGAGATCAATGTTGAAGACAATCTGGAGGTCATATAAAGATAACTCATGAAACCAAGGCTCTGGATGGGTGTACTAAGAGGAGAGAGATACAAGTTAAAAAAAAAAAGGTTGGTGAGAGCACAGAAGCTTGAGGAACACCACAGGGCAATATATGAGGCTAAAAAATGACATCTTTCCATCAGACACCATATGTCCATTTCTCAAGTAAATATTGAATATTTATTATTTAACCCCATAAAAAAGGGGTGCCAAATTAGCAAGAGCTGGTAATGAAACATATCATATGCAGTAGGGATGTGAATCGTTTTCCATATCGTCTTAACGATAGAAATCGTGTGGCAGGGCAAGAAAATCGTCTTAGGCACGATTTTTTAGTTAAAAAATCGTTAAAAATCGTTTTTTCCGATTAGTGCGCACTAACTCGAGTTAGTGCGCCCTAACGGGAGTTAGGGCGCACTAACTGAAAATGATACAATTTGACACTTTTCAGGTCAGTTAAGGTCAGTTTAGGAATGAATATGTATTCCTATTGGCTGCCCTCTTATTTATTCATGTTACCAAGTTTCCTACTGACAGTATATGGGGGATGGGAAATGGAAACAGTTGGTAGCTTGACAAAACAAGTAATGTGATCAGTCAATGTGACTAGAACTTGTGCCCTAACCCTGATACCAGGGGTATTGTGATCTTCCTGCACACAGTGCCCTATCCCTATTAATACCAGGAGTGTTGTGATCTTCCTGCACACAGTGCCCTATCCCTAATACCAGGGGTGTTGTGATCTTCCTGCACACAGTGCCCTATTCCTGATACTGGGGGTGTTGTGATCTTCCTGCACACAGTGCCCTATTCCTGATACCGGGGGTGTTGTGATCTTCTTGCACACATCCCGATATCAGGGATAGGGCACTGCATGCAGGAAGATCACAACACTCCTGGTATTAATAGGGATAGGGCACTGCATGCAGGAAGATCACAACACTCCTGGTATTAATAGGGATAGGGCACTGCATGCAGGAAGATCACAACACCCCTGGTATCAGGGATAGGGCACTGTGTGCAGGAAGATCACAATACCCCGGAGGAGTGAGGGTCAGGCAGCTCCCCCCTGTCTGCGAAGCCAGCCTCTCACTAGTAATGCAGGGAGGGAGCTGTCTCAGACTTCACCATCCTCCCCCCCCCCCTCACCCACACACCATTCACTAGCTGGGACATGGGGGAAGTCAGGAGTGAGGGTCAGGCAGCTCCCCCCTGTCTGTGAAGCCAGCCTCTCACTAGTAATGCAGGGAGGGAGCTGTCTCAGACTTCACCATCCTCCCCCCCCCCTCACCCACACACCATTCACTAGCTGGGACATGGGGGAAGTCAGGAGTGAGGGTCAGGCAGCTCCCCCCTGTCTGCGAAGCCAGCCTCTCACTAGTAATGCAGGGAGGGAGCTGTCTCAGACTTCACCATCCTCCCCCCCCCCTCCCCTCACCCACACACCATTCACTAGCTGGGACATGGGGGAAGTCAGGAGTGAGGGTCAGGCAGCTCCCCCCTGTCTGTGAAGCCAGCCTCTCACTAGTAATGCAGGGAGGGAGCTGTCTCAGACTTCACCATCCACCCCCCCCCCCCTCACCCACACACCATTCACTAGCTGGGACATGGGGGAAGTCAGGAGTGAGGGTCAGGCAGCTCCCCCCTGTCTGTGAAGCCAGCCTCTCACTAGTAATGCAGGGAGGGAGCTGTCTCAGACTTCACCATCCTCCCCCCCCCCTCACCCACACACCATTCACTAGCTGGGACATGGGGGAAGTCAGGAGTGAGGGTCAGGCAGCTCCCCCCTGTCTGTGAAGCCAGCCTCTCACTAGTAATGCAGGGAGGGAGCTGTCTCAGACTTCACCATCCTCCCCCCCCCCCTCACCCACACACCATTCACTAGCTGGGACATGGGGGAAGTCAGGAGTGAGGGTCAGGCAGCTCCCCCCTGTCTGTGAAGCCAGCCTCTCACTAGTAATGCAGGGAGGGAGCTGTCTCAGACTTCACCATCCTCCCCCCCCCCCCTCACCCACACACCATTCACTAGCTGGGACATGGGGGAAGTCAGGAGTGAGGGTCAGGCAGCTCCCCCCTGTCTGTGAAGCCAGCCTCTCACTAGTAATGCAGGGAGGGAGCTGTCTCAGACTGGTATCAGGGTTAGGGCACTGTGTGCAGGAAGATCACAACACTCCTGGTATTAATAGGGATAGGGCACTGTAAGAGATGACTGTAGTAGATTGAATAAAGATCTGATGTTTCTGCTCTCCTCACACCAAACAAAAACAACACACAAGGAGAGAAGCCCTTCTTACAAAGCTGAGCTAGTGAGTTAAGTAGGAGGAAAAGTAAACATACTGGTGCCAGTGTGGCTACTTAAAAAATACACTTACCAACAATCAATTACATATATTTGAACTGTGTACAGTTCCAGCCAGGACCACCTTTCTAAAATGCACAGTGATTGGCAAATTCAACATGCACTAGCATTTCAGGTGCCTGCTAACAAAAATAATAAACAAACAAGTTCTAGTCACGTGAGTGCTGATCATTACATTACTTTTTTTGTCAAGCTTCCAACTGTTTCCATTTCACATCCCCCCAACCATATTGGTAACATCAATAGATAAGAGCACAGCCAGCCAATAGGAATACATACATACATATTCATTCCTAAGTGACCTTTACTGACCTGGGAAGTGTGAACACTTTGTTTCATTTTCTGTTGGTGTTCGTTAGTTTCCAGTTCCATTTCCCATCCACCCAACCATCACCTCAGTGGTAACCTTGGTAACATCAATAGATAAGAGGGCAGCCAGCCAATAGGAACACATATTCATTCCTAACTGACCTTCAGTGACCTGGAAAGTGTTTATTTGTATCATTTTCAGTTAGTGCGCACTAAATCGAGTTAGTGCGCACTAACGGGGAGTTAGTGCGCACTAACTCGAGTTAGTGCGCACTAACATGATTTAACGATTTTTAACGATAAATCGTTAGAATTTCTATTGTATCGTGTTCTATAACGATTTAAGACGTTATAAACATTATCGGACGATAATTTTAATCGTTGAAAAACGATTCACATCCCTAATACGCAGCACTCATATCCAAAAATACTACTAAAATTGTTCTTCCTTTGTCAGGATGTATGGTAATGTCTGTAGTTAATTCAGTAAGAGCTGCTTTGGTGCTGAGACCTCTTTGATAACCTGATTGCTTGTGGTAGAAGACAAAAGTGTTTACTAAAAAGGAAGAAAGCTGAATTAGAACTACCTTCTCTAGAATTTTGGATATGGTGGAAGGTTAGAGATGGGTCTGAGATTCTCAAGAGTATCCATGTCAAAATTATGCTTCTCGAGAACTGGATGAATGCCATTTTTTTTAAGGAAGAGATCAAGGGGTAATCAAGAAAATGACAGATCAGTAAGTCTGATGTCTGTGCCAGGCAAAATGCTAGAAACTATCATAAAGAACAAAATTGCTGAACATACAGATAGGCATTGTTTAATGGGGATGTGCAGAGCAAAATTTTATGTTCATATTTTTTATGTCCGAAAGGGGGTCCCACTTGCGGCCAATATGGACATAAAAAAAATCCAATGAGTTGGGTATATGTACATATGTGCAAAAAAAAAATTTAAACCCCCTCACCCTCCTTAATCCCCCCCCCTTACCACAACTCCCTGGTGATCGAGCGAGGAGTGAGGACGTCATTTCTGCAATCCTTGGCGAGAAGCATGTGACGTCGGTGGCACGTCGAGTGACGCGGCGTCACGTGATTCCCGGCGAGTTCGCGCCGGACGGCTCGTTCGGCCCAAAAATAACTTTTGGCCAGCTTGGGGGGGCCTCCTGACCCCCCCCAAGCTGGCCAAAAGTTCTTTTTGGGCCGAACGAGCCGTCCGGCGCGAACTTGCCGGGAATCACGTGACGTCGGCGTCACGTGATTCCCGGCTCGTTCGCGCCGGACGGCTCGTTCGGCCCAAAAAGAACTTTTGGCCAGCTTGGGGGGGCCTCCTGACCCCCCCAAGCTGGCCAAAAGTTCTTTTTGGGCCGAACGAGCCGTCCGGCGCGAACTTGCCGGGAATCACGTGACGCCGCGTCTGAGTGACGCGGCGCCACGTGATTCCCGGCTCGTTCGCGCCGGACGGCTCGTTCGGCCCAAAAAGAACTTTTGGCCAGCTTGGGGGGCCTCCTGACCCCCCCCACCGACGTCACATGCTTCTCGCCAAGGATTGCAGAAATGGCGTCCTCACTCCGCTCCATCACCAGGGAGTTGTGGTAAGTCGGGGGGGGGGGGGGGATTAAGGGGGGGGGGGGGGTTTATATTTTTATTTTGGCTCAACAATCGCGATTTCCCACATATCGAACATATCTATGTTCGATATGTGGGAAATCCGATCGTTTATGTCGAATCAATTTTTTAAGTAAAAAAAAAAAAAGAGTTGCGTTTCACTAATGCGGTCAATCCGAATGCACACCCCTATTGTTTAATGGGACAAAACCAAAACATGGATTTAGCTAAGGGAATTCTTGCCTCACCAGTCTACTACATGTTTTTGAGGGCATAAATAAATATCTGGATAAAGGTGAGCCAATTGATAAGTGTATCTGGATTGACAGAAACCATTTTTTTTCAAATGAATGTAATGAATAAGGTTTGTTTCATTCAGGGACCCCCAATTCATTTTGGGGCACACCAAATGAAACAAATAGCCCTTTTTTGTCACGTTTTTGAAATGTGTTTAAAATGAATGCACATCCTTAGTTGGATAAAGATGGGCTTTGCTGCACATCCAGATGACGAATGGGTGGCATACCTCGGACCACATTTTTGTGGCAATAATGTGGATGATGGAGGGCTGGCATTTATGCCGGAAAGACATGACTTTTCCCTCTATTCTTTGTTATATACAGTTTCACTAAAATGAAAAAGGTAGAGGAAAATGGGATTCTGATGATTTGCACACTTGCTGCAACTGACAGTAAAGAATTTCCTGGGGCTGAAGGCTAAGGAATATGGCAGCTCAGTCCTACAATACATTGCTACACTGTTGTTGGTTGTCATTCTTGCTTTTGCTGCCTTGATCTGCTCCTCCTGCTCTGCCTGTCTCCTGGTTCAGCATCTTGCTGTGTTATTGTACCAGTGATTTGCTGCCTGGCCTGCTTCAGTTTCTTCTGCCTTGTTCACTTCTTATGACCTATATCTCTCCTGATTTAGCACTTTGCTGTGTTGATTTGCCATTGTTGTTTACTGTCATGCTCCTGCTGCTCGGCCCGCTCCTCCCACACTGCTTCTCTCCTATTTAACCACCTTGCTGTGTTGTACTATGGTTTCTGCCTGGCCTGGGCCTACTGATCTTATCTGCCCCTGATATTGTGCCACTGTTACAGTATGCTCTTCATGCCCTTCTTTTCTCTTAGTTATACTGGGTTGTTTTGCCTCACCAAAAAACAAAAGAAAAAAAGAAAAATGTTCTCCCCGCCATCTATCTCTCCTGGTTCAGCTCTTTTCTGTGTTGTTCTGACACTGTTACTGCCTTGACCACTCCTGCCTCTCTCATGGTGCCTTGGGGAATTCCTGCCACTATTGGTACCACTTTGGCTCTCTCTTGGTGCCTTGGGATATTCATGACACTGTATCTTCTGCGATTCACCTTTCTTAGTGCTGTAAAGTGTTAGTGCCACTGTTGTTGGTGACCTTGAAGCCTTTATTGGTGATTTGGGTATTGCTGCCATTCTTCTTCCTATCTTACCTTTCACTCATTTTCTGGGGGTTTTGATGCCAGCGTGTTCTCTGCCTTGTTCCAAACTCTATGCCTTAGGGTGTTGATATCTCTCTTTCTTCCTTGGTCTGAAATCTGCATCTTGTGGTGTTTATGTGTTTCCTCTTGATGTCTTACCACTCACTCTATGATTTGAGATGTTGATGCCACTTTTCTTGCTGCCTTGATCTGTTTAGGGGTTTTAACACTAGTGATCCTGCTGCTTTGACTTTTGGTATGTTTGCCTCTGCTCCTGCTATTATCAAAGTTCTTTTCAAATTCCATTACATTGGAAACCCAGGGTATGAAAATTTATCTCATGTTGTGGATAACCTGAAAACCCAACTAGCTGTGGGGCTCCCAGAGCAGGTTTGGGAAGCTTTGTCTTAAAGGATAAGAATATCCAATATCCCTTGGGGCTATATTTGAAATTCAAAAGAAGTCTTTGAACTTTAGCAATCAGTGTTTGATCTCTAGTACCAGGGAAGCATCTTATGTTTAGTTGAGGACCACTTCAAACCTGAGAGTAGAAGGCATGATGGACCTCTAGTAACCTTTACTTTCAGTTTTACTATGACCTCTAGTTGCCAACATGTGAATAGCAGCTGACCTTAATTTTCAGTCTTACTCTGACCTCTTGTGATCAAATAGAATGTTGCATCTTACATTTATTGTGATACAGTAAAAGTGAAACTTATTTACTTAATTGTGTTTTTAATGCCTGGTTGATATTTTATAAATACATATTATTGTTTACTTTTATATTGCACAATATATTTTTTGCACTTTGGTGCCATGTACCATTTCTATCTGTTCAGGATGTTGCACATTTTATAATTACCTTCTCTTTAAGCAACACCCCAAGTACTCTTTCTGGGAAAGAGTGAGTGGTATGGAGGCTTCATTGGTGCTAGTTGTGAGGAATAGCAATGGGGGGGGGGGGGGCAGACATCATCATCATCATCATCATCATTATCAGCTGGCAAACAGAACCCAGGATCTGTGACACTGCTGAGAGAACTGGTGAAGAGTTTAGTAACAGAAAGCAAGTGCTTGAAGAGTGCTACAAAAACATAAGATGAGATGCAATTTTTTGTAACAAGAAAAGAGGAAGAAAAAAAAACACAAGGCAGAGTTATATAGGGAACATTACAGAAATCTAGTCTAGGAATAAAGGAGTATGGCCAATCTGTTCAGGGAATGACATAGCAAAATAAGAATGCATACACTTAATATTATAAACATGAAAGTGAAAAACCTAAGGCATGCCAGTAATCTGGGCCCAAAAAAATGAGTCTGAAGTCAACAAATATTCCAGAACTCAACAATATAATGGGCAAGGACAAAGGTTGAATCAAAGGTGAAGATGTGTGGAAGGAATACCATCCAGAGATGATACAAATAGGATTGTGGTCTTTGATCTGTTAAATTGAAGTAATGGGCAGACATCTAATTTGAAATAGCCACATACCATTGGAAAATTGAATAAGAATAAATGACATAAGTGATGAAAATATAAATAAAGCTGGATATTGTCAGCAATTGTATGGTAAGAACAGTACCAAGGAAACCCATGTCACATAAAGTAGAAAACAAAAGCTCAGGATTTACCCTATCAAAGGCAAACAGATAGATCAAGTAAGATTAAAACTGAAGACAAACCACGGGATCTAGCAGAAAGAAATTCAGAAATAATATAAAGAACATTCAACAGAAAATGAGGGTCAAAATCCTGATTGAAACTCATCAAATACAGCATTAGAATTTAAGTAAGAGGTAACAACAGAATGAACATGTCATTCAAGAAGTTTAGAAAGCAAAGAGAAATAAACTGGTAATTAGATGGAATAGTAGGATCAAGAGATGATTTTATAAGAAGAGGTTTAAGATAAGCATGTTTAGAGGCTTACACACTTTCTCAGTAGTAATAGGATTATAGAACAATAAGTGTTAGGATATAGTTTGTACAATGACATTGAAGAAAAATGCTTGAATAATAGTGATTTTAGAAATAAAAAAAATCAATTCATATTTCAGAACTCAAAGTAGGAGGAAGAGAATAGGCGGAAGAATGGTGAAGCAGGTAATTCATAATCCCAGTACAAATTCTGACAGTTTTGTTCATTATGAAGTGCTAAATTAGAAAAGAGGTAAAGAAGGAGAATAGATTTTATTAGCTTGTTGTTCTAGCTGTAACAAAAGATTAGATGCCTTAGCATTGCAAAATGCATACCACTCTTTCCAATTGATGCGAGGCAAGACTTGAGTCCTGAAGACTGAAAGAGAAGCAAGGACCACAGACAGGACATTTTGTTATGAGAACATTGTGGAACAAGGTGTCATAGAGTTAGTATGCAAATCCACGTATTGATTAGTATCATCAGAAAGAAAAGGAAGACATTCTGAAAGAGCATTAGCAAATACGTTAGGGTTGAGGCCATGGACGTCTCTATGTAAAGTAAGGAAACAAAAAGAGGAAGAAGTTCTAGGGATCTGATGTGAAGCAACAGCATGGTTTGAGTACTGAAAATGATAAATACAAAAATAAATGTGTATCCATACAGTCTTGGTTTAAAACAAGATCTCAGGTGTGATCAGCAGTATAAAATAGAACTACAGAGATCAATTGTGAAAGATTTATTTATTTATTTATTTATTATTTTTGTTATACCGAATTTCATGACAAGAATCACATCAACCCGGTTTACAATTAACAATGTGTGTAAAGCAGAGAGTAACATAGTAATCAATATTCCAAATTCAAACTTCGAACACAGTAAACAATAGTATGGTGAAATGATTAAATTAAAAGCATTGCTGTTACCCTGCAAAATAGCAGAAAGTGAAAGACAGAAGTCCCCAGTAATAAGGAGAGGAAATGAACAGTCATAGAATGAATCTGGCCAAAAGTAAAATTTAACTAGCAAATTTTCAGAAGAACAACTTGATAAAAAAGAGCAATATGTAAAAGATAAGGGGAGTCAAGATAAGCAGTGTAGAAGATTGATGTGTAACCAATCTTGACACTTCAGGGAATGATCCATACCAATCTCAGTGTACACAGACAACTTGTGAAGGGGTGTCTGACTAACCTTTAAATTGTCAGACAAGGTGTTACACTAGGGATGTGAATCGTTTTTTGACGATTTAAAATATCGTCCGATATATTTTAAATCGTCAAAAATCGTTAGAGGCGATATTTAATAGGAATTCCCCCGATTTATTGTCAAAAATCGTAAATCGGGGGAAGGGGGAGGGGAAGGGGGAGGGCGGGAAAACCGGCACACTAAAACATCCCTAAAACCCACCCCGACCCTTTAAAATAAATCCCCCACCCTCCCGAACCCCCCCAAAATGCCTTAAATTACCTGGGGTCCCGGTGTGATCTTTTACTCTCGGGCCTCCGGTGCATTGTAGAAATGGCCATATATATATATAAGTATCCTGAGAAATGTTGGCTTCTACATAGCAATCCTATGCAGCCTGGTGCATATCTAGTGATAAGGACTCTCAGGTAGCTCCAGTAGCTGGGTAAAAGCAGTGCTTTATGACATAGCAGGCCATGACCCAGGAGTTCTAGTCAAAGCATACAGACATGTCAAGGTATGTTTTTTATTTGCATATTAAACTTCCTTAGCAGTTGTCATGGATAATTTGAAATCATTTAACTCAATCTGTTCTTTACTTATAGGTAAATGAACCATGTATGGTTTTATTGGAACTTCTCTATCAGGATACCCTAACTCTCCTATTGAAGATATCTCCCTCTGAATCCTGTGCCTCTCAGTGATCATTGGCTTTCCCCCATGTTCTAGCTTAAAAGCTGTGCTACCCTTTTTTGGGTAGATAAACTGTATGGCAAAGGGCTATTTAAAAATGTGTATATTGGGGCTATATCCTCAGTCTCTTTACCCCCTTCTGGTCCCAAAGAGTGGGTTCTATCTATTGAGGGGAAGGATACATTTTAATGACCAGGGCAGGAGAGACCTTCCTTGTAGGTGTACTACCGTGGCTCTTTGAGAAAGGTAAGTGCAAAAAAGGTATGGATTTTTTGGATGGGTGTTCAAAATAAATTTAATAGCGATTACTTTTGAAAAAATCAATAGGAGCAGAGTTACATCCAGTTACATCCAAATTTGTCAGCCATATAGAAGTACAGAGGTTTAGCATGTCTACCTCCTGTAGATGTGCACCTCAGTGTAGGGTTTTGGACTATCTGTCCCAAAAGTGACAGGGGCATCCTAGATGTGGCTGTCCCTTTTTTACCTCACAGCACCTGAGGTCCACGTGTATTCCTGATCGACAATCTGTCAATGTCTTGTGCCCCAGGAGTGGAAACTCCATTGGGGGTCTCCAGATGGTTTTCTCTCTCTTGAATTCCTCTTCACAATGCAGACCTTTCTGGAGGAAAGGCCTCTAGGGGAAACAGTTATTGACTTCCAGCTCAGGATAAGGAAGGGTGACAGAAAAATACTTCCTTCCCTCTACAACTCTCAAACTGCGTAAAACCAAGGGCGGATTGGCCTATCAGGGCTTCGGGCATGCCCGGTGGGCTGGTCAAGCCAGTCACGTGACTGGTGTAGATCGCAGCAGTCCCATACCTGCAGAGATGCTGTGATCAATACCAGACCCCACAGCGGCTCTCCTGGCACAGCGGGAGCCTCTTTGTTCACTTTTGTTTGTTTTTTTTTCCCGTGGTTCCATGGGCCTCACTTTTGTTTCTCCAGCCCCCACTGTGGCTCCATTGGCCTGTCTTTTTTTTTCCTCCCATGACTTCCTTGATGCAATATGGGACTGATCCCCCCTCCCTGCAACACTGCGGAAACAGAACAAACCAGGCTACTATAGATCCGCACACAAAAAACTACATGCTAGTAGAATATTTCACCTTAGACACACATGCAGTACATACACAGACCCTCACAAAATACAGAATAAGGAGAGCATTAAGTATAAATAGAAATGTGCAGACAAAAACTGAACTAGAAACTTCAAAAAGTCAAACTATGGAAGCAATGGAACAAGGAAAAAACAGAAACATCACCAATGATGCCCATTCCGGTAATCCAGTTCTAGCACCTGGTTCCTCCCACTAACAGTCATTTCCCTCTACCGCCAGGGCCTTGCTGGCTCTACCAGCTCCACCTCGCTTCAATGGTGACTCCAAGCTCTCCATAGGGTTTATCACCCAATCCTACATGCAATTTGTTCTGCAGCCTTCCATCTTCCAAGATGAACTTACGAAGGTCACTTTTATCCTATCTCATCTGGAGGGGAAGGTTCCACACAGGCGACTGGTGAATAAAATGAGAAGCTTAGGAGTGAGTGCCGACGTGGTGGCCTGGATTTCAAACTGGTTGACGGACAGAAGACAATGTGTGATGGTAAATGGAACTCTCTCTGAAGAGAGAGCGGTTTTAAGCGGTGTACCGCAAGGATCGGTGGAGGGACCGGTCCTGTTCAATATCTTTGTGAGCGACATTGCGGATGGGATAGAAGGTAAGGTTTGTCTTTTGCGGATGACACTAAGATCTGCAACAGAGTGGACACGCCGGAAGGAGTGGAGAGAATGAGACGGGATTTAAGGAAGCTGGAAGAGTGGTCGAAGATATGGCAGCTGAGATTCAATGCCAAGAAGTGCAAAGTCATGCATATGGGGAGTGGAAATCCGAATGAACTGTATTCGATGGGGGGAGAAAGGCTGATGTGCACGGAGCAGGAGAGAGACCTTGGGGTGATAGTGTCTAATGATCTGAAGTCGGCGAAACAATGTGACAAGGCGATAGCTAAAGCCAGAAGAATGCTGGGCTGCATAGAGAGAGGAATATCGAGTAAGAAAAGGGAAGTGATTATCCCCTTGTACAGGTCCTTGGTGAGGCCTCACCTGGAGTACTGTGTTCAGTTCTGGAGACCGTATCTCCAAAGAGACAGAGACAAGATGGAGGTGGTCCAGAGAAGGGCGACAAAAAAGGTGGAAGGTCTTCATTGAATGACTTATGAGGAGAGATTGAAGAATCTAAATATGTACACCCTAGAGGAAAGGAGGAGCAGAGGTGATATGATACAGACTTTCAGATACTTGAAAGGTTTTAATGATCCAAAAACAACGACAAACCTTTTCTGTTGGAAAAAAAATCAGCAGAACCAGGGGTCACGATTTGAAACTCCAGGGAGGAAGGCTCAGAACCAATGTCAGGAAGTATTTCTTCACAGAGAGGGTGGTAGATGCCTGGAATGCCCTTCCGGAGGAAGTGGTGAAGACCAGAACTGTGAAAGACTTCAAAGGGGCGAGGGATAAACACTGTGGATCCATAAAGTCTAGAGGACGTGAATGAATGTGGAAAAAAAGGATTTGCATTCACAAAAAAGCAGGGAGTAGCTTGCTTGTTTCGGCGGTTACTACCCCAAACCAAATAAGCCTGATACTTCACTTTCAATGCATATCCAGCATAGCTCTTTGCTTCAACGGCAGGGGAGAGAGACTGATACTTCAGGCATGTCCAGCAAGGCTCTCTACTTCAACGGCAGGGAAGAAAGACTGATACTTCACTTTCAATGCATATTCAGCATAGCTCTCTGCTTCAACGGCAGGGGAGAAAGTCTGAGTCTTCACTTTCAGTGCATATTCAGCATAGCTCTCTGCTTCAATGGCAGGGGAGAAAGTCTGATACTTCACTTTCAATGCATATCCAGCATAACTCTCTGCTTCAATGGCAGGGGGAATGAAGAAAAGTGGATCTATATACAGACAACAACCAACAAGGACTGAATTACATTTTCTGGGTAAACAAATAAGCATGGGTGTAGCTTGCTCATTGCGGCGGTTACATAGAAACATAGAAACATAGAAACATAGAAATGACGGCAGAAGAAGACCAAATGGCCCATCCAGTCTGCCCAGCAAGCTTCACACATTTTTTCTCTCATACTTATCTATTTCTCTTAGCTCTTGGTTCTATTTCCCTTCCTCCCCCACCATTAATGTAGAGAGCAGTGATGGAGCTGCATCCAAGTGAAATATCTAGCTTGATTAGTTAGGGGTAGTAGGGGTAGTAACCGCCGCAATAAGCAAGCTACACCCATGCTCATCTGTTTTTTCCCAGACTATGTTATACAGCCCTTATTGGTTGTTTTTCTTCTCCCCTGCCATTGAAGCAGAGAGCTATGCTGGATATGCATCGAAAGTGAAGTATCAGGCACATTTGGTTTGGGGTAGTAACCGCCGTAACAAGCCAGCTACTCCCCGCTTTGTGAGTGCGAACCCTTTTTTTTCTTCTCCCCTGCCGTTGAAGCGGAGAGCTCTGCTGGATGTGTGAAGTATCAGTTTTTCTTCTCCCCTGCCGTTGAAGCAGAGAACTATGCTGGATATGCATTGAAAGTGAAGTATCAGGCTTATTTGGTTTGGGGTAGTTACTACCCCTAACTAATTAAGCTAGATATTTCACTTAGATGCAGCTCCAACGCTGCTCTCTACATTAATGGTGGGGATGGAAGGGAAATAGAACCAAAAGGTTACTAAGAGCCAAGAGTAACATAAGTATGAGAAAAAAAAAAGTGTGCAATTCAGGTTGTGACCAAGAGATGTGTGGATATCTACTTACATGCCTGGGTGCACACCCAGATCCAGTGACTCGTAAGTTTACTTCTGCTATGGAGGAGGTGTAAGTTAAAAAAAATTAAGAAAGAACCATTTTAATGGAGTTTAATGGTTCTGGGGTAACTTAGGGGAGTGTAGGCTACTAAACCAGGGAGGTTTGTAGGACATAGCTCTTAGCTGGGTGAACTGGTAAAACTGGGAATGGCATGGATGAATGCCTCTTTTAAAATTCCCCGACTTATGTGATAGAAGTGGGATTTGTACCCCTATGTGCATTTCTGCTTAAAATTGGGTGCAGAATATGTACGTGGCCAGCCTATTTTATAACATGTGCACATGTGTGTGTGTAAGTTATAAAATGGCCATGTATCTGAGTGCGTACTGATGGCACATGTACTGAAATTTGCCCGCAAGCTGATTTGAATGTTACTGTTCCTGTTAACAAAAATAATTTACAGAAGACAGACATATTGCCTTCAGAAAATCTAACTAAATATCCATAAAGCAAATCCACACCCTAAAACATCTGCAGCTGCCACATAGGGGAGTCTAACTAAACTTCTCGGGGCGGATTTTAAGAGCCCTGCTCGCCTAAATCCGCCCAAATCCGGGCGGATTTAGGCGAGCAGGGCCCTGTGCGCCGGTGAGCCTATTTTACATAGGCTCACCGGCGCGCGCAGACCCCGGGACTCGCGTAAGTCCCGGGGTTCTCCGAGGGGGGCGTGTCGGGGGGGTGTCGGGGGCGGGCCCGAACCGTGCGGCGTTTAGGGGGCGTGCCGGGAGCGTTTCGGGGGCGGACCCGGAGGCGTGGTTACGGCCCGGGGCGGCCCGGGGGCGTGGCCGCGCCCTTCGGACCTGCCCCCAGGTCGCGTCCCGGCGTGCAGGAGGCCCGCTGACGCGTGGGGATTTACGCCTCCCTCTGGGAGGCGTAAATCCCCCGACAAAGGTAAGGGGGGGGCTTAGACAGGGCCGGGTGGGTGGGTTAGGTAGGGGAAGGGAGGGGAAGGTGAGGGGAGGGCAAAAGGAAGTTCCCTCCGAGGCCGCTCCGATTTCGGAGCGGCCTTGGAGGGAACGGGGGTAGGCTGCACGGCTCGGCGCGCGCCGGCTATACAGAATTGATAGCCTTGAGCGCGCCGATCCAGGATTTTAGTGGATACGCGCGGCTCCGCGCGTATCTACTAAAATCCAGCGTACTTTTGCTTGCGCCTGATGCGCCAGCAAAAGTAGGCCTATTCGCATAGTTTGAAAATCTACCCCCTCTTCACTAAGAGGTTGATTTAAAAAGGTCCGTGTGCATCCATGTGCGTGTGGTTCCTGGCACAAGCACATGGATTCACCAATTTTCTAACATGCGTGCGCCAGCGTGCACATGTTAAAACTAATCGGAGAAAGTTCTTTTTTACTCAACGCACAATTAAACTCTGGAATTTGTTGCCAGAGGATGTGGTTAGTGCAGTTAGTATAGCTGTGTTTAAAAAAGGATTGGATAAGTTCTTGGAGGAGAAGTCCATTACCTGCTATTAATTAAGTTGACTTAGAAAATAGCCACTGCTATTACTAGCAAAGGTAACATGGAGTAGACTTAGTTTTTGGGTACTTGTCAGGTTCTTTTGGCCTGGATTGGCCACTGTTGGAAAGAGGATGCTGGGCTTGATGGACCCTTGGTCTGACCCTGTATGGCATGTTCTTATGTTCTTAATCCGATGGCAGTGTGTACATGTGCACAGGATTTTAAAATACGATCCCTTCTCTTAATCTACCCATCTTTCCTTCATCCTTCACGCCTCTTCCATCTCTTCTTCATTCATCCCCTTATCTTTTCAGGCTTTCATTTTTCAAACCCTTGCAACCCAGCCCCTCTCAATTGCCTCTGTGATATATTACTCTTCTTCACACGAATACACAATTTACCCAGAGCTATATGATGCAAGAAGTGATCATGTTCTTCCCTTCACCATGTAAATAGAATTTCTGTCCGGTGGGTGGAAAGTTTTAGTGTGGGAAGTGATGGCAGCTGTTAAGGGCAAGGAATACTTATAGAGACAATGGCAGATTGGTAAGGCAAATCCAATACCTTGGGGAGGAAAATAAAGTTAGCAGACAGCCAGACAGGGAAAAAAGCAGAAATGGCAGGCAATGAGACAGAAATGGCAGGCAGTGAGGCAGAAATGGCAGGAAGTGACTGACAGGAAGTGAGCTGGAGGAAAAGAGAGAAGACAGAACAACTGCCACCAACAGCTGAGAAGGGATGGGAAAATAAAAGGCAAACTGTGATAGCTGCTTTATTCAGAAGAATGCAGCAAAACAAGGATCCTATGGCTGTGAATTTGAGAGGAAGTGGTGTGCATGTTTACATGTGAGATACCTAGGAGGAACTAAAACTACTGAGAGGCTGTAGGTAATAATGGCATAGACATTACTAACTACATGAAATGCATTCTTTAATATCTTCTCAATATTTCAGTGCTAATCTGTGAGCTATGCTTTTCAGCACTTCTTCGCTTTGTGAAAATCTGTCCTGGGGACAGCATAGCCAGTCAGGCTATTATGATATCCATAATGCATATGCTTGTGATAAATTTACATATCATGAAGACTCCACATATGGAAATTCATCTCATGCATATTTATTGTGGATATCCTAAAAGCCCAACTGGCTGTGAGGTCCCCAGTACAGTTTTGGAAGCCCTGACATAGAATGTTTTATATTTTGAGAAGAATAGCTATATTTCTATAAATGTGATTAAAGGTTTGGTTTCACATTTATTCTATATTTCAGCAAAACAGAAAATTATTTTCAGAGATTATTTCTACTATTACAATTAGAGATGTGCTTTGGGTAAACATTTTATGTCAGGCTTTGTTTCGGGGCCCCCTCGTGCGAATTTCGTTTTTCCCATGGTTTGGGGTGTTTTTTTTTCGGGGGCCCCGGTTTTCCGGTTAATGTGCACTATCGGAAGTTATCGTGCACTAACTCCCATTAGCTCGCACTAACTCAAAAATGAATTTTTTTCCGAAATTTCAGAAAAAATTAAATAGTTTTTCGGTTCTCCCGAACCATTCCCAATTAGGAAATTTCGTTGACATTGCCTAATTCGGGAAAAACGATTGCACATCCCTAATAACAATTGAAATATTTATTCTTGTCTTTTTTCAAGCAATTTCTATCATGTCATCATGTGTCGTAATGGTATATTTTGCAGCAAAAGGAGACTATAATAGACAGAAATCATTAGAATTTCTTTAGATTTCAATCTGAAAATTATGGATGGTTCATTGGATTTAATATTTCTCTCCGTTCTTGCTCAGGTAGTCATAATAAAGTCATCATTTCTTAATCTGAAATTTAAAAAGAATAACCTAATACAATATCAAATAGTATAAATACACTCTTCTACATGACAGAATATTTTGAACCAGAAATATATAGAAGAAGTCCTCATTTAACTTTTTGTCAGTCTTACATATTTTTTGAGATACATTTAATGCTGCAAACACTTGATTCCATTTCATCTCAGAAAATCTGAATGTGATCTAGTTATAGATTGACATTACTAGTAATTTTATTTACAGTCTATAAACATGGATGTCTCATTACCATGGTCAACAATTTTGACAAAGTCCAGTTTATGACTTTCTTCTCATCAAATTTTAGCATCTCAAAACAAGGCTGCAGTTCTTGTTGATCCTATATATGATGGATTTTTTTGTCAGTGAATCTCCAGTTTTTTTTTACTTTTGTCTGCAACTGATTTATTATTCTGTATATGTATCTCTCTTCCTCTTTCTCTTCTATCTCCTGTAGTGTTTGCTTTAGCTATTACTAAAGCTATTTTGCTTTATCTGTTTACTGATTGGAATCCTTGTTTGTTTCCGTGGTATTTTAGTTCATTGCCTCTTTCAATTATTTTTTAACTGGTTTTGGTTCCCTTTTTCAGATGTTCCACCTGAGGTGTTTTGCATCAAAACATGGTATAAAAATATGAAAATGCTACAAAGAATTAAAATAATAAGTGATAATGCTCTGGCAGTATTCAATTTCTATAAAATATATAAAATAAAAATTAGCAGCAATTCATTCACTAGTAGAGTATTAATGTGTTTAACATATAGACCAATAAAGATGTATGACCTTCTTTAATATATATCTTTCTAGAATAATTTGATGAATTTGGAAAGAATTTAGAAGTTTCATTGAATCAGTTCTCCAAATCGTTTCAAAAGAAATTCAAAAAACAATCAGATGTGAGTTTTTGGTATCTTTTAATAGAGGGGGACTGCAAATGCTGAGAAGCAAATCAGGACTGCCATTCCAAAAGGGCAAAGCACTTCACAGACTACAAAACAATTACCAACGACCTCATAAAGATATATAAAGTAGGGATGTGCAGCAGGGACGGATTTGTCCGATTCGGTATTCGTATTCGTCAGGACCCAAATCAGTTGCATTTGTTTTCGGGGGACCCCGATTCGTCCAAAAATTTAGTTCCAGCAATCACTGGTGAAACCTCCAATTCCTGCCCTTATCTGCTCAACCACAAGGTCTTTGATTTTGAAGGGCTAAGCTGCAATTTGGCATTTGACAACCAATCAGCAGTGTGGGCAAACAAGCATCGGGGTAACTTTCTGGATGAGGCGACTACTACCCTTAACCATAAGCCTTATGCTCACCTTTGATGCAACTCCAACATTGCTCTCTGCATCAATGAAAGGGGATGGCAGGAAATTTGAATCAAACAGTTACCAACAAGGTTGATGAAACAGATAAGTATGGGAAAATAAGTGTGGAAGCTTGCTGGGCAGACTAGATGGGCTGCCGTCATTTTCTATGTTTCTATGTTTCTAGTTACATATGGTATTCGTTTCCCATTAAAGTTGAAGAAACCCCCATCCCAACCCTTTAAATTTAATTAACTATAATCCCCCACCCTCCTGACCCCCTAAGACTTGCCAAAAGTTCCTGTTGGTCCAGCGGGGGACCTGGAGCGATCTCCTGCACTCGGGCCATCGGCTGCCAGTATTCAAAATGGCGCCGATAGCCTTTGCTGTTACGATCCCTCCTGTTGCTGCGCTACAGGAGGCATCTCACCTTTTCCTCTGGAGGCTGCTCCGAAGCCAGGGCCTTGCCTGCGAACTATCCAGGACTTGCTCCAGGGCCTGGGAGGCCTCGCTGTTCTTGAGGCCTGCCTGTGGCTTGCTTGGCTCTGCTTGGACTTCCTGGTTCGACCACGCCCTTCTCCCTAGGGGCCGGCCCGCGGCACTCCACCTCAGTTATAGAGCCAGTGAGGGGCGGTCCAGGTGAACTCCTCCCAGGGAATTGCCTGCATACAGCAGTATAAAAGGACCTTCACTTCAGTTCCTGTTTGCCTTTGGATTGGGTTCCACAGTTGTCTGTGTCTTCAGACCAGTCCAGGTCCTCCGTGGTCTCGCTTGTCTTGACGGCTCCCTGTCCTGTGTCTCTGCCTGCTTCTTGATGTTGGTTCCAGATGTTCCTAGATGTTTGTTCCTGTTCCTGTTCCTGTTCCAGTTCCTGATGTTCCAGCTTGCTTCGACTGCCAGGAGTGCAGTATCCCGCTTCAGACTGCCAGGAGTGCAGTACCCCGCTTCTTCCCTGTGCTTGCCCCATTCTCAGCGTGGTCCGCGACCAGCCTTCCTGGGCTGTGTAGGACGCGTTATGGGACGGGGTGGTCCGCGACCAGCCCATTGGGTCCGCCCGTGTCGGTGGGCTAAGTAGGGTGCCCTGAGGGACAGTCCCATTGTCTTCCTTCCTAGCTCTCGTCTATGATGTCTTCGCTTCAGCCCTCGTCTATGATGTCTTCTGTGTTCCAAGGACTCCGTCTACCCTCGTCCTCTGTCCGGCCTGCTGCCCAATGCCGTTACCCAGCAGCAGGTCTGAAAGGACTTGGAACAGTCGGAGGACCGTTCATCAATCAACATTGTGTTGTTGGTTGCCGTGGGCATGCAGGTCCGGCTGAGGGTCAGACCCTGTCCTCTAGTCCTTGTTTCAGCTTTGCCTCAATTCACTCTCCATGCTTGCACTGGCTCACCTCCCATGGTGTGGCTTGGGGTTCCTCCCTGAGTCTCGCCGTGGCCCAAGGGCTCACACCAACCGCTCTAGAGGCGACCGCGCTCCTCGCGCCCGCAAGAGAACCCGAGGCTTCCAAACCCTCGGTTCTTCAGCAGCGTGGAGGACACGCTCGTAACAGAATCCAAAGGCCCTCAAGCCTTCGGCGAGTAACATTTGCCCTTACTATGTCACAGGGGCTTCCGGTGCCATTGGTCACATGGTAGAAGCACAAGATGGTGCCGGCCATCCATTGCTCCTACCATGTGACAGAGACCAACCAATGGCACCGGTAGCCCCTGTGACATAGTAAGGGCAAAGGCTATTGGCGCCATTTTGAATACCAACAGCCGACAGCCAGAGTGCAGGAGATTACTCCAGGACCCCCACTGGACCACCAGGGACTTTTGGCAAGTCTTGGGGGGGTCAGGAGTGTGGGGGTTTTATTCGTTAATGATACGTTGCATTTGTGGAGGTTCGCCATACGTTTCGGGACCCCACAAATGCAACAAATAGGGACCTATACCTTGCGGATTGCGCATTCATTCAAAACGAATGCACATCCCTAATATAAAGGACTGATAGGAAAGGAGTGGGAGCAGTGCTGCCAGATGGGCAGTTTTCATACCCATTTGGGCTACTTTTTATGAGCAGATGCGGGAAATGTTTGCTTTTATCAGTTGCAGAATTTTGAGCTAATTTTCTTTGCATGGATGGTTTATTGAGTGTCTTGCCAAAGGGCTGCAAAGTGGGCAGGGCACTGGCCTTATGCATCCTCCCCCTGACTCAGTTAACCCCTGCAGCACAGGTTGATGAGGTTGAAATGCTAGCCAGGGTTAGGGAGAGAGAGCAACCCTTCCATAAACCACACTTGGAGCGCCATGAGCAACCATACTGGGAAGTAAAAGGGATGAGTCAGTTAAGGTTGGAGTTCACCCTTAATTGCAATGAATATTTTTTCATTATTTCCTGCCCTAGTACACATGCACACACATAGGGAAAAGATGGGAGAGTCATAGTCCTTTCCCCCTGGATGTCTCCAGAAGGGTAATGATGTATCTGTTCTCAGTAAATGACTTTCAGGTCTTAATACAGGAAGGCGACAGATCTCCTTTTGAGACATCCTGAGAGTTTCATGCATTTTATAAAAATCGATGTTAATATAAATGAATCATGTGATGCTATATAGAAGGCTGTGATTTTGGAAACAGCATTTCTTTTACAAGTTGGTCCATACTGCTTCTGGTGTCTCTTCAAAAATATATCTCCATCACCAGGGTTCCTGATTTCCCATGATGTCGTAGCAAGGACTGGAAAATTTAGCCCTTGCTACAGAATTGCACTGTCCCCTGTAGCAGTGCGGGAGACTATTTTCATCTCTGAAATGTCTGTTTTAAAAACATTTAGGCAATGCACAATAAGTCAAAATACCAACTATACACCAGGGCCATTCAAATGATAGCACTAAACTTAAGAAAAAAAAGTTTCATAAAAAATAAACTGTACCCAGCTGTATCCAAATTAAGTATCTGGAAAAGCATTCCTAACCATCTATGCCTTAACTAATCTCCTCAAGTAATATGTCTCTAACAGTTTTTGATAAGGCATTCCATAAAATAGGGGCACAGGGCCTTGGTCTGACCAGTTTAAATTCTTTAAGATATGGGATCCTCAAGTGACTATCTCCTGCAGACTTTTAACAATGCTTCAGGGTATACAGTTTGACCTTCCAGTCAAGTAACCGAGGCTGGGAGACAGGAAGCAACACTGAACATGACCACCTCGATTTTTAGGCTTTTCTAGCATTATTTTTAAACTTTTGTTATATACATTGTTATTTTTGTCAATTTGTCTGCAGTGCAGGAATTTGAATATAGTCCTGCATAATAACAATTATTTTTGCAACTTTTGAGTTTTGGGCTACTTTTGGGCTAGATTTAGTGATTGGTTGGGCTCTAAAAATGTTTGGCATCTGGTAACACAGTGTTGTCACATGAGTGGTTTTCACGCCAATTGGGCTACTTTTTATGAGCATGTACGTGAAATTCTTTCCTTTTTTTGCCTGCAGGATATTGGGCTATTATTTTTAGATGTGTGTGGTTTTTTTTGGGCTTCTTTCTGAAAGGGTGCTGTGGTAGCTGGAAGGCATATTTCTAGTGGTGCTTTATTGTCTCTTCCTGACAAACCGGTGTCAATTTGAACCTTGAGTGTGAAATGGAGGGAGCTGTGCCTGGGGGCAGGGGAAGGGAACATGAGTATGAGAGAGCTTGAGTTTGCTTTGCTCATTTTATAGAGTCAGAGGGATGAATATTACAGGTGGACACTTCTCTATCCATCTTACTTCTCCCATCAAAAGAAAATGAAAACTAAATATAGTCTATGGCTTATTCTAGGTAGACTTACAGATCCCTGTTGACAAAGGATCATCAATATGAATGAGGGTGGCTTTTTCTGAGCAGTGTCTCTTACAGTTCAGGTTTTCCTTTCTCATGCAGCAGTAATGGGCTGGCTGTGAACTCCCTGACAGGCTTCTAGGTATCCCTGGGTGAGAACCACTACCATCTGCAATGCCATGTCATATGGCAAAATAGTGCTATTAGTTTCACTCAGAAATACAGCACTGTTTTCAATGCTAAAGGGAATAGAGCTGCCTTATAATACACTGTCAGTGCTAACGGTAACAACTTATAAATGAGCCCCAGTCTATTCTATCCAAGAGCAATCAACAGTTTCAGTATAGTGCTATAGCAAATCAGTATAACTGCACTGGGTTCCACCATTCCTGGGATCCCGAGTGCACCGATTGCAAATTGCAGTAAGATATAGCTCCAAAGGCAACTTGCATCACTGTTTTGCTGCTATTTTCGCCCTGCCAGGAACTTAAAAGATACGCTTTCTTTGCTCTGCCACCTCAGTTCCATCCTGCAGGGCTTTAAAAAAGAAAGCTGCTTGTTTAACCACCCAGAGCAGGAATGGAACAGCAGTGTTTAATGCCCTGGGGGGGGGGGGGGGGTCAGGTCCCCAACCTGGACTTCCTTCTAATACATCATGAATGGTGCAGCTCTGCACAGCTCTCAGATGAATCTTATGAGAACATGACAACCTTGATTTTAAGACTTTTTTAGCAATATATTTTAACTTTTTTATATACATTGTTAATTTTGTAAATTTGTCTTCATGCAATGCAGGAATTAGTGTAAAATCGTGCATAATAAAATTTGTTTTTGCAACTTTTGAGTTCTGGGCTACTTTGGGCAAGATTTGGTGATTTATTGGGCTCTAAAAATCTTTGGTATCTGGCTGTTGTGAATACTGGGCTAGTGGACCCTTGGGCCGGCCTACAGGAGACTTGGGAAGAACCTCAGTGGTCTCGACTGAACAGGCCGGGAGGCAGACTTCTGGTGGGCAGGTAGAAGCGGTTTCACCCTGGAAGCTGGTACTCCCCCAGGAGGGGCACTTGGGAGTCCAGCCGCTGGGGCTTAGGAGATTCACCCTGGAAGTCGGAGCCCCCCCGGGAGGAGCCCGTAGGGGCCCGACCACTGGGACTTAGGCGAGGAGATCGATGGAGAAGAAGCAGGCGAGTATCAGGCTTGGCTGAGGCAGGCAGGAACGTAGACAGGCTGGCACCCGGCTAGGGCTGTAGACAGGCTGGAACCCGGCTCGGGCTGTAGGCAGACAGGCTTGAGCTGGCTGGCAGGAACCCGGCTTGAGCTGTAGGCAGGCAGGCCTGAGCTGGCTGGCAGGAACCCGGCTTGAGCTGTAGGCAGGCAGGCTTGAGCTGGCTAGCAGGAACCCGGCTTGAGCTGTAGGCAGGCAGGCAGACAGGAACAGGCAGGCAAGCAGGCAGGAACGGAGGTGCCAAGACACTGGCAGACTCAGGGGCTCGGAGCAACGGGGGACCGAAGGAACCCAGTTGCAAGGTACTGATCGGTTGTCCGCGGTGGACCTAAGTAGGCTGCGGCGTCTGACGTCAGTCTCGGGGCGGAGCCACACTCCGGCGGGAAAATGTCTAGAAAAGCGCGGGACATTCGTGCGTGCGCACCTAGAGGCAGGCCAGCAATGGCGTCTCCCCTGCGGGGACGCCCAGATCCCGACTCTGCTTTGTTCCCAGCCGGCAAGAACCCTCGAGGTAAGGACCGGGACGTGAGCTTCACGGACCGGACCGCAACAGTACCCCCTCCACGCCCCCTCCTAACAGATCCGGGCCCACCCGGGTGATTCTGATGATGACAGAGAACCACAGGTCTCTCCTCGGGGGTCACTGCGGAGGAGGCAAGACATACCTTCTGTGGGTCCAGGATGTACCGGGGAGTCTCGGATATCTCTTCTACCTCAGCGGCTCGAGACAATGCATCAGCTCAGACGTTTTTGGAACCTGGGCGATATCGTAATGTGAAATTAAATTGATCGAAAAACAGGGACCAGCGAGCCTGCCTGGGGTTTTGGCGTTGAGCCTGACTAAGAGAGGCAAGATTCTTGTGGTCGGTATAAATAGTGATGGGGTGGTTGGCTCCCTCCAACCACTGTCTCCATTCTTCTAGAGCTAGTTTCACCGCCAACAGTTCCTTGTCACTAATGCTGTAGTTGCACTCTGCTGGAGTGAACTTCTGAGAGAAATACGAACAGGGAAGGAGTTGTCCCAAATCTGTATGTTGACTCAAGACAACACCGGCTGCAGTATTGGAGGCGTCCACCTCTATGATAAATGGCCGATTTGGGTCAGGATGGCGCAGGCAAGTGTCTAGGAGGAACGCCTGTTTAAGCTCCTCGAAGGCTTGGCAGGCAGAAGTAGGCCATTTGGTCGCATTGGCCCCTTTGCGGGTGAGGATAGTGAATGGGGCCACAATGCATGAATAGTTGAGGATGAAGTGCCGGTAGAAGTTTGATAATCCTAAAAAGTGCTGTAAAGCCTTCAGGCCCTTCGGGCGTGGCCAGTTCAGGATTGCTGAAACCTTATTGGGATCCATTTGAAATCCATCGGCCAACATGATATACCCCAAAAAAGGCAGGGACTACTGCTCGAAGGAGCACTTTTCCAATTTAGCATAAACATGATGTTGCCACAGTATCTGCAGAACTTGGCGAACATGTAACCAGTACGTGGGCAGATCTCGCGAAAAGATCAGACGTCATCGAGGTAGACTACAACGCAGCTGTGCCGCAGGTCGCGCAAAACATCATTCATTAAATTCTGGAAGACCGCCGGGGCATTACAAAGACCGAAGGGCATCACGAGATACTCGTAATGCCCATCCCTGGTGTTTTATTTATTTTTATTTATTTTAAGTTTTTCTATACCGGCATTCACAATAGATATCGCATCATGTCGGTTTACAATTAACAAGTGGATAGGTAACAAAAAAGGTAAAAACTAATATTTATCTTATTAATAATAATAATAATAATAATAATAATAATCGTAGTAATAATAATAAAACATAAAACAAGATAATAATAATAAAATAATTATTTTAAAAAATAATTATTTTTTAATAATTTAAAAATAAATATTTTAAAAAATATTTATTTAAAAATTTAAAAATAAATATTTTAAAAAATAATAAAATAATAAAATAATAAAATAATAATAATAAAACATAAAACAAGTGTTGAATGCGGTCTTCCATTCATCGCCGGGGCGAATCCATACAAGGTTGTAGGCCCCACATAAGTCCAGCTTGGTAAACACTTTGGCTCCTTGGAGCCGATCGAGTAATTCAGGAATCAGTGGGAGCAGGTAGCAATCCCACTTAGTGATGGCATTGAGGCTACGATAGTCAATACACGGCCTCAAAGTGCCATCTTTCTTTCCAACAAAGAAGAACCCTGCTCCGGCGGGGGACTTCGACGGCTGGATGAACCCTTTAGCGAGGTTCTCTGCTATGTACTCTGACATAGCTTTAGTTTCAGGTAAGGATAAGGGGTACACATGCCCTCGAGGAGGGGTCGTGCCTGGCAAGAGGTCTATGGCGCAATCATAGGGACGGTGCTGAGGCAGGATCTCCGCTTTGGCCTTGAAGACATCAGCAAATTCTTCATACTGCGCTGGGAGATCAAGGGCGGAGTGGAGAAGCGAGCAGGTGGGAGCTTTAGGCGCCTTCATGCAGTGAGAAATGCAAAAAGGACTCCATTTAGTAATCTGCATGGTGTCCCATTGGATCACCAGCAAGTGTTTCCTGAGCTACGGTAGTCCAAGCACCACGGGATAGACAGATTTGTCTAAAATTAGGAAAACAATCTCTTCTATGTGGAATGCCCCGGTATGGACGATAACAGGGATCGTGGACGTCACGATATGTCCAGGTAGCAGCGTCCCCTGGATAGTCGTGATCCGCAGTTGAACTCCTTGTTTCTCAGTCGGAATGCCTAGTCGGGCAACCAGTTGTTGCTGAATAAAATTACCCTCCGCCCCCGAAACCAGGAAGGTGAGGGTTTCCAAGGTTCCTCCCAGGTATTCCAACATGATAGGCAGGGTACAATGAGAAGTGGAAGAGCTACCCAAGAGCAGTTCCTCCCGGTGCTCCAAATTTCTAGAGTTCTCCGCCCACTCCTGGCAGTGCACTAAAAAATGGCCTCTCTGCCCTCAGTATAGGCAGAGGCCCAACGCCCTTCGGCGTTGTCTCTCTTCAGAAGAGAGAGCGGTATGACCCAATTGCAGGGGTTCAGGCATGGAGGCATCTTGGCGGATGCCCCTTGATGAGGGCTGTGACCGTAATGGGCCAGGTGCAGGACTAGTTCTCCTCACACGCGACTCGCACGCTCTCTGCTGTAAGCGGTGATCAATCCGAGCAGTCATTTCCATCAAGGCATTAAGGTCTTCTGGAAGTTTGCGGGCCGCAATCTTGTCCTTGATGTGATCGGAGAGTCCCTCCAAGAAGATTGCCCGGACCGTACCGTCCTGCCACCCTACCTCTTGGGCAAGGGTCCTAAATTCCATAGTATATTCAGCCAGGGGACGGGTCCCTTGATGTAGTTGCAGAAGGTCCGAGGTGGCAGTAGCCCAGTGGGCTGGCTCATCAAAGGCCTGTTTGAATATCGCAAGAAACTGCTGAAGGTCATTCAGCAAGGGGTGGTTGTTTTCCCAGAGTGGGGAGGCCCATATAAGAGCTCCTCCATCAAGCAAGGACAGGATATAGGCGACTTTGACTGAGTGCATAGGAAATTGCTGGGGCAGTAGGGCGAACCTGCTGAGACACTGGTAGAGGAACCCGCGACAGGTTCTGGTATCTCCGGCGTAGCGTGAGGGTGTGGGAAGATGCACCACAGACGCGTCTGATACCCGAGGTAGAGAGGCTACCGCAGACAAGGATTGGGTACTCATGGCCTCCAATCTGGCAGTAAGTTGCTCAACGGAACCAGCGAGGGCATCTAGGTGTTGCTGTTGCAGTTGCAATTGTTGAGAAACCCATCCGTCGGACACTGAATCCGTAAGTACTGGGGGATGGTCGGTACTGCTGTTAAGGTGGCCAGCTAGCTGTCCTATGGAGTCTATCAGGAGGTCAATGTCTTGCTGTTGCTCATACATCTGATTATGCATCTGTTGGGCCAATCCTGAAAGATTACGGACTCCTGAGGATTCTGCCAAGTCCATGGCCTTACAATCTGTTGTGAATACTGGGCTAGTGGACCCTTGGGCCGGCCTACAGGAGACTTGGGAAGAACTTCAGTGGTCTCGACTGAACAGGCCGGGAGGCAGACTTCTGGCGGGCAGATAGAAGCAGTTTCACCCTGGAAGCTGGTACTCCCCTGGGAGGGGCCCTTGGGAGTCCAGCCGCTGGGGCTTAGGAGATTCACCCTGGAAGTCGGAGCCCCCCCGGGAGGAGCCCGTAAGGGCCCAACCGCTGGGACTTAGGCGAGGCGATCGATGGAGAAGAAGCAGGCGAGTATCAGGCTTGGCTGAGGCAGGCAGGAACGTAGACAGGCTGGAACCCGGCTAGGGCTGTAGACCGGCTGGAACACGGCTAGGGCTGTAGGCAGACAGGCTTGAGCTGGCTGGCAGGAACCCGGCTCGAGCTGTAGGCGGGCAGGCTTGAGCTGGCTGGCAGGAACCCGGCTCGAGCTGTAGGCGGGCAGGCTTGAGCTGGCTGGCAGGAATCCGGCTCGAGCTGTAGGCAGACAGGCTTGAGCTGGCTGGCAGGAACCCGGCTCGAGCTGTAGGCAGGCAAGCTTGAGCTGGCTGGCAGGAACCCGGCTAGGGCTGTAGGCAGACAGGCTTGAGCTGGCTGGCAGGAACCCGGCTCGAGCTGTAGGCAGGCAGGCTTGAGCTGGCTGGCAGGAACCCGGCTCGAGCTGTAGGCGGGCAGGCTTGAGCGAGCTGGCTGGCAGGAACCCGGCTTGAGCTGTAGGCAGGCAGGCAGACAGGAACCGGCAGGCAGGAAGGCAGGAATGGAGGTGCCAAGATGCTGGCAGTCTCCAGGGCTCGGAGCAACGGGGGACCGAAGGAACCCAGTTGCAAGGCACTGATCGGGTGTCCGCGGTGGCCCTAAGTAGGCATGGCATCTGACGTCAGACTCGGGGCAGAGCCATCCTCCGGCGGGAAACTGTCTAGAAAAGCACGGGACATTCGCATGTGCTCGCCTAGAGGCAGGCCAGCTATGGCGTCTCCTCCGCGGGGACGCCCAGATCCCGACTCTGCTTTGTTCTCAGCCTGCAAGAACCCTCGAGGAAAGGACCGGGATGTGAGCTTCACGGACCGGACCGCAACATCTGGCAACCCTGATTGCAGGGGAAGATCTCAATAACCCACAATCCAGTGGGAGCACTGAGAGCAGAGGATCACCTTGCTGGTGGCTGAAGAGAATCAGTAAGTAATGCTTGGGGAAATTTTAGAACTTAAAAGGTTGGAGAGAAGTATACTATTGGGGTATATTCTTTAGTGTGTGTGTTTGTATTAAATAGCTAGTAAGAAGGCAGGCAAAAAAAAACTCCAGCAGTTTTGTGTATTTGTATTAAAGAGCCAGTCAGAAGGTAGGTATAAACCTGGAGTTTTTGTGTTTTGTAATAAATAGCTATTCAGAGGGCAGACAAAAAACCAGGGGGCTGATGCAAAGAAAAAGCACTGAAAGCAGGTGCTTAGGGTTCAGCGCCCGCTTTCCTAATGCACCCCCAGGCACCTCTCCTTGGTGCGCCATGCAATATTTAAATTAGGGGTCGCGTTGTCAAGGAGATGCTAGGGTTGATTGCATAGGCTCGGCGGCGCGCAAGCCCCGGGACGTGCTTTCAAAAGTGGGCGGTCCAGGGGCGTGTCAGGGGGCAGGTCCGGGGGAATGACGGCGGTCCGGGGGCATTTCCCGAGCGGCAGCGCGTGCATGTTATAAAATTGGGTGTAGATTTGTTTGCGCCAGGTTGCCCGAACAAATCTACGCCCACACATGTTTTAAAACCTGCCCCAAATTGTTTATAAAATATAAATTTCCACACATGCCTTTCGACCCAACTCAGAATGCAGCTAGACTACCCCTTTATTGTGCCAGTACATATGCACATATTTTCAGTGTTTATAAACTGGCATGAACATGATTACAAGCTATTTACACATATAGACTCGTATATGCTATTTTTCCACATGTAGCTCAGAAGATTTCAGGTATCTAGTTTGTTTCAAATGAACCAAATCCCTACCAGGTCCAGCAATCCCAAACATTTTTATGTGTTTTCATTTCAGCAGACAGTGCATGTTATTAGCAATTAGCACATACTATTTGTTGCAAAATATAACCCTTGCCGCTTCCTGCCATCTCTCATCACTCTCTTTTTCTTTCCTTAGAGGTCTACAGCAGAAGAAAGGGGCAGAAGCAATCCCCACTTACTTCAGCCCCACTGGCTTCACATTAAAAATGATGCCACCAGCCCTGAGACTGATGCCAAGGTAATATCAACAAAATGGCACCAGTTCTAGTGCCGGCTTCTGCCATTTTCTTGTAGGGCCATATGATTTTTTTTGGGTGGGGGAAGGTTCATTTTTATTTCAGTTCCGCAAGAAAACCAAACCAAAATAAATATTTTGCACATCCTTAACATTCATTAATGAACTAGAAGAGGAAGTAATGAGTGAGGTGATCAAACCTGCTGATGACACAAAATTATACAAAGTTGTTAAAACAGCAGTGGATTTGGAGGAATTGTGGAAGAATCTTGTGAAATTGGAGACTGGGCAACTAAATGGAAGACAAAATTGAATGTATGCAAATATAAAATGATATGTACTGTAAAGAAAAATAATCCCAACTTCTAGTACACAATTTTGGGTTCCATATTAGAAATCATCACCCAGAAAAAAACAAACCTCGGAGTTGGTGTGGACAATACTTTGAAATCCTCATCTCAGTGTGCTGCAATGGCCCAAAAGCAAATAGAATTATGGCTATTATTTTTAGAGTAATGGAAATTAAAATGTAAAATTTCATAAAGCCCCTGCATGGATCCATGGTGCAGCTGCACCTTGATTATTGTGTGCAATTCTGATCATTCCATCTCAAAAAGGTCACAGTGAAACTAGAAAAAGTACAGAGAAGGGGAAGAGAAATGATAAAGGGGACAGAACAGCTCCCTTCTGAAGAAAGGATAAACAGGTTAGGGCTCTTCAGTTTCAAAAAGAGATGACTGAAAGCAGATATGATAGAGGTTTATAACATTATGACTGGAGTGGAATGGGTCAGTTTGGATGGCTGTTTACCCTTTCAAATATTACTAAAACAAGGGGACAGTCCATGAAACTAGTAATCAGCAGATTTAAACAAATTATGGAAAGTATTTTTTGTTCACTCAATACACTCAAACTATGGAATGTGTTGCCAGAGGCCAAGACAACTAGCATTGTGGGGCTTAAAAGAAATTAGGACATGTTCCTGGAGGAAAAGTCAATAATCAATTATTAGCCAAGTAGATTTTGGAAAACCATTGCTTATCCCTGGGAGTAAGCAACAAGAAATAGCTCTTCTTTTTGGGATCTACTGAGTACTTGTGTTCTGACTTGGTCAGTGTTGGAAATAGGATACTGGGGTTGATGGACCTTATGTTCTTATAAAACATAAGCTGGGGGAGCTACTAGCTCCCCATCTCATACCTTTGCAACCCTTTTTGCTGCCAGCAGAAGTCCTCCCCACCCCCAAAACCTCATGAAAGCAAACTGGGAAGAGGATACAGTCTTACTTCCTCTTGACATGGCATATTTCATTACTCTAACAATGCTTCTACCTACGTACTTCAGAGTTGCCTTTTTCAATTACCTACAAAGCAAATACTCTGTAGGGGTGTGCATTCAGTCCCTACGTATTGGCAATCCACCATGAATGTGGCCATATTCGTTGTATTCGTGGGGAAGCAAAACGTATCGCGATTCCCCATGAATACACGAATCTTCGCTGAATTATTCGGCCACCTAAAGAAACAATTTAAACAAACCCCCCACCCTTCTGAACCCCCCAAGACTTACCAAAACTCTCTGGTGGTCCCTAATACTCTATCCTCTCACTGTGGTCAGAGCCTAGTCACAAAGGGGGGTCGATTTAAAGGGTCGGGTGGGTTTTTTTTAATCGGGCCATCGGCGCCATTTTAATTAGTGGCAGCCAAAATGGCGCCGACAGCCCGAGAGCGGGAGATCGCGCCGGGACCTCCCCATTGGACCACCAGGTAATTTAACATTTTGGGGGGGGTTCGGGAGGGTGGGGGAGGGTAAAGAATTGGTTTTAAAGGGTCGGGGTGGGTTTAGGGGTTGTTTTGGTGTGCCGGTTTTCCCGCCCTCCCCCAAATAATTCCCGTGCCCTATTTAACGATTTAGGATGATTTATGACGATAAATCGGGGGCAATTGTATTGTATCATGCACTCTGACAATTTAGGACGATTTTAAAATTATCTGACGATAATTTTAATCGTTCAAAAATGATTCACATCCCTATTAGTCAATGCTCTATTTCAAGTTTAGTCCTTACTGTCATTCTCTGATTAGGGGCCTCATTTTCCATCCGGATCGGACACGATAAGGGACATTTTGCACGTGAAAAGTCCCTTATCGCTTGCGATACCAAAATGGGGGCGGAGTCGGCCCCGGAAGAGGAGGAGTCGGGGCATCACCGGGGCCGACTCCGCAAAGACGCCGCGGATGACGAAAAGGTAAGGTCCTTTTTGCGTCCGAGTTCGCGTCCAATAGCTACACCTTCTATGGCGGCGATATTAGGTGCGAAACCGGCAGCGATCGCACAACGACGGTGCAATCGCTGCTGGCTAGCGCAGGCTCGCCCCCCTTTTCGGCCCCCCGCCCCTCATTCCCTAAAGTATCGCAGGCCTGCGATACTTTAGAAAATGAGGCCCTAGAATTGTTAAACTATTATTCCTATGGGTTTTTGACTATATGTTATCTCTCTTATACATGTATCACGCCTTAGGTGAATTTCATATTCAAAATGGCAAGTAATACATCCAAATAAGTAGTTATTGGCTTTAAGAACATAAGAAAATGCCATACTGGGTCAGACCAAGGGTCCATCAAGCCCAGCATCCTGTTTCCGACAGTGGCCAATCCAGGGCATAAGAACCTGGCAAGTACCCAAAAACTAAGTCTATTCAATGTTACCATTGCTAATGGCAGTGGCTATTCTCTAAGTGACCTTAATAGCAGGTAATGAACTTCTCCTCCAAGAGCTTATCCAATCCTTTTTTAAACACAGCTATACTAATTGCACTAACCACATCCTCTGGCAACAAAAACCAGCGTTTAATTGTGCGTTAAGTAAAAAATAACTTTCTCCGATTAGTTTTAAATGTGCCCCATACTAACTTCATGGAGTGTCCCCTAGTCTTTCTATTATCCGAAAGAGTAAATAACCGATTCACATCTACCCATTCTAGACCTCTCATGATTTTAAACATCTCTATCATCCCTATCATATCCCTCCTTAGCCGTCTCTTCTTGTGATCCAGCTTTACCTGTCTCTAATGATTGTGCCTTAGTTAGCATCAGGATTTTGCATTTTTGGAAGCCTTCCTTTGCCCTATCCCCACGTACTGTGGGAGGTGTCTGAGGAATATAAATGTCCACTGGAGCATATGATCTGGGTCATTGGCTCTCCTCAAAAGGATTGATGAACAGGGCAAGGATTTTGCAGCGTTGATGGTTATTACTTCTCTCCAAGAGGAGCCATCAGGAGGTGGTCTTTTCTGTTGATAAAGCGGACTGACCAAGAATGAAATGTTTGGAGAATAGAAGATTGGTGGAAGAGTTTTTAAACATTTGGAAGTTGAACCATTTCCTTAAGGAAGGGAAACCACCAGCATTTGGAAGGGCTATGTTCTGTACTTTTTGCCTGTGCTTACTAGAGAAACAGCCTGGATTGAAGAGTGTGAAGATTTTTGAAGATCTTGAAATTGCTGAGGGATCCTTTTGGATTCATCTGTGTTGAAGGCTGTTTTTGAATAAGGGGTTTTGTCACCTTTTTCCAGCCCTTGTTCATGATATGCTATAGTTACAAAGTGACATTGACAACCCTACCCTTTGAGGGGAAGGGATCATGGAAGTGGATGCTGATACTGATGCAGGGGTAAGAAGATCATCGAGGAGGAGTGGCATGGATAATGAAACAATGCTTTTTATAACTTTGATTTTTCTCAAGCTGTTTCTTATTTTTTCTATACTGGCTTGGATTTTGATTTTCAAACTCAAGTAAACTTTTATTTTGAACACCATTACTGGACTCTGTGATTTTTTGTTCATCATTGGACATTAGGGATTTGAGTGGAAAGTGTATGCTTTTTTTAAAATTTTTGTTCTCTTGTAACCTCCTGGAGGACTCCTATGCCCAATGACTAAAAGAAATGGAAAGAGACTTAATCAGGACAACCGTATCCATGACCACACCAAGAGCACAGGAGGTTAAGCCTCCCATTTGCCAGATGGACTCCGGCATTGTATCTCCCCTGTTTCGGCCAGCAAGCAAGTTGAGGATCCAATTAGATGAATGCTCCCCAGACTCTCATTTTACATATCTGGGTTGAACTGTCATTAGCTGTAATTATGACTCTTGTGATTAGAATGCGGAAGTCAGTGCTGCAAGTGCTAGAAAGTGTTTCAATTTTGTCACTTCCTGGAGCAACATAGTAGGTCGTGAAGATTATGCTGGCATTCTGCAGGATATGCACCAATCACATATTTGTACTTCCTTTGAAGGAGGGGAGAGATCACTGCATACCCTCATCTAGTGGCCGTTCAGAGGGACTATCCCTTTTTCCAGGGAGTGCATCACAGCTAGCAGCAGACCTGGGGAGTTGGTGAGTGTTAATATTTTGGGCCATGCTATACCATGGGATGTTAGATACCACTCTCGGGTTGTGCCAAGAACTGTGATGCATGGGCGTTCCAAGCTGAGAGACTAATATGGCAGAAAGTAAGGACTCTTTTTGGATTATACTACTCTTACATCCCAGTTTGCAATGCATTATTAATTGTGTGGAATACTATTCTGATGAGTGGGTGTGGGAACATGCCAACAGAGATCAGAGAGATGAAAGTGGGATGGAATATGTATAAAGATGGAACAAGGATCTGGCCCAAATTGAATGTCTGTTGCCTAACTGGAATTTGGTTAAAAAAAAAAAAGAAGCACCCTAGAGAAGATGAAAAGGGGTATTATTGATTAAGGTCTTTTTAGCTATTACTGTTTATTATAATATTGCTTGTATCTGAAGTTTCTTGTTGCTATTTCATGTTGGGTCTGTCAAGATTGTAAATGATATACTGCTGAATTTATGCAGTGTTCTTGAAAAAATGTTTTTGAATGGTGCCTTGTTGTGAGGATGTGTGTTGTTTTAGTTCCCTTTTTTCAGGTTCTGGCCATGTTCAGTCCTCTCCAAGCAAGTGGCACCTGGCTTTGAAGTACCATCGAAGATAGTGATGGATGACCAGGACTGCGGCTGGTAAAAAAGGACTTATGTTCATACACTGGATCCCATAAATGATTAGGATGAGAATGATTATTTTGAATTATGTGTGTGTTACCAGATAATGGTTATTGCAATTGTTTTATATGGGCTATACTCTATGATGGTTCTATTGATTAACCACTACCACTATAGATGGTGTAGTTGATTTATAGGGATTTTCCTGATGTACATGTGGAAATTATTGTAATTATATAAAAAGAAAAAAAACACATAAAAAGAAAAAAAATTCTTTATGATATCCAGCATAAGTCTGTTATCTATGATCTAAGGTCATTTCTATTTGATCTGGGGTTGTGTTGTTTACTGCACTATCTACTTGTTTGGGTCCAGTTTCTCCATATCTGGAGATTTGATGGGTTTTCCATGCTTTCTTTTCCATGACTTAAAGGTAATCTATCCCCTCTTCTAATTTGATGTTTACAAAGGGGTCCTGATTTTCCTTTTTGGAGTGTGCTATTTTGACAGTTTCTCCCTGGAAATTGCTCTGAACAGTTGAAGTAAGTGGATATGTATTAAGTAAGTGGAATTTTATGCAGGTTCTCTCTCCATGTGCTAACTAGGTATAAGAGGTGAATGTTTAAAATGTATGATATTCTTCCCCAGAGAATACACATGGGTCTGTAAGAAAAATATAAATTTTTCAAAGTTGTTCCCTTCCATTACTAGCATGGGTGCACCTCTAGTGGGACAACTTGCTCCTAACTGATAGATGCTCCCTATGTGAGTTATGAGCAGAAGAAGTTTTAAGTATTGTTCCCTACTCTAGTGTGCCTATTTTTGTTGGTCTTTCCCAAGGAGATCATGTTGGAGTCTTTTTGAGAACAAAATTAATGACATGTAACATTTTTTTTTTTTTACTGTGGTAGTCCCTGCTGCCATATTATAGTGTGAAAATTGTAGGAGGTGATTGCTGCCATCTCAAGGTTCCTATAAAGGTAAAGATATACAGTAAAAGTGTGGGTAGTACCTGCTGCTCCAATATAGACACAAAAGGAAGTGTTGCTAAATTTGATGTATACACACTGTAAATGTTCTTCCTCAAGGAGAACTCTAATCAATATGTGATCTGATTGTTATATATACGGTATTGTGGGTCTTGTCCTTAACATTGATTCCTACTGCTATGCTGGTCATAGTAAAGTATCCCTTGGGATAGGGTGCCCCAAGTGGTTGGAAAAAGATATCAACTTTGCCCTGGTCATGTCTATGTGTTTGTGTGATATATAATTGCTGCTAATAGGAGAATAGATATAGAAAAAAGAACTGAACCAATATCTTGCTTCAAATTCTTTTTTTTTTTTTTTTTTTTTTTTTAGTAAAGGGCAATGTATGAATATTTTTGGAGATCTTGAAATTGATTTTGGAGTCATCTGTGTTGAAGGCTGTTTTTGAACAAGGGGTTTTGTCACATTTATCCATCCCTTGTTCATGTTAGAGTTACAAAGAGATTACCCTACCCTTCAAGCAGAAGGAATCATGGAAGTGGATGATGGTGCAGGGGTAAGAAAAACATCTAGGAGGAGTACCGTGGATAAAGAGACAATGGTCTTTTTAACTTTTATTTTTCTGATGCTGTTTCTCATTTTTTTTTTATTACAGGCTTGGATTTTGATTTTAAAACTCAAGTAAATTTTTATTTTGAACAATATTACTGGATTCTGTGATTTTTTTTTTTTTTTGTCATCATTAGACACTAGGGTTTTGAGTAGAAAATGTATTATTTTTTATTTTTGTTCTCTTGTCACCTCCTGGAGGACTCCCCTGCCCAGTGACTAAAAGAAGTGGAAAAATACTTAATCAAGGCAACTGCATCCAAGACTTCACCAAGGGCCCAGATGTTGAAGACCCCCCTCCCACTGCCAGATCGACCCCGACATTGTAGCTCCCTGGTTTCAGCCAGTAAACCAACTGGGGATCTCACTACATTCTGAACAATCAAAATGAAAAAGAAATTGGAGTCAGTAATACAGCTGATCAAGGAGATGTTGGCATCCTAGACATGAGCTTGCATATAGTGAAGGTGATGATGAAGGAAAGGTAGGAAATTCAAGTTGATTAGCAGTCAATCCAGGTATTGTAAGTGAAGAATTTGTAATTCTAAGAACCAACTAATTCTGACTTCAAAGTAGAAGGAGAGATTGGAAAGGTTAGCAAAAAGAACATGTGTCATAACCAGTATCCATTAAGCCCAAAACCTGACAGCATTTTTATTTTCTACTGGAAATAACTGTGCAAAGTTCAGTGATTGCCTAATGCAGAGAATGTGACTCCGTTACATGGGAATGGCTGTCTTGTTAAGTTACTTGAATCAACATCATCTAAGAATTGTGAAGTGCTAGCAACAGTTCTTTGCCTCTATTGTTGTTAAAAATGTTATAAAGAAGTACAGTATGCCATCCTTGTCCTCGTCAACATATTCTCATTCAGAAACCTCCATGACAGCCTCTTTTATCTTCACTGCATACAAAAGTTATGAGTTCACATCCCAAGAACCATGGCACTGCCTCTAACATATACTGCTTATGCAGGGTTGGTTGGAACAATGTGATTTCTGTAATGCTATGGTGAGTCAAGGGAAGTGTGTGTCTGGTCATGGTACACTAAGCTGTATTAAGGAAAATAAAATGCAAAATTGGCATATACCTTGAATTATTATGCACTTAATGTATGTTACCCATCAATTCCATGCATTACTTGCTTTATTGCAATGAAAATCAGGTGCAATACATGTTAAATGTAAGAATGTCGGTATATAAAAATTATAAATAAATAAATAAATAAATAAATAAATATGAACTGTGTTGCATTATTATGCAAATCGAGTAATGCGGCTTACACTTAAATGTGGCAAGGTCACTGCTCCTGAAAGTTAATATCACCTAAGGAGGAGTAGTTAACTTTCACACAGGAGATTATCACACCTGACAATGCTCACTCACTCTTGCTCCACCAGTGCCATCATTCAAAATGGGGCTGGCTGATTTCATATGCTCCTTTGCCCCTCACAGGTAGGAAAAAAGAGCACTTGGGGGTCAGCCATCACCATTTTAAAAGATTGTGCTGGAGGGGTAAGCGTGAAGGAGGATTGTTCCTGCTCCCATTAGATCCCTGGGAATGTTAGATACTCAGGGACTGCAGTTTAGTAAACCCTGCAACATTTTTCCCTCTAATAAAACAACACTTCTGGTGCTGCTTTACTGTACCTTGGAAAATGAGTCCTTAAAGTCAATCACTAGAAGAAAGATAGAAACTATTAAGGATCCAGGAATGTGAAGCACATGGCTGTTGTGAACACTGAAGAAAGCAAACAAAGTGGAATCATCTATGTCTACTCCTTGTTTCAAACAATCTCATCAAGTCTGCTGAACAATACAAATAAGACTGTCTAAAGAATCTGCTCAAAGTGCCCTTTTTCTAGTAACATAAGAGAAGTGGGTGGGAGGCTCTGACAATAAACTCGCTGAGTAGCAAAACTCAGCCGATAGAATTAATAGCATCCTCCTCCTCTCCTTTCCTAACACATACACTGATATGGTACCTTATGCAAGACTTCACCCTTTAGTATGATGCCTGAGCTAACAGAGAGTTAAAGATAATTATTTTGAATTCTCATGAAAAAATAATGCATAATCTGATGCCCATTTTATAAATGTTGATATGAATTTCAGGGTAACTATAAAGGTAACACATTGACTTTTTTAAAATAAGTGTACAGTGCATATTATTTACCATTTCTGCTTCTGGTGTATAATAGTTTTGGGGTAAATTATCAGTAAGGTGTCCTACAGTCTTGCCATGTGTGAAAAGTTCACAAAGACCGAGAAGTTTAAGAGTAGCATGGCAGATGCCTGAATATGACTCAATCATCTCATAACCCTACTACAAATAATCGGAGGTAAATCAATAAATACCATATCATAACTAATACTCAATGAAATCCAATCCTTTGTTTTGTGATTATAATGGACCTATGTATCCTATAAATATAAGTACATTAAAAATAAACGTACCTAAATCTCAGTTCATCACACCCATACCACAACACATCATGCTTTACCCTGCCATCATTACAACCACACCATTACACTCTCATTCATAACATAGCTTACACTCACATTCCATAAAACCAACAGCTTATTTAACTCTGAAATACCCTGGTCTTAACAACCTTGAAATCACATTCTCACTGATGACTCATATAACAGATCAATATCATTTTAAACACTGTACACCTTTTCACATATGTATCTCATATCAAATATAATGGATCAATGTCCTTTTGAACAGGTATTCCCCTAATCTCAATCAAGTTCTTGAACAGATCTTCTCTCTTATCCTGAATATACTCCAGTCCGGGACTTCGCTTGTTGAAATTTCAATGAGAAGATATTTCTAGATCCCCTTTTCAACTCCCTACTACCCATTGAAGCCAGCCTATTCAAGTCCAAAACCTTCCAAATCCTGCTGATCTATGCCCCCCCCCTGCCCCCCTAGGCACCCTCAACAAAGTTCCTAGCCCTCTCATCGAAACCATCGCATCTAACATCAACACCAACCACCCCACCATCATCCTAGGAGACTTTAACCTCCACTTTGACAAGTCTCCCCTCTCCCCTTCTTGTGAGCTCCTCCTCAACTCACTAAATGCTATGGGCTTCATACAAATAATAAACTCCCCCACTCAGAAATCATGCCACACCCTGGATCTGATCTTCATCAACAACAAAATAACACTCAACTCCCCCCCCCCCACCTCTTCTGTCCCCTAGTCAGATCACATGATAATAAAAACAAAACTCCAAGTGGACCATACCCACATCCACACTCTAAAAGACAAAAAACGTATAATCTTCACCAAACCATGCTCCAGCATGACCCTAGAAAAAACCTTATTTGACGTCCTAAAGCAAGTAGACACCTCCAATACCATTAATGCAGTCAACTCTTGGGCCACAATCAACATGGAGACAGTGAAAAGGATCTGCCCAACCATCGAGAAGGAAATCGAAACCACAGCAAAACGCAAATCACCCTGGTATAACCAGGATCTAAAAAACATAAAACGCTGACTAAGACAAGCAGAAAAAGCCTGGCGAAGCAACCCCACTAGCCAACTACGTGACCGATATAGAACTCTCCTATACATTTATACAACCGACATCAACAAAGTCAAACGGAACTTCTATTCCCAAAGAATTCACAACTACCAATACAACCCGAGAGTCCTGTTCGAGTATGTAACCCAGCTGACGCAACCCATCAACAACCCCGCACAAAAAGAAACTGCAACAATATCCAGCCACAGCTTCGCCCAATACCTTATAGACAAAACAGCTAAACTTAACACAAAAGACTCACCAATCAACCTCGAACCCAACTCACAAACATCCCTCACAGCAGCAACATGGTCACAATTTGAGACAGTAGCCTCCACTGAGGTGGAAAACATTGGGGGTAATTTTCAAAGGAGTTACGCGCATAAATGTAACTACTATTGTAGCAATTTTCAAAAGCCATTTACTCACGTAAAGTGCACTTATGCGAATAAATCCTATGGACGATTCAATGGCATATATTGTAGTAATTTTCAAAAGCCCACTTACTCGAGTAAAGTGCATTTACATGCGTAAAACCCAGATTTACGCATGTAAATGCTTTTTAAAATCCGCCCCATTGTGCGAAAGATCAGCCCAGCTGCACACCCGCTTGACCCCATCCCAACAAAAACCTTCAAGCTAATTCCAAACTGCCTAGCTAGACTCATCGCTGACATCACCAATCTCTCCCTCGAGCAAGGAGTACTCCCGGATTCCCTTAAATGTGCTGTAGTCAAGCCTATCCTAAAAAAAACCCAACTTGACCCGACCATCCCATCCAACTACTGACCCATCTCGAACCTACCGTTCCTGGCCAAGATCATTGAGAAAACTGTCAACCACCAACTCTCAGAATTCCTGGAAAACCACAACATACTGGCCCCCACAACACGGATTCAAAAAATTTAACAGCACTGAATCACCATTACTCACCCTCACAGATACCATACTACGAGGATTTGACAAAGGCACATCCTTCCTCCTAATCCTACTGGATATCTCCGCCGCATTTGACACAGTCAGCCATAAGATTCTAATCCACAGACTAAGAGAAATAGGCATCAGCAGTACCATTCTCAAATGGTTTCAATCATTCCTCACCAACAGATCTTTTAAAGTAGCCTAAGAAAATACAACATCAAAAAGAATCCCCCTCTCGCAGGGAGTCCCACAAGGCTCATCCCTATCCCCTACCCTCTTCAACGTCTATATGCTGCCACTATGCAAATACTTAGACAAGACAGGGCTCACATACTTTCTTTATGCAGATGACTTCCCGATCTTGCTCCCCATCAGAGACAACATCAGCAATACCCTAAACCGATGGGAAGCTTACTGGACAGACATAACCTCCATCCTCTCAGAAATGGCACTAACGCTCAACCAGAGCAAGACAGAAATTCTTCACCTCTCCAGAAAAACCTCAACACCCATCTCTGACCCCACAACCCTATCCAATTACAACATGCTCTCGACGGTTAGAGACCTCAGCGTAACCCTGGACCAGAAACTGAACTTCAAATCTCATATCAAGACACTGATAAAAGAAGGTTTCTACAAACTCCAAATCCTAAAGAAACTCCAACCTCTACTACATCCCCCAGACTACCGGACGGTGCTGCAGTCCCTCCTTTTTGCCAAGATAGACTATTGCAACACCCTCCTAACTGACCTTCCAGCATCCACCCTCAAGTCCCTCCAGCTTCTACAAAATGCTGCCACTCAGTCATTAATGAATAAGAAAAAATCAGATCACATCACGCCCACACTTAAACAACTCCACTGGCTGCCCGTCCCATTCAGATCTCAATACAAAACACTCATGCTCATACACAAAGCAATCCATAATGACAAAGCCAGCTAGCTACAAGGATCTCTGACCCCTCACAACCCCACTAGAAACCTCCGCTCAACCAGCACAAGTCTACTCCCCATTCCCCCCACTAAGGAAGTACATAGAGTCTCCACTAGAGAATGCGCTGCATCTGTAGCCAGCCCTCATCTCTGGAACAACCTTCCACCTGCTCTCAGAACTGACCCCTCTACACCCACCTTCCGAAAGAACCTCAAAACTTGGCTCTTCCAGAAAGCATTCACACTAGATAAATAATCCCGCCACAGCCTCCCCTCCCACCTTATAACAACCCCTTCTCCCACCCCCTGCCCCCCCCCGCCCCCCTGTTCCAATCCTGCCACTATACATAGTTAATTTAATTTAATTTATTTAACTCTTGATATATTCTGTAAGACGTTATGCTAATAAGCATGTAATATTGTAATAATACCCTATAAAACAGTTTTATATACTTAGTTAGCTAGTTACTCAATTAAGCTGTTATATTGTATCATGTCATTATAAGGCCAGTCTTAGACATCCTGTTATATGTAAACCGATGTAATATGTCAAATCGAATGTCAGTATAGAAAAATAAATAAATAAATAAATAAATAAATGAATAATAGATCAGAAATTTCATTTTTTAGTTCCTTCAGTACCCTAGGATGCATACCATCTGGTCCAGGTGATTTGCTACTCTTTAGTTTGTGAATCTGGCCTACTACATCTTCCAGGTTCACAGTGATTTCATTCAGTTCGTCTGACTCATCACCCCTGAAAACCATCTCCGGAAATGGTATCTCCCCAACATCCTCATTAGTAAACACAGAAGCAAAGAATTCATTTAGTTTTTCTGCAATGGCCTTATCTTCCCTAAGAGCCCCTTTAACCCCTCGGTCATCTAATGGTCCAACCAACTCCCTCACAGGTTTCTTGCTTTGGAAATATTTTTAAAAGTTTTTATTATGAGTTTTTGCCTCTATGGCCAACTTCATTTCAAATTCTCTCTTCGCCTGTCTTATCAATGTTTTACACTTAACTTGACAATGCTTTTGTTTTATCCTATTTTCTTCAGATGGATCTTTCTTCCAATTTTTGAAGGATTTTTTTTGGCTAAAATAACCTCTTTCACCTCATCTTTTAACCATGACAGTAATCGTTTTGCCTTCCTTCCACCTTTCTTAATGCGTGGAATACATATGGACTGCGCCTCTAGGATTGTATTTTTAAACAATGTCCAAGTCTGTTGAACACCTTTCAGTTTTTTCTAACTATTTTCCTCATTTTATCAAAGTTTCCCTTTTGAAAGTTTTTGTTAGAGCTGCAGATTTACTTATTGTCCCCCTTCCAGTTAGTAGTTTAAATTTGATCATGTTATGATCACTGTTGCCTAGTGGCCCCACCACTGTTACCTCTCTCACCAAATCCTGCGTTCCACTAAGAATTAAATCTAAAATAGCTCCCTCTCTTGTTGGTTCCTGAACCAATTGCTGCTTGAAGCAATCATTTATTACATCCAGGAACTTTGTCTCTAGCAAGTCCTGATGTTACATTTACCCAGTCAATATTGGGGTAATTGAAATCTCAGACACGCTGGTGCAGGACAAATCTCTCTTCCACTGAGAATTTCAAACAGTTCTGTTTATTTCAGAAAATTCTGATGTCAAATATTCTTGTGGCAACTCCATCAATAATAACAATAATTTCTTAAAGTCCCCCGACACGGTCCCGTGTTTCACGACTGCTGCATTGGGAGGGACCAAGGTAACAGTATCAATCTGCAATACAATATAAGTACATAAGAAGTGGAACAGCTTAGGCTACGATAAACATTCCAACGTAAAACCACATACCTGTAGGAGTAATCACTGGAGCACAAGCGCCCTCAAAATTGACAGCCATTTAAACCAGAAAAGGCGTGAAAGCAAAACCTCTCGCGAGACCCAATTAAATCAGTCTAGACAACGGATTTCCTCCATCATTAAAAAAGGTGCCACTCAATATCTTTATAAAGTCCTTTGGGGGAAACAGTGTCAAGGGTAAAAATCCATCTCTGTTCCCTCCGACTCAGTATCCCGGGGAAGACCCCCCCCCGGGGGGGGGGGGGGGGTGCGCGGGACCACCTCTAACATGAGGAAGGAGAGAGCAGAGATGGAATGGCCGCACTGTGACCAATGGGATACCAGGGGCTCGTCCATTCTAAGGGACCGGATGTTGGAGCAGTGTTCTATTATTCTTGTTTTTATCATCCTGGTAGTTTTACCTACGTACAATAGGGCGCAGGGGCATCTAATAACATAGATAACACCTTTTGTAGTGCAATCCGAGTGTGAATAGAGTTTAAAGACGCGCCCAGTCGTAGGATGTATAAACTCTGAAAGAGTTTCTGTATGACTGCACATAGTACAGTGTCCACATGGTCTGTGGATACCCTTCTTACTAAAAGTATTCTCTAAATAAGGCGCTGCTGTATGTACCAAACGGTCCCGTAGATTTCTCCCCCGCTGGAATGTAAAACGAAGGGGACTTTGAAATAGTTCTGTTAATGCTAATGCTGACCAATGGCGACAAATCATATTAGCTATTGTTCTTCCTACAATAGAAAAGGGCAAAATACAGTTATTAGCCGTGTCATCTGAACTGAGAGATGGTAAAAAAAGCCAATCTCGGTTTGTGTACAAGGCCCTTTTAAATGCCTTCTTTATCACCCGGGCCGGATAACCTCGATCCAGGAAACGGGCAGACATAGTCTGGGCTTGAATGATGAACTCAGCTCGAGAGGTGCAAAGGCGACGTAGCCTTAAAAATTTGCCCGTGGGTATATTATCCCGGAGGGCCCTGGGGTGACAGCTATGGTAGGATAGTAGAGTGTTACGGTCAGTTTCTTTTCGAAACAGCGTGGTCTCAAAATGGTCTCCAACTATCGAGATCGAGATGTCTAAAAAAGAGATCTGTGTTGGGTGAATACAGAAATTGAATTGTATATTAAAATTTAGAGAATTGACCCAATCAAAAAACATAAAAAACTGAATGTCAGTACCAGTCCAGATAACAAATGCATCATCGATGTAACGCAGCCAGAGATTTATAAACTTAAATCAGTCTGATGGGTAAATATATGTCATTTCAAAATTGTCCATGTATAAGCAAGCTAGGCTAGGGGCCATAGTGGCCCCCATAGCCGTCCCCTTAATTTGTTGGTACACTGTATCCCGAAATTGAAAAAAGTTCTTTGTCAGGGCTAGTTCAGAGAGCTGAATGAGGAATGACGTAGGGATACGATGTGGTAGTGGACGTGTATCTAAAGTGTTTGCAATAACCTGAAGAGCCTCACCTTGTGGAATGTTTGAATACAGTGAGACCACATCTAAAGTTACCAAAAACGTTTTCACCACGGGAACCTCTAAGTGAGATAATATTGAAATTAGATGAGATGAGTCCCGGACATAGGAGTGAATGTTTGGCACAAATGGTTTTAAGAAAATGTCCACGAATTGAGACAAAGGCTCAAGAAGAGAGCCGATGCCTGAAACTATGGGGCGACCTGGGGGTTGGACTAATGTCTTGTAGATCTTGGGAAGTGTATAAAAGGGGGGCATAATGGGGTTGGACGTGACCAGAAACTTAGCTTCTTTGTTGGTGATTATATGACCATCTAAAGCTTGTTGAACAAGCTGTTTAATATCCTGCAACAAGGATTCCGTTGGGTCCTGAGGGAGAGGAGTGTAAAAAGAAGAATCACTAAGCTGTCGTAATGTTTTGTTCTGGATTATGATACCTCCCCCTTTGTCTGCTGGCTTTATAACTATAGAGCCATCTTTTATAAGGGCTGCTGCCTCTTCCTTTGACAGATTATAACGGACAAATTGTTTCTGCGAAAAAATCATATGAGCGTCCTTACAAACTAAGCGTTCAAAAGTCCCCAGGACCACATCCCCGGGTCCCGGAGGAGTCCATCTGGATTTCACATGGACCACAGACATATCAGCCGATGGTGGAAAATCTGCAAAGAACAATTTCAATTTTAGTTGCCGGAAAAACCGGTGCAGGTGTACATGTAAATCAAAGAGGTCACCCTTAATTGTGGGAACAAACGATAATCCCTTATGCAAAACCCTCAGTTCAATAGCGGATAATGAACGTGATGAAAGGTTAAACACCGTTTCTAAAGTCACTGCCAAAGGTCCACTTGAGACCGAGGTGTGCGGGACGGTCGTAGCGAGTTCTGTGTTGTTGTGACCCCCCGGGGTCGTAAGTTGCGAGTGTCTCGCTGCGATTGGCCTCAATCCAAAAAAGACGCAGCTATGGAGGAGGCAGAAGCAGGTAATTCTGAAGATGTGTCATCCTGTGGAATCATGCGGGTACGAGGTGGTGCTGGAGGTGGTTGTGTTGTATCCAGAGCTGTTGATGCGCCGCGAACTCGGCGGGTTGGGCCACGAGTGCGTTGTATTTGTATCTCCTCGCCTGATGAATCTCCTGAGGAGGATGAGTTCTCTGCAAAAGTCACCTTTTTTGATGGTCTTTGTGCCATCCATTTATACACATAGCCGGTTTTGTAATCTGCTTCGTCCCGCTGAAATTTACTGTATTTCACTGATTTTAAATCAGCCCGACGACTGGGCATGTCTTTAAACTCTATTCACACTCGGATTGCACTACAAAAGGTGTTATCTATGTTATTAGATGCCCCTGCGCCCTATTGTACGTAGGTAAAACTACCAGGATGATAAAAACAAGAATAATAGAACACTGCTCCAACATCCGGTCCCTTAGAATGGACAAGCCCCTGGTATCCCATTGGTCACAGTGCGGCCATTCCATCTCTGCTCTCTCCTTCCTCATGTTAGAGGTGGTTAGGGATGTGAATCGTGTTTTAACGATTAAAATTATCGTCCGATAATTTTAATATCGTCATAAATCGTTATAGAACACGATACAATAGAAATTCTAACGATTTATCGTTAAAAATCGTTAAATCGTGTTAGTGCGCACTAACTCGAGTTAGTGCGCACTAACTGAAAATGATACAAATTGACACTTTCCAGGTCAGTAAAGGTCATTTAGGAATGAATATGTGTTCCTATTGGCTGGCTGCCCTCTTATCTATTGATGTTAACCAGGTTCCCACTGAGGTGATGGTTGAGGGGATGGGAAATGGAAATGGAAACTCAGGAACACTAACAGAAAATGATACAAATTATTGACACTATCCAGGTCAGTAAAGGTCAGTTAGGAATGAATATGTATTCCTATTGGCTGGCTGCCCTCTTATCTATTGATGTTACCAAGGTTCCAACTGAGGTGATGGTTGGGGGGATGGGAAATGAAAACTGTTGGTAGTTGACAAAAAAAGTAATGTGATCAGTCAATATGACTAGAACCTGTGCCCTATTCCTGATACCAGGGGTGTTGTGATCTTCCTGCACTCAGTGCCCTATCCCTGATACCAGTCTGAGACAGCTCCCTCCCTGTATTACTAGTGAGAGGCTGGCTTCACAGACAGGGGGGAGCTGCCTGACCCTCACTCCTGACTTCCCCCATGTCCCAGCTAGTGAATGGTGTGTGGGTGAGGGGGGGGGGGGAGGATGGTGAAGTCTGAGACAGCTCCCTCCCTGCATTACTAGTGAGAGGCTGGCTTCACAGACAGGGGGGAGCTGCCTGACCCTCACTCCTGACTTCCCCCATGTCCCAGCTAGTGAATGGTGTGTGGGTGAGGGGGGGGGGGGAGGATGGTGAAGTCTGAGACAGCTCCCTCCCTGCATTACTAGTGAGAGGCTGGCTTCACAGACAGGGGGGAGCTGCCTGACCCTCACTCCTGACTTCCCCCATGTCCCAGCTAGTGAATGGTGTGTGGGGGAGGGGGGGGGGAGGATGGTGAAGTCTGAGACAGCTCCCTCCCTGCATTACTAGTGAGAGGCTGGCTTCACAGACAGGGCGGAGCTTCCTGACCCTCACTCCTCCGGGGTATTGTGATCTTCCTGCACACAGTGCCCTATCCCTGATACCAGGGGTGTTGTGATCTTCCTGCATGCAGTGCCCTATCCCTATTAATACCAGGAGTGTTGAGATCTTCCTGCACGCAGTGCCCTATCCCTAATACCAGGGGTGTTGTGATCTTCCTGCACACAGTGCCCTATTCCTGATACCAGGAGTGTTGTGATCTTCCTGCATGCAGTGCCTTATCCCTGATACCGGGATGTGTGCAAGAAGATCCCAACACCCCTGGTATTAGGGATAGGGCACTGTGTGTAGGAAGATCACAACACTTCTGGTATTAATAGGGATAGGGCACTGTGTACATGAAGATCACAACACCCCTGGTGCCAGGGATAGGGCACTGTGTGCAGGAAGATCACAACACCCCTGGTGTCAGGGTTAGGGCACTGTGTGCAGGAAGATCACAACACTCCTGGTATTAATAGGGATAGGGCACTGTGTGCAGGAAGATCACAACACCCCTGGTGTCAGGGTTAGGGCACTGTGTGCAGGAAGATCACAACACTCCTGGTATTAATAGGGATAGGGCACTGTGTGCAGGAAGATCACAACACCCCTGGTGCCAGGGTTAGGGCACTGTGTGCAGGAAGATCACAACACTCCTGGTATTAATAGGGATAGGGCACTGTGTGCAGGAAGATCACAACACCCCTGGTGCCAGGGTTAGGGCACTGTGTGCAGGAAGATAACAACACTCCTGGTATTAATAGGGATAGGGCACTGTGTGCAGGAAGATCACAACACCCCTGGTGCCAGGGTTAGGGCACTGTGTGCAGGAAGATCGCAACGCTCCTGGTATTAATAGGGATAGGGCACTGTGTGCAGGAAGATCACAACACCCCTGGTGCCAGGGTTAGGGCACTGTGTGCAGGAAGATCACAACGCTCCTGGTATTAATAGGGATAGGGCACTGTGTGCAGGAAGATCACAACACCCCTGGTGCCAGGGTTAGGGCACTGTGTGCAGGAAGATCACAACGCTCCTGGTATTAATAGGGATAGGGCACTGTGTGCAGGAAGATCACAACACCCCTGGTGCCAGGGTTAGGGCACTGTGTGCAGGAAGATAACAACACTCCTGGTATTAATAGGGATAGGGCACTGTGTGCAGGAAGATCACAACAACCCTGGTGCCAGGGTTAGGGCACTGTGTGCAGGAAGATCGCAACGCTCCTGGTATTAATAGGGATAGGGCACTGTGTGCAGGAAGATCACAACACCCCTGGTGCCAGGGTTAGGGCACTGTGTGCAGGAAGATCACAACGCTCCTGGTATTAATAGGGATAGGGCACTGTGTGCAGGAAGATCACAACACCCCTGGTGCCAGGGGTTAGGGCACTGTGTGCAGGAAGATCACAACGCTCCTGGTATTAATAGGGATAGGGCACTGTGTGCAGGAAGATCACAACACCCCTGGTGCCAGGGTTAGGGCACTGTGTGCAGGAAGATCACAACACTCCTGGTATTAATAGGGATAGGGCACTGTGTGCAGGAAGATCACAACACCCCTGGTGCCAGGGTTAGGGCACTGTGTGCAGGAAGATCACAACACTCCTGGTATTAATAGGGATAGGGCACTGTGTGCAGGAAGATCACAACACCCCTGGTGCCAGGGTTAGGGCACTGTGTGCAGGAAGATCACAACACTCCTGGTATTAATAGGGATAGGGCACTGTGTGCAGGAAGATCACAACACTCCTGGTATTAATAGGGATAGGGCACTGTGTGCAGGAAGATCACAACACCCCTGGTGCCAGGGTTAGGGCACTGTGTGCAGGAAGATCACAACACTCCTGGTATTAATAGGGATAGGGCACTGTGTGCAGAAAGATCACAATACCCCTGGTATCAGGGTTAGGGCACAAGTTCTAGTCACATTGACTGATCACATTACTTGTTTTGTCAAGCTACCAACTGTTTCCATTTCCCATCCCCCATATACTGTCAGTGGGAAGCTTGGTAACATGAATAAATAAGAGGGCAGCCAATAGGAATACATATTCATCCCTAAACTGACCTTAACTGACCTGAAAAGTGTCAAATTGTATCATTTTCAGTTAGTGCGCACTAACTCCCGTTAGTGCGCACTAATCGGAAAAAACGATTTTTAACGATTTTTTAACTAAAAAATCGTGCCTAACACGATTTTCTTGCCCTGCCACACGATTTCTATCGTTAAGACGATATGGAAAACGATTCACATCTCTAGAGGTGGTCCCGTGCCCCCCCCCGGGGGGGGGGTCTTCCCCGGGATACTGGGTCGGAGGGAACAGAGATGGATTTTTACCCTTGACACTGTTTCCCCCAAAGGACTTTATAAAGATATTGAGTGGCACCTTTTTTAATGATGGAGGAAATCCGTTGTCTAGACTGATTTAATTGGGTCTCGCGAGAGGTTTTGCTTTCGCGCCTTTTCTGGTTTAAATGGCTGTCAATTTTGAGGGCGCTTGCGCTCCAGTGATTACTCCTACAGGTATGTGGTTTTACGTTGGAATGTTTATCGTAGCCTAAGCTGTTCCACTTCTTATGTACTTATATTGTATTGCAGATTGATACTGTTACCTTGGTCCCTCCCGATGCAGCAGTTGCGAAACACGGGACCGTGTTGGGGGACTTTAAGAAATTATTGTTATTATTGATGGAGTTGCCACAAGAATATTTGACATCAGAATTTTCTGAAATAAACAGAACTGTTTGAAATTCTCAGTGGAAGAGAGATTTGTCCTGCATCAGTGTGTCTGAGTACTTGCGGATGTGCAAGGGTTGTGCTTCAGTGTATTATCGGGTAATTGAAATCTCCCATTATTATTGCACTGCCAAATTGGTTTGCTTCCCTGATTTCTCTTAGCATTTCATCATGTGTCTGACCATTTTGTCCAGGTGGACGGTAGTATACTCCTATCACTATAATCTTACCCAACACACATGGGATTTCTACCCATATAGATTCTATTGAGCATTTAGTCTCTTGTTTGATCTTTTTCCTCTTGGACTCTATACCCTCCCGGACATAAAGTGCCACACCCCCACCAAGTTGATCCTCCTTATCATTGCGATATAATTTATACCCTGATATAGCACTGTCCCATTGGTTATCCTCCTTCCACCAAGTTTCTGTGATGCCAATTATGTCAATCTCATCATTTGCTGCTATACACTCTAACTCTCCCATCTTACTTCTTAGACTTCTGGCATTGGCATACAGATATTTCAAAGTGTGTTTTTTGTTTGTTTTAACAACCTGCTTTTCAGTTGTTTGGGATAATTTGGAAATCATTAGCTTTGGTTATTTTTTACATATAGGCATATGGACTATGTTTGCTTTTTAATGGAACCTCTCTGTTGGGATGCCCTAACTCTCCTGTTTCATTAGTATCCTTCAAGGATACATTTTTCTGAACCATGCACTGCTGAGTGACTGTCGGCTTTCCCCCTTGTTCTAGTTTAAAAAGCTGCTCTAGCTCCTTTTTAAAAGTTAGTGCCAGCAGCTTGGTTCCACTCTGGTTAAGATGGAGCCCATCCTTTCAGAAAAGTCTCCCCCTTCCCCAAAAGTTTACCCAGTTCCTTACAAACCTGAATCCCTCTTCCCTGCACCATTGTCTCATCCACGCATTGAAACTCTGGAGTTCTGCCTGCCTCTGGGGACTTCATAAGGTAAACAATAACATGCATGTCCTCCAAAACCTCAGTAAATACTATCACAAACAATCGGAGGTAAATCGATAAATACTATCTCATAACTCATACTTTATTAAATCCAATCCTTTTTTTTATAGTTATGATGGACCTATTTATCTTACAAATGTGAAAACATTAAAATAAACTCACACATCCCACTACTTAACCCTCAAATCATCACACCCATACCACATCCCATCATGCTTTACCCCAGCATCATCACAACCATACCATTCCACTCTCATTCATGACATACAATCACCACCCCATAAACCAATAGCTTATTGACTCTGGAATAACCTGATCTTAACAACCATTAGATCACATTCTCACTATTGCACTTTTTCCCATATATATATATTTTATGACAAATATAATGGATCAATATCCTCTTAAACAAGTATTCCCTTATCTCAATCCATTTCTTTCATTCTTTTGAACATCTCTTCTCCTTATCTGAATCCAATCCAGTCTGACAAGAGCCTCATTTCTCCCTGTTACACAGGCTTCTTCAGGGACTTCACTTGTAGAGTTTTCAATGTGATGTTATTTCATGTCTGGATTCCACTAATCAATCGATATCCATAGGTCCAGCATATAACTGCTCTGGGGACCTGCACGTGGAACAGGAAGCATTTCAGAGAATGCCACCCTGGAGGATCTGGATTTTAGCTTCCTACCTAAAATCCTAAATTTGGCTTCCAGAACCTCTCTCCCACATTTTCCTATGTCATTGGTGCCCACATGTACCACGACAGCCGGCTCCTCCCCAGCACTGTCTATAATCCTATCTAGGTGATGCGTGAGGTCTTCCACCTTCGCACCAGGCAGGCAAGTTACTAGGCGGTCCTCACGACCACCAGCCACCCTGCTATCTACATTTCAAATAATTGAATTCCAACTATGATGGCCGGCCTAACCCTTCCCTCCTGGGCAGTAGCCCTGGGAGACTTGTCCTCAGTGCGAGAGGACAATACATCACCTGGAGAGCAGGTCCTTGCTACAGGATCACTTCCTGTTACACCAGGGTGATGTTCTCCTACTGGGAGACCTTTCTGATCCAAGGCAGCACTACGGCTGCCAGACTGGATTTGGGACTTGGCTACTATGTCCCTGAAGGTCTCATCAATGTACTTCTCTGTCTCCCTCAGCTCCTCCAAGTCTGCAACTCTAGCCTCCAGAGATCGGACTCGTTCCCTGAGAGCCAGGAGCTCTTTGCACCGAGTGCACACAAACAATCTCTCACCGGCGGTAAAACATCATACATGTGACACTCAATGCAAAAGACTGGAAAGCCCCCCTCTTGCTGCTGGACTGCTGCCTTCATCTTAGTTTTGTTGAGTTCCTAGTTAAGTTTAGGATACTAAGGGAGTTGGAATGAGAGTAGTTTAAATTTACAGGTGAATTTACTAATTAATCAGCTAGTGTCCTACAAGGGGATGATTAAACTTTCAATAAGGGCTGGTGCAATTGTATGATTTAGATAAGACCCTGATTGATTTTTAATGAGAAAGTGTCTCGTGCCTAAAAATCAAGGGTTGAGTGGGTGGGAAAGACAGACAGACACTAGAATTAACTATCTCTGGCTTGCTTATTACCTCAGACACACACAAACTCTAAAGAATATATCCCTTAATTTCACCTTTCACCAAACTTTTATAAGTCCAAAAATTTCTGAAAGCTATACTTACCAATCCTCTTTAACCACCGTTAAATTAATCTTCACTCAGTTAATGGAAGGGTCCCACCTAGTCCAAGAGGTCCGGGTCGCTATGGGCTCCTCCTGGGGGGACTTCGGACTTCCAGTGGTGAAGTCTTCTCCAGAGTCTCTCGTCAGCACCGCCTCCCAGCTGCGACACTCACTGTGGGTCCCCACAGTGCAACATCTGCAGTCTCAGCCGGCCCAAGGTCCATGACCATAACAGATTTAAATCTGTTAATACTTAGTTTCATGGAATGTCTCTAGACCTTGTACTGCTTGATAGAGTAAATAACCATTTCCTATTACCTTGTACTACACTAATCATGATTTTGTAAAATTAGAAACATGATGGCAGGAAAAGACCATGACTGCCTATCCAGTCTGCCCATCCACACCAACTACTCAGCTTTATGAACCCTATCACTCCCTCAGAAATCCTTTGTGGTTTCCCCATGCCTTCTTGAATTCAGATGCTATCCTTGTCTCTATCATCTCTATGGAAAGCTGGTCTGTGCATCCATTACATATTTTCTTACTTCTGAGTTTAGAGCCTTTCATCATCTAGAAAAGGAGGTTCTAGAGCAGAGGTGACCACTTCCAGTCTTCTAGAGCCACAAACAATTCCAGTTTACAGGATATCCACAATGAATATGTACGAGCTAGATCTGAATACAATGGGGGCAGTGGATGCATATCTATCTCATGCACATTCATTGTGGATGTTCTGAAAACCAGGCCTGTTCATGACTCTCGAGGACTGGAGTTGGCTATCCCTGTTCTAGAGCCTCCTTTCCTAGAGTCCCACCCCCCTCTGTATGGAAACCTTGGAGGTATTTAAATATCTCTATCATATCACCACTATCTTGTTAGATCTTTAAGTCTATCACCATATGCTTTAGAACAAAGACTACTGACCATTTTAATAGTCACCTTCTGGACCAACTCCGATCTGTTTATATCCTTTTGAAAATGTGGTTTCCAGAACTGTATGCAGTATTTCAACTGAAGTCTCACCTGTAATACCACCTCCTTTTTCCTGCTGACCCTGTGCAGGCAAGCATTTTTCTGGCTTTTGCCATCACCTTATCCACCTATTTGACCATCTTAAGATCATCAGATTTAATCATTTCTAACATCCCAATCTTCTTTCATGCTTAGAAGTATTTCACCCCACACGATGCCTCTCCCTTGGATTTTTGCAGCCTTGATTTTAAAAAGCATTCACACTCTTAAAATTGGGTTTTACACATGTAAATGCACATTATCCCTGAAAATAGGCTTTTGAAAATTGATACAATATATGCTAGTGAATTTTCCATAGGATATTCATGTGTAAGTGCACTTTACACTTGTAAATGGCATTGTATAATTGCTATGATGGCATATTACATTTATACATGCAACTCCTTTTAAATTAGCTCCTTATGTATAACTGCATTTTTTAGGTAGTATAGCGCTGGTTACGTTCATGGAACTTTGTCTTACAGAGCTCAGTTGAAGAAACTTTTTTTTTTTTTTGAGTTGAAATCTTTTATTAAAGTTTTTCAAAAGAAACAAAGAAAGCAAATCATTGCTCACATAGAGTACAGATTGGGCATTGCAACCAATATTAAAACTACAATCAGAAGCATATATGCACATTCAGAATACAAATACTATATCCTGACAATAGGCATTGAGCAGCTATGAAATAGGAGAGCAATGAGAGAAGAAAAGGAAAGAATGAAAAAGATAGATAGAAAGAGAGAAAAAGAAGAAAATAAGAGGTAGAGAAGAAAAGAAAGAAAGAGCATAATGAGGGAAAAGCACAGGGCATACAATAAAGAGAAAGGGTATGCATCAAGTAAAGAAATAGGCATATGAACCTGCATGGAATACAACATAGTACACATGTAAATTAAAGAGACATCTGTAAGTAAACGTCAAGCGGTTTCCACACTTGTGCCCAGGCAGCCAGCCTCCGGAACTTTATAGCCATGGCCTTTTCATATTTCACATATATACATACAGAGTTCCACCAAAGATGTTCAGAAAGCAAATCACTACGTTTCCAATTGGATAGAATGTTATGTTGGGCAATTGTAAGAAGAAATCTAATAATTTGCAGTGAGGGGCGGAGAGCGATACGGAAGGGTGGGCACCTTTCAAAATAGTAACGGCGTAGGATAGAGGTACAGTGAACTGGAAAATCTCAGTTACTATTTTCCACACTTTTGTCCAATATTGAAATGTATAAGGACACGAAAATAGCATATGCTGTAATGTGGCATTAGGGCCATCACAGGACCAACAAGTATGTGAGGGAAGAACTCCAGCCCTATGAAGTTTCCAAGGGGTCCACAGTGCTCTATGTAATACAAAAAACATAGACTGAGTAAGGCTAGAGGATAAGGAGATGCGCATCATAACATTCCATACATATACCCAACACTCAGAGGAGATTGGAATAGACAGTTCCTCAGACCAAATAGTAATAGCGGGGAGCTAGAAGACTTATGGGTAAGGTGGGAGATCAGCTTATATAAGTGGGAAGCCAAGTGACCCCTGGGACCATATTCCTGATAGACCTCAAGCAGGTAAGGGGACTGAGCGGGGAAGACATTCCTTCTACAAACAGCGTGAAACACATCTCTAAGTTGTAGCCAGGAGTAAAATTGTGACCTGGGGAGAGAGAAACGATCCTGCAATATGGAGAAGGAGCAATAGCCACTAGCATCAAAAACATCTGAGAGTGACCAGATGCGCACCTGTGTCCAAATTGGCCAAAAAATGGGACGAGTATCAATACGTAGCAAGGAGTTCCCCCAGAGTGGACCATATTTCGAAGACTTCCACGAAAACGTGGAGGAAGGGCGGAAATTTTCCAATTCCACGAACGCTCTATGTAGAGATCGTAAAATAGGATTGGAAGCCAATCGGGAAGATAAAATAACCCCTGGGAATAAGTATATAGGCAGCGGGGAAATTAACGTGGTTTCCAGCCCCAACCATCTCGGGAGGTGCCCAATAGAGATAAAGTGAGAAAAGTAAAAATAGCCAGACTGTAAAATAAAAGCTTGGTGATATTTATAAAAATCAGGAAAATTCACCCCCCCATGCTGCTTGGCAGCTTTCAATTTTCGTAAGGCTATCCTCGGAGTCTTGTGGTTCCAGAGGAAGGTGGTTAGCAACCGGTCAACATAGGAGTAAAAATCAGCTGAAAAAAAAAATAGGGACCATAGCAAGAATATATGTGATCTTTGGAGCTAAAACCATTTTAATAGTTTCCAGTCTTCCCCACCATGTTAAATGGAGAGGAGACCATTTAAGAGTGGCGTCTCGGAGTTGTTGCAGGATCGTTGCTTCACATTGGGTGATAGTGTCGCTGGGATCAGTATGGAAGTAGATGCCTAGGTATTTAAGACCCTTTTTCACCTTCTGTATTTGATAGTGGGAGAGATCCAAGAGTGAGCCACTATAGTTAAGAGGGAGAAGCTCAGTTTTATGCCAATTGATTTTGTATCCAGAGAGCAATGAGTATTGAGAGATAAGAGAGAAAAGAGCAGACAGGGAAGAAGAAGGCTGAGTAAGAAAAAGCAGAACATCGTCAGCATAAGCGGACAATTTGAAGGTACCCATACCCACTGTAACACCAGTTACAGTAGAATTAGTGCAGATCGCTATTAAGAGGGGTTCCAATGCTAAATTGAAAAGCAAGGGGGAGAGGGGACACCCCTGCCTTGTTCCTCTAAAAAGTGGGAATCTGGTGGATTTCTGATTGTTAATGTAAAGATAAGCAAAGGGAGAGTGATAAATATGTTTTATCCAAGAAAGAAAAATAGGCCCAAGGCCAAACCACTGCAATATATGAAAAAGAAAAGGCCATTCGACACGGTCGAAGGCCTTTTCCGCATCAAGAGATATAGCAACAGTCGGCTCAACAGTATTAAATTGTATAGTACTTAAATGCATAAACAGACGAGAGTTGTTGGTAATTAATCGTCCCTTAATGAATCCAGATTGATCTGGGTGAATGAGGAGTGGCATTAGATGGGATAGTCTAGTGGCTAATATTTTAGCAAAGATTTTATAATCAGTATTGAGGAGGGAAATCGGGCGGTAATTAGAAGGTAGAGAATCATCTCTGCCAGGTTTTGGTATGACCACCACGCATGCTTCAGTAAAATCAGAAGAAGCTTGTGGGTTAAGCAAAAGAGAAGCAAAGTAAGATTGCAAATGTGTACATAACGTTCCTTGAAACGCTTGAAAGAAATCAGATGTAAAACCGTCTGGTCCGGGAGCCTTTCCCGACTGTAGAGATGATATAGCAGCAGAGATTTCAGCCAGCTGAATCGGGGCATCTAGTTGAAGGCTCTGAATGTCCGTTAACGTGCTGTGAGGTAGAGACGATAGGAATTCTTGTATACAAGTAGCCGAAGGGGAAGCTTCACTTTGGTAAAGATGTGCGTAGAATCACGGAAAGTTTGCAAGATATCCTGATCTGAAGTCAGAAGTTCATTGATGGGAGATTGGATTTTCACTATTTTCTTTTTGTCCGCTCTTTTCTTCAATAAGGAAGAAAGAAGATGTCCACATTTGTTATTTTCAGCGTAATACCTAGCCTTGTTTTGAAATAGATGGAGCTCCACTTGGTCACTAAGAGCCTGATTGTATTGAAATCTAGCTTTCATAGTGGAGTTAACGTTTGTGGCGAAGGGCTCTGTATATGGGTTTGTTCAAGGTCCTCCACTTCTTGCTGCAATTGGTTTAATTTAGCTTTTGAGATTTATGTTTATAGATAGAATAGCTAATAATTTCACCTCTAATGGTGGCCTTGAAAGCTGCCCAAACAGTGGGTAGTGGTATCTCTGGTGAGACGTTGATGCGAAAAAACTCCTCAACTTTTGCAGGAAGTGTAGATGTGAAAACATCATCGGAGAGCAAGGATGGGTTAAAAACGCCACTGACGATCTGTTTGGATCGGCGTCTGAAAGGCACAGGTTAAAGTGACAGCCGCATGATCAGAGATCAAAATCGGATGTATTTTAGAAGAGCGAACCTTAGAAATCAATGCATGGGATACCAGGAAAAAGTCGATCCTGGAGTATGATGCATGAGAAAAGGAGTAAAAAGTATAATCAAGCGTAGTAGGATTAATAAGCCTCCAGGGATCAGAAAGACCATAGGTTTGCACCAGGTGGTTCAAGGTCTGTGTAGCTTTTGAAAGGAAGGGTTTAGCCTTAGTGTCGTCTGTCCAAGATAGCATCCATGGGTTGGTTAAAATCTCCCCCAACTATATATTGTGCAGGATCCAGCAATAACAATTGTGCTAGCACTGTCTGAAAGAAAACCGGATCATCGTGATTGGGTGCGTAGATATTAAGAATTGTATATCTCTCATTTTGTAACAATAGCTGCACAATGTTCCAACGCCTTCTGAGTCTGCTGCTTGATGAAGGACCTGCGCCCCCAAGCTTTTATGGAGTAGAATAGCCGTACCCCTTTTTTCTTTATGGCTGCACTGAAGAAAACTTGTCCAAACCCACTGTTGCTTAAGTTTGAGAGATTCCACAGCGTTCAGATGAGTCTCTTGTATTAGGGGGCGATGTCCGTGCGCAAAGATTGCAGATACGTAAGAATTTTTTTCCTCTTGATCTGATGTGTGAAACCGTTGACGTTTAGCGATGTTATGGTAAATTAGATATAGTAGAAAGCCATGATAGCGGTACTTTAAATAACCAAAGCGCTGGCCAATCTTGTCGTATTCCAAAAATCTGAAAAGAGAGCATACCAGAGAAAAGACAGAAAAGAAAAAGGAAAAAGAAAAGTAAGAACCTATGAGGAGAAGAGCCTCTAAACATTCCCAGAAAGAGTAGAAAGCAGAGATCAGAGACTAGGAGGTAGATCAAAAAGTAAGAGCCAAACAGTAATGCACTGTAGGCAAAAAGTTGTAAATGATGAGCCTCTAGGTGGACAGATGACTCCGCGTCCTCCGCTACTAGAGATTCTAAGCTGAAATATCCGATTCGCCAATGCAGAGCAAAAAAGAATAATAATAACAAAATTAAATGTTCATCTATGAGGGCCAGGTCTCAAAAAAAAAGTAGCTCACCTCGCCACTAAAATTCAAAGTCTAGAGACCTGAGTCGTGTGGAGAGAACAAAAATTAAAACGCCATAATAAAGATCTAAATGCATCTTCGCTCTGATCTGCCACTGTACGTAGAAAAAGAAAAAATAAACTCTTAAGTCAGCAACATGATCGTAAACAGGCTTGAAAGGCAACAGGAACAAAATATGATGAAGACATCACTGGGAATAAAGGCAAAAAAGCCACCCATTCCGACGGGACAATCATATAAAAAAAAAAAAACAAGCGCCAGATATATTAGCTAATGTCCTTCAGGTAACCATTTCAGCGGCTCCCTCGTGCTGGGATAGAAAAACACTCAGCATCTGCCACAGAGTGAAATAACTTCGTTTGGTTATTGAAGGTTACCTTAGCTGTGCCGGATACAGGATCCCATATTTTGCTCCCAGTGCAATGCAATCTAGGTCGCATTGCAAGAAAGGCCTTGCGCCTCTCCACCGTTGTCTTGGCGAGATCTGGAACGAATAATACTGAAGTGCCTTGGAAGGTAAGAGGTGCTTTGGTGCGAGCAGTGGTGAGAATCGCCAAAGCTTGAGGAAATCGCAAGGTCTTAAAAATAATGGTCTGGGGAACCGTGAAGACCGTGGAGACCGGGAGGGAACGCGATGCGCGCGTTCTATTTCAAAAGGTTGGTCAAAAGTAATGCGCAGCAAGTCTGGAACGCATTTTTGGAGAAAAGCAATCATGTCCGTACCTTCCATGCCCTCCGGTATCCCCAAAATGGCTGACATTACTTCGGCGATTACGGTTGGACAGGTCTTCCAAGTCCCGTTGTAATTTCTCCACCTCTTTCAATCACCCGTGGTAGTGGCGCAGTGGTTACCAAAAGGGTGGACGTTTGAGTTCCAGATCCTCCAATTTTAATTTAAAGGATCCCATTTTGGGCTGTTACCCGCCTGCAAATCCGCTCGAATGGCCGCCGTTGAATCAATATTCAATTGGATCATATCTTTTACTTGTTTAAGTTCGACTAATACTAATTCAGCCGACGCCATTGTTTTCGGTGTTGAGGCCTTGTCCGCGTGGGCGGATCCTGTTTAGCCCTTTTAGTGTCAGTTCCAGCCGCAAAAGCCGCTTCAATTTTGCCCGTTTTGGACGTGGCCATCATATAAAGCAGAAGCAGATAGCTGTTATCAGGTAGATTGTAATTCTAGAAAGAAATGCTCTGTATAGCGAATAATAAGGAGGCTGGTCGGAGCGGAGATCAGGCAGCCATCTTGTCTCAGGCGCTAGAGCGCCCCCCCTCAGTCGAAGAAACTTAACAAAGAATACATTTTAACAAATTCATTGTTTATTCGCAATTGCTGGAAGAGAACATAGGGGCAGATTTTCAAAGTGGTATGCGCATAAGATACGCACGTACCCCCCCGAAAACCTGCCCCAAGCTCCCCCTGCGCGCGCCCAGCCTATGTTGAATAGGCTTGGCGGTGCGCGCAAAGCCCCGGGATGTGCGTAGTCCCAGGGCTTTCCTGGGGGAGCGTGTCGGGGGCGTGTCGGGGAGCTTGTTGTGGTGGCACATCATCCGGGGGTGGGGGCGCAGGCGTGGTTCCAGCCCAGGGGCGTTTCGGGGGCGTGGCCAAGGTAAGATGGTAAGCCGAGTTACGCCTGCCTCAGCTGACCCAGGGCCTCTTCCTACCCTCAACCTACCCTCCTCCTTCACCAGGAACCCAAGACTAAAAAAGGAGGCAGCAGAGTCTTCCCATACTCCCCATCAAGTCCAGCATTGCTCTCACAGGTAAGGCTCTAACAGTAATAGCATACACTACTAACTAGCATTCCTGGACACAGCTAGAAGTGAGGTAAGACTATTGCATCCAAGCTCAGCCTTAGGCTTTGAGAAGATTCTGGGTGGTTTAGGTGTGTAGGGATAGAAGTTCTGAGTGGGGCAAGAGGGAATAAGGGGGCAAGAGGGAACCCAGAGCCAGTTATCTAATTTTCATATCTGGTGGTGGGGGTGATTTTTATGTTGCTATGGTCTGTACCTTGGTATATTTATTTTAGGGGAAAACTACTAGTAGATTTTGTCCCCAGTGTGGACATTTTGAAAATTGCCCTCAGAATGGGTTGGCACAAATTGTCTGAAAGAATGAAATTTCCTTTAACTTGCCAATAATGCAAAAACTTAATTACATCTTGAGAGATGTAGTTTCATTTTTTAGTTAGCCCTCTTTGGCTTTCACATGGCACTTGATACCCTTGCCAGCTATAAGCCCTTCCTTGCACCAAAGAGGAAAGATTTTAGGACCCCCATCCCTTATCTCAAGATTCAGAGATGTCAGTCTGCCCCCCCCCCCAGTCCCCGAATCCCCATCAAGTGCCCCCTCATCTATCCCCATTCAAAGATGGGCAACAGAAAATAAGGGCAGGAGAGAGACCAAATCTTCCTCCTGACCCATGGCAGTCAAGTAAAATTATGGCTCCATTTAACCTCACATGGGTCAAGGAGCATGTCAGGCAAACCAACATAATTTTTTTTTTTTTAATCAGCCATCACAGATCAGGAGAGAGTTGTGCTCTCCTCTGCCCTATTTTCTGTTACCCATTGTCAGATAGGGTAAATGGAAGGGTGGCATCTGATGGGGGGGGGGGGGGGGGGGGGGGGTTGGGGAGCTCGATGAACCAGCAGGAATTCTGAATCTGAAAATGGGTTGAGGAGGTGGTTTAGGCCAGCAAAGTCCTTTTATTTTTTGAAATCTGAGAGTGATGGGCAAGGGTCCAGGGGGAGGGACTAGGGTTAGCAGGGGTTCTTTATGCAGAAAGCTTTGAATGGAAAAACTGCTATATGTGTGACAGGCCGAATTCACTACTCAAAATGTCCAAGTACTGAAGAGTACTCAGATCTGCTGGTTGAAATTGATTAGACATCTCCTCTGGGTGACTTGTTCATCTGGAGAAAACATAAACAAGAAATTTGTCCATAGCTGGTCCTCAGTTGTAGAATGTTTTCCCCAATGAGATTAGAAGCATTGTTTGCACACAGACCTTAGAGAGAGATTAAAACATCTCTCTTTAAAGAGGCATCTGAGTACAACATACAGTTATTATATTGTTCTCAGTAGGTGTTGAAGTCCATTACAGTTGCTGACACCACTGAAGCTCCAAATTCATACTCAGGAGCTGTACAGAGTTGATAAGGTTTTACTAGCATTGCTGTCTACTGTATTTTAGTAGCTATCTTCTTGTTTTTATTGAATTATGTATGTTTTTATTGCATACCACTGAGAATTTCAGATCATGTGGTTTATAAATTCTTAGAAATGAATATTAAAAAGTGACCATCGGTGATGGCATAACTGTATGGTAACAAATTTGTGTTATCAGCTGCAAGGTATTGGCTCTAATGACAGATGTATTAAAGGCTTTATGAAGTTTAGTGCATCAGATGTTAAATCTTCAGATAACACCCGCATTGAAATCAGTCATTAATGTAAGTTATTAATGGCCTATTTCAATGTTGATTAGTAACTTCAGGAACTCTATAGCAAACTGCAGGGTGTTCTTCCTAAATTCTTTATATAATTTCACTTCTTGTTATTGTGTGTTCTCATGTTTGGAAGTAATTAAAGTGAAAAGTAAGCAGCTTTTGTCTCTGAATTTTCTGAACCCAGTCTGTAATAGCGACAGGCTCCCAGTGGACTAGAAGCTCAGGTGTGGAGGTAGGCGAGTCATGGCAAAAAAAAAAAAAAAAATCAATAGATTGCTGTTGTATTCAGAAAGAAAAGAGTTGTTGTATTCACTATAGTCAGGGGCATTATAGCTTGTTTTGATTCATTTTCATTACCCACTACCACCTTCTATTTCTCGTAATGTTTTTTATCATCGATATACTGCAATGTTAGATTTTAATAGACATATGATTTACATGACACAAAGACTTCTATTTAGTATGCTAAACACCCAAGTAAGCTTTGCTGCTTATACATTAGTATTCTTCATTGATATTATAATAAACTAGGATTAAGTCTAGTTTATTCTTAAACACCTCTGCTAAATTATTCACACAACTGCCACTAATTTAAAAATAGTTCTTTGAATGCATTAAAAATTTGTCAATGCTTTCATATATAGTGCTTTAACCCGATATATCATAAGGCCTCCTCCAAAATCTTAAGCCAGATTTGTTTTGGGCAAACATGAGGATAAGTTTGCTTGCATAATTTTTACACAAGAATTAATTTTTTTGCAACTTCTGAAAATAAAATAAACATAGAAAGAAATGTGATAAAAAAAACTTGAAACAAGGTGAAACTTAAACATTTCATTCTCCAGATGGCCACATCTCTTTTGATTGCTGTTTAAGTTCTTCAAGTGTATACAAATTCATCAGAGCTGAAAAAAACTTGACTTACTGGGATACTCTCTTTCATCCTGCAAGGATGTCAACTATTAAATTGCAATAGTGAAATTGCAGTTGATGACCTTCCTATGTATCATGGTATCAAACCAGTTACCAGAATGGGACACCCACATATCCAAAAAAGCAATGCAAAAAGGGTAGGCCACAAGTGAAAAATGCAAATTAACATCACATGAATTCAAAATGTCAACAAATTGCAAAAACATTTCTATTGTGCTTCACCACAATAAAAAAATATCATCAGTGAAGCATAAACATATGTCTATGTGTGGCCAAAACTCAGAGGAGAAACAAAAATGGACTCAAAGTGTAAAACATAATGACAAGCTATGTTGGGGGCCATAGTGGCCCCCATAGCTGTACCCTTAACCCGTTGAAAAAACTCTCCCTGAAAAGGAAAAAATTCCTAGTAATACCTAAAGTGGCAAGCTCAACTAAAAAATATGTTTATTCAAATAATGTTTCTTTAATATCTTTATTCAAAGGGTCATAGTTTCAGTCCTGTGGAACATTCAAGAATAATGACTTGATAACCAGAATTACAAGAATCACATCTTCTTTAAAATATCGAGCAAATAACTCAAGATCTCTATAATATCTGACAAATCCCAAAAATATGAATGAGCCAATGGTAGAAAAGAACACAAAAATCTGTCCACAAATATTGAAAGAGGTTCCAAAATCAAACCAAGTCTCAAAACTATTGGTCTGCCAGGAGAATTCATCACTGACATGTGGTAAGATGTAAAAAGTCAGACATATTGGATGGAATTCTATTAAGAAGCAGTCCTCTTTCTCAGTGATACCCCTACCACCCTCCCATCCTAAGTTATTTAGTTTCTTGCTCTGTTTCTGCATTAGTTTCTTGCTCTGTTACTGCATTTATGTTACATACTGTTATTTGTAAAGGCTTCTGCCTATATATCTTATGGTTGTAAGTTACTTGTAAACCGGCACGATGTGCAAACGGCTGTCGGTATATAAAATTAAATAAATAAATAAAATAAATAAATATATTTTAAAGCCAAACCCGAGTCACTACCTCATAAACCAGACTCATAAGTTCTCTACTTGGGTCTTCAATAAGCTTTATGTAATATGCTGAATCCGAAAGCTGTCTATATCCTCTATTCCTGATGCCTTTCAACTAGCTTGATCACTCCATTCTTATACTTCACTTTCAATGCATATCCAGCATAGTTCTCTGCTTCAACAGCAGGGGAAAAGAAAAACTGTTACTTCACACATCCAGCAGAGCTCTCTGCTTAAACGGAAGGGGAGAAGAAAAAAGGGTTCGCACTCACAAAGCGGGGAGTAGCTGGCTTGTTACGGCGGTTACTACCCCAAACCAAATGTACCTGATACTTCACTCTCGAAGCATATCCAACATGGCTCTCTGCTTCAACGGCATGGGAGAAAGACTGATACATCACGAATTTCCAGCATAGCTCTCTGCTTCAACGGCAGGGGAAAAGAAAAACTGATACTTCACGCATATCCAGCATAACTTCAACGGCAGGGGAGAAGAAAAAAAGGATTCACACTCACAAAGCGGGGAGTAGCTGGCTTGTTACGGCGGTTTACTACCCCAAACCAAATGTGCCTGATACTTCACTTTCGATGCATATCCAGCATAGCTCTCTGCTTCAAACGGCAGGGGAGAAGAAAAAACTGATACCTCACGCATATCCAGCATAGCTCCCTGCTTCAACGGCAGGGGAGAAGATAAACAACCAATAAGGGCTGTATAACATAATCTGGGTAAAAACAAATAAGCATGGGTGTAGCTTGCTTATTGCGGCGGTTACTACCCCTACTACCTCTAACTAATCAAGCTAGATATTTCACTTGGATGCAGCTCCATCACCGCTCTCTACATTAATGGCGGGGGTGGAAGGGAATTAGAACCAAGAGCTAAGAGAAACAGATAAGTATGAGAGAAGAAATGAGGGAAGCTTGCTGGGCAGACTGGATGGGCCATTTGGTCTTCTTCTGCCGTCATTTCTATGTTTCTATATATACTGTTAGGGTTTTGAGGTGTTGGAGTGGATTCTTGGGTACTGCGGTGATGGCCACTCCCATGGCAAGGAGCCCCATGAGGAACCACAGTACTAGGCTAGACTCAATACACGGAAACACAGTGAATTCGTATTTATTATACAGGGGTGGCAGCTGTGAGGTAACCCAGAAGGTAGTCCAGGGGTCCTCGGGAAAGGAGATCAGTCCCACGTTTGTGTAGATGGTAAGCAGTGCAGAGTGGAAGAGAGAGCCCGGATGTAGACTCCCAGCGCTGAAGCTGCAGATGACACAAGCTGAGAAAGTTAAGTTACTCACTGAAGTAGATAGCTATATTGATGATAATCCTGGCAGGCAGAAGTAGTAGAGCTGTAGGCACCAAGGTAGGGAAAGCAGGTCTTGAGGAGCGAGTACCCGGTATCCGAGATAGGTACCTGAAAGAAAGCAGAAGGGCCCCCGAGGAGCTGGTACCCAGGTTAGAGTTGACCCCAAAGGGTAGAGAGCTTCCAGCGGCAGCTGGGAGTGGCAGAACAGCTTGGACCGGTACTAGGCAAGTCCGAGTCCGAGTCCTTGCTAACTCAATTTGTTAGTAAACAAAGGGAAGGCTAAATACCCGTATGGCGTGACATCACTCAGAGGGGACACCCCCGAGGTTCCCGCCATGACATGGATAAAGACGTGGGTGGCATGTGTGCGCACACCCTAGGAGGCCCTCAGGAAATCCATAGTGAACACCATCTCCGTTGCCGTTCTGGGGACGCTGGAGAGAGTGGCATGAAGACACGGCAGCAGCCATCTTCCCAAGGCTTGAGAAGAGAGAATGAAGAAAGGTGAGGCACAGAGGTCGAAGCCGTCTGAGACCGACAGATGCAACAGTACCCCCCCTTCAAAGGGCCCCCTCCAGACTCCCTACCTGGTCTTGGTTTTTGAGGATGCGATCGATGAAATTGATGAAGCATCTCTTTGTCCTTGATATTAGCCAAAGGTTCCCAAAAGTTTTCTTCTGGTCTGTATTCCTCCCATGACAGGAGGTATTCCCAAACTCTGCCTCTCTTTTTTACGTCAAGGATGGCATCAACCTTGTACTCTATGTCTTCTTCTGCATCAACAGGAGTAGGTTCAGGTGTCTTGGTGGAAAACTCACTAAGAACAAGTGGTTTCAGCAGCGAAACATGGAATACATTATGAATCTTCATAGCTGGAGGAAGTTTCAGACTATAGGTAAGTAAGCCCAGTCATCGAAGAATTGGAAAGGGTCCAACGAAGCGTGGAGCAAATTGAGCAGATGGGAGCTTGAGTCTAAGATGTTTGGTAGACAGCCAGACTTTATCACCAGGCAGGAATTCAAGAGCTTACAATGATGAGCGTCATAGTCTTTCTTAGCTCTTTGTCCTGCCTTTTGGAGCACCTCTTTAGTCTTTCTCCATAGCTGCTGTATATCTTTGGCAGTAGATTGAGCTGCTGGGGATGACACAGAAAGTGGAAGTGGTAAAGGTGGTAAGGTTTGTCGTCCGTAGACCACTTCTAAAGGTGTAGATCCAATAGATGATGCTGGATGCGAATTAATGGCGAATTCAGCCCAAGGCAACAGTTCAGCCCAGTCATTCTGTCGTGAACCAACATAGGCATGGAGGAACTGCTTGAGCATTCTATTCATTCTCTCAGTTTGGCCATTCGACTGAGGATTGTTGCGAGCATAGCGGTGGACTCTTGGACCGGCCTGACGGAGTGGTTTGGTAGAAGAAGATGAACACTCCGCTGTGAAGAGGTAGGCCGGGAGGCGGAGACAAGCTGGATGTAGAGCTGAAGTCTTCACCCTGAAAGCCCGAGGTTCCCCCAGGAGGAGCCCATGAGAACCCGGGCCACTGGGACTTAGGTGAAGGCAGCGGGCAGTAGTGAAAGCAAACCAAGGTCGAGGCAGGCGGCAGACACGGAGAGTCAGAAGCAGGCAGGACTCAGGAACCTGGGAAGCAAACAAGGAAAGTTGGAACGGGAGCAGAAGGTCCAAAGCTGGAACTGAAGCGAGACCAGGAACTGAAGCAGAAGATCTAGAGCTGGAACTGAAGCGAGACCAGGAACTGAAGGAAAGGATCCGGAGCTGGAACTGAAGTGAAACCAGGAACTGAAGCAGAAGATCCGGAGATGGAATGAAGTGGAACCAGGAACAAGAACCAAATGAAGATCCAGGCAAGGAAGACAGCACAATGCAACTAACACCCATCAGGGAACCTCGTTGCAAGGCGATTTGGTAAATTAGACGCCGGGCTTAAGTACTTGCCGGAGTCTGACATCACTTCTGTGGGCGGCCCGCGATCTGGCGGGAAAAGCCCTTTAAATTGACTTTCCTTGCGCACGCGCATGCACCTAGGAGGGAAGGGGCCTGGTTCCGAGGCCTGGCAGCGTCTCCCTCGTGGATGCGCCACCACGAGAAGGCCTGAACAGGCCCAGCTATCAGCATGTCCTGCCAACGACCGACCAGGGAGGGAGACCTGAACCCGGCGAGCAGCAAACCCCGTCGTCGGCGCCCAGGGGCTGGAGGTAAGGACCCGGTCGCAAGACTTGCTACCAGGACCGCAACAGTACCCCCCCCCTTGCGCCCCCTCCTAGAAGGTCCAGGTTTACTGGGGTGACTTAGATGGAATTGATGAAGCAGGGACTTGTCCAAGATGTGATGGGCTGGCTCCCACGTGTTGTCTTCTGGACCACACCCCTCCAAGGCCAGCAGATACTCCCATCACCGATGATGAAAACGGACATAGAGGACATCACGAACTTGATAGAAGGGATCGGCCTGAACAGATGTATCTGTGGGCTCTGGAGTTTTATGATGATATCTAGAAAGAATGAGAGGCTTTAGCAAGGAGACGTGAAACACATTATGAATGCGCATGGAGGAAGGAAGACACAGATTTATTTATTTATTTATTTATAGATTTTTCTATACTGGCATTCGAGATTAGGAACCCCATCATGCCGGTTTACAAATAACAAGAGGGTGTGCACAAAAACAGAACATAAACAAGTGCAAAGAAATAAAAGTTACATTACAACAGGGTCATAAAACTGGGGAGAGAATTAGAGTAAGATAGTTGAGTAGTAAAGATGAATTATTTACATTAATAATAATAATTAACAGATGATAAGACACCAAGCCTACTCTTTCTGCAACACGAAACGGGCCACAATACTTTGGAGCCAATCTTCGGGATGGGACCCAAAGATGTATATTTCTAGTGCTGAGCCAGACTCGATCGCCAGGAAGAAAGACCGGTGCAGGTTGGTGGTGGCGGTCTGCCCACCTCTTCGCTGTGCTTGCTGCTTTGATGAGCTTGTCTTGGATAGAGAGCCAGAGATCATGCAGCTGCTGAGCAGAGAGTTGAACTGCTGGTGAGGAACTGGGCAGGGGCAGAGGCAATGGTAGTTTGAGCTGCTTACCAAATACTGTTAGAAAAGGTGATTTACCCGTAACCGAATGGGTATGGTTGTTGTAGGAGAACTCGGCCCACGGTAGTAGCCTCACCTAGTTATTTTGTCTTTCATTGGTGAATGTGCAGAGGAAAGTCTTTAAAGAGCTATTGGTGCGCTCCGTCTGCCCATTACTTTGGGGATAAAAGGCTGTAGACCAATTAAGTTGCACATTAAACATTTTACACAATGCCCTCCAGTAGCGGGCAGTGAACTGAGGTCCTCGATCCGACACTATATCTTGCAGGAGACCATGAATTCTGAAGACATGTTGTGTGAAGAGCTGGGCTAGTTCCGGTGCAGATGGAAACTTGGGAAGTGGAACAAAATGGGCCATCTTGGAGAAGCGATCCACGGTTACCCAAATGACAGTGTTCCCTTCAGAAGCGGGCAGGTCTACCACAAAATCCATGGCGATGTGTGTCCAGGGTTCTGTAGGTATGGGCAAAGGTTGCAGCAACCCCCAAGGTTTTCCAGTTTGTGGTTTTTGTTTAGCGTAGGTGGGGCATGAACTGACATAGGCGCGGACATCCTGCCTTATAGTGGGCCACCAGTAATAGCGATTTAGCAAATCAAGTGTTCTTTCACGGCCAGCATGGCCGCCTGTAAAGGATTCGTGAGCCCAAACTAGAACTCTCCTTCGAGAGCATCATGGAACCACCGTCCTCCCTAAAAGGCTTACAGTCGTACTGGATAAGTTAACCTTTGCAGGGTCCAGAATATACTGAGGGAGTTCTCCCTCCTCCTCCAACTCCAAGGTCCGAGATAAAGCATCTGCTCGCACATTCTTAGATGTGGGCCGGTAACGAAGCATGAAGTCAAAGCTGTTGAAGAACAGAGACCAACGAGATTGCCTGGGGTTTAAGTGTTGCGCCTGACACAGGAACTCCAAGTTCTTGTGGTCCGTGTAGACTGTGATGGGATGTGCAGCCCCCTCCAGCCATTGTCTCCATTCCTCGAAAGCTAGCTTGATTGCCAAAAGTTCTTTATCTCATATGCTGTAATTACATTCAGCTGTGAAGAACTTCTTAGAGAAGTACGAGCATGGTAATTTCCCCGACGTGGCGCTTTGGCTAAGCACGGCTCCTACTGCTATGTTGGAAGCGTCCACCTCCACTATAAAAGGGCGAAGGGGATCTGGGTGACGTAGGCAAATGTCCTGTACAAAGGCCTTCTTAAGGTCCTCAAAGGACTGACCGCACCTTGAATACTGTGTACAATTCTGGTCGCCGCATCTCAAAAAAGATATAATTGCGATGGAGAAGGTACAGAGAAGGGCTACCAAAATGATAAGGGGAATGGAACAACTCCCCTATGAGGAAAGACTAAAGAGGTTAGGACTTTTCAGCTTGGAGAAGAGACGACTGAGGGGGGATATGATAGAGGTGTTTAAAATCATGAGAGGTCTAGAACGGGTAGATGTGAATCGGTTATTTACTCTTTTGGATAGTAGGACTAGGGGACACTCCATGAAGTTAGCATGGGGCACATTTAAAACTAATCGGAGAAAGTTCTTTTTTACTCAACGCACAATTAAACTCTGGAATTTGTTGCCAGAGAATGTGGTTCGTGCAGTTAGTATAGCTGTGTTTAAAAAAGGATTGGATAAGTTCTTGGAGGAGAAGTCCATTACCTGCTATTAAGTTCACTTAGAGAATAGCCACTGCCATTAGCAATGGTTACATGGAATAGACTTAGTTTTTGGGTACTTGCCAGGTTCTTATGGCCTGGATTGGCCACTGTTGGAAACAGGATGCTGGGCTTGATGGACCCTTGGTCTGACCCAGTATGGCATTTTCTTATGTTCTTATGTTCTTAAGCCATCTCCGGCCATTCCACGGCATCGGCCCCCTTTCTGGTGAGTGCAGTGAGTGGCGCCATTCTGAGGGAGTAGTGTGGAATGAAGTGTCTGTAAAAACTCTCAAATCCGAGAATACGCTGCAAGGCTTTTAACCCTCTTGGGCGCGGCCAATCTTTAATAGCTGCCACTTTCCTGGGATCCATCTGGAACCCAGTTTCCTAAACAATATATCCCAGAAAAGGAAGAGATTCCTGCTCAAACATGCATTTCTCTAGCTTTGCATACAAGTGATTGTCTCTGAGAATTTGCAAAACTTGTCTTACATGCTGGGAATGCGACTCCAAGTCTCGAGAATAGATCAGTATGTCATCTAAATATACAATGACTGAAGAATGTAGAAGATCCCAAAGTACCTCGTTCATTAAGTGCTGGAAGACTGCTGGGGTGTTGCATAACCCGAACGGCATAACAAGGTACTCATAATGTCCATCCCTGGTGTTAAAGGCAGTCTTCCACTCATCACCAGGGCAAATCCGAACCAAGTTATAAGCACCCCGCAGATCCAGTTTGGTAAATATCCTGGCCCCCTGTAACCTGTCCAGGAGTTCAGGGATCAGCGGAAGAGGGTAGCAATCACGCTTGGTAAGGGCGTTAAGGCCCCTATAGTCTATGCATGGCCTTAGAGAACCATCCTTTTTCCCTAGAAAGAAGAAACCTGCTCCTGCAGGCAATTTGGAGGATCTGATGAATCCTCTAGCAAGGTTCTCGGCAATGTACTCTGACATAGCTCGTGTCTCAGGCAGGGATAAGGGATACACCCTCCCACGAGGTGGTGTGGTTCCTGGTAACAGTTCAATTGCACAGTCGAATGGACGATGTTGTGGCAGAATCTCCACCTTCTTCTTGGAAAATACATCTGCGAAATCCGCATACGGCACAGGAGGCGAAATGGAAGTATGCCGAAGGGAGATGCATGGTATGCACAGAACCTTGAGATAGTTGGTGAAACAGAAGGGACTCCATTCTGCAATCTGTAAAGTGGAGAATGTTGTTATAACCATGGTAATCCTAGTACCACGGGGTGGACATCTTTCTCCAAAAAAGAAATCTCCTATGAATGTAGAACCCCGGTAAGTAGTGTGAGAGGAACCGTGGAGGCGGAGATACTCCCTGGAAGGAGTGTTCCTCGAATGGAGGTAATCCGTAAAGGAGGTTCACGTGGAAGGATGGGAATTCATAGCTGTTGTACAAGGTCTGCCAAAATAAAATTTCCACCTGCCCCAGAGTCAATGAAGGCGAGGGTTTCAAAGGAACCACCTGAGTATTCCAAAGTGATAGGTACCGTACATTGAGGAGCAGAGTTGAAACAGCCTAGGAGCAGCTCCCCAAAACATCCTAGGCTCTGGCGTTTTCTGGACACTCCTTATATTGGGCTAAGAAGTGGCCCTTAGTACCGCAGTAGAGACATAGTCCCAAAGTTTGGCGACGTCGCCTCGCCTCCGCAGATAACGGAGTGTGCCCCAACTGCATGGGCTCCTCTGCGGACACTTCGGAGCGTGCTGCTCCTTGGCTCGGCCCCAACGTCATGGATCTAGAGAACACAGGGGCTAAAGATACAGTGCGCCAAATGGGACGGCCCTCCTTTGCCCTCTGCTGTAAGCAGTGATCAATTCACCCAGTCAAGTCGATGAGCCCATTAATATTATCCGGGATATCTCAGGCTGCCAATTCATCCTTGATTCGTGCTGATAGGCCCTCCAAAAATACTCTTCACAGACTATCCTCTCACCACCCTACTTCCAGGGCGAGGGTACGAAACTCAATGGCGTAATCCGCCAAAGAGCGGGGTCCTTGTCGTAGTTGTAATAGCTCTGATGTGGCTGTGGATAGGCGTGCGGGTTCATCAAAGGCTTGTTTAAAGCTGGTTACAAAATGTGGCAGACTGTTTAGCAAAGGGTAATTCCATTCCCACATGGGTGATGCCCAAGTCAGTGCCTTCCCATCTAGCAAGGACAAGATGTACACCACCTTCATGGAGTCACTGGGAAACTGGCTGGGCAAGAGGGAGAACCTGATGTAACATTGTTTCAAGAAACCTTGGCAAGCTTTAGCCTCCCTGGAATATGGAGAAGGTGCGGGCAGTTGAGAAAGCATACTGATACTCACCACCAGAGCGGGTAGAAGCACCTGGGGAGGTTCTGGAGGTGTGGCATCCAGACAGTTCACCAGACGTTCCACAGTAGCCGCAAGTACATCCAGGCAATGTTGCTGCTGCTGTAAGTGCTGAGCCATTCCGGGAATAGCCTGGAGGCCCGATAGATCTGCCAAGTCCATGGCCTTGCAAACTGTTGCGAGTGTAGCAGGAACAAGAACCAAATGAAGATCCAGGCAAGGAATATAGCACAGTGCAACTAACACCCAGCAGGGAACCTCGTTGCAAGGCGATTTGGTAAATCAGATGCCGGGTTTAAGTACTTGTCGGCATCTGACGTCACTTCTGTGGACAGCCCGCGGTCTGGCGGGAAAAGCCCTTTAAATTGACCCTCATTGCGCACGCCTAGGAGGGGCGGGGCCTGGTTCCGAGGCTCGGCGACATCTCCCTCGTGGATACACCGCCACGAGAAGGCCTGAACAGGCCCGGCTATCAGCGCGTCCTGCCAACGACCGACCGGGGAGGGAGACCTGAACCCGGCGAGCAGTGAACCCCGTCGTCGGCGCCCAGGGACCGGAGGTAAGGACCCGGTCGCAAGACTTGTGACCAGGACCGCAACAGAGGATGGTATGCAGAGGTGAAGTCAAGAGTGATGTTGAATTTCTTACACAAGGCTTTCCAGAACGTGGCTGTAAATTAAGAACCTCTGTCAGAAACAATGTGCTTCGGCATGCCGTGCTGGTGAAAGATGTGACTGATGAATAGTTTAGCTAGTTCCATGGAGAGCCTCGAAGTGTGCCATCTTCAAAAATCAATCCACCGTGACCCAGATGGTATTGTTACCTCCAGAAAGTGGCAAGCCCACCACAAAGTCTGTTGCAATGTGGGTCCAGGGCTCATCTAGTACTGGCAATGGTTGAAATAGGCCCCATGGGCATCTAGGCAAAGGTTTCTGTCTGGCACAATTGGAGCAGGAAGCTACATACGCAGAAGTGTCTTCTTTCATGGTGGGACACCAGTAGTACTTCTGTAGCTTAGCCAGAGTTCGCCGTTGACCAGGGTGTCCGGCCAGTTTCAAGTCGTAAGCCCATGCTAGCAACTTATTTCTTAAATTGCAGGGTACAATGGTCTTGCCCGGGGGTACCAAATGTGTGGCTGTCAGAATAACTCTCTTCAGGTCAATGATATGTTGGGGTTCATCAGGTACATCTTCAGAGAGAAAAGAGCAAGATAAAACGTCTGCACTGACATTCTTATCAACAGGGCAATATTTCAGCACAAAGTCGAATCTGTTGAAGAACAGGGACCACCTCGCCTGTCTATGGTTAAAGTGTTGAGCATGACGGAGGTTCTCCAGGTTTTTGTGATCTGTGTAGACAGTGATCTGATGTTGTGCACCTTCAAGCCAGGGGCTCCATTCTTCAATGCCATTTTTATTGCCAGCAATTCTTTATTCCCAATGCCGTAGTTCTTCTCCGCTGGCGAGAAGCGTCGGAAAAAGAATGAACAGGGGTGCAAGATCATAGAGTCACTGGTTTGGCTTAGCACGGCTCCTACACCTATGTCAGAGGCATCAACTTCCACAATGAAGGGTTGTGTAGGGTCCGGATGGCGGAGACATGATTTGCTCGAGAAGGTGTCTTTTAACTTCTGAAATGCTGTCACAGCCTCCGTAGACCAAGTGGCAAAGTTGACTCCCTTTTTAGTCATTGCTGTTAAAGGGACAGTCAGTGAAGAGTAATCTTTGATGAAAGTCCTGTAGTAGTTGGTAAATCCCAGAAATCATCTTAGAGCTTTTAACCCAGTGGGTTGTGTCCATTTTTTAATACTCTCAAGCTTCTGAGGGTCCAGCTGGAAACCTTTGTTTGAGACAATGTACCCTAAGAAGGACACTGATTCCTTATGGAATTCATATTTAGACAACTTGGCGTATAGGCGATTCTCCCGAAATCTCTGCAGAATTTCTGCAGAATCTCTGCAATCCCATCCCCCTGATGGGATTGCAGGTCCTGGGAGAATATCAAGATGTCATCTAAGTAGACAATGACACATTGGTAGAGTAGATCACGCAGAATATCATTCATCATGTTTTGGAAGACATCTGGGGCATTGCACAAGCCAAAGGGCATCACCAGCTATTCAAAGTGCCCATCCCGGGTATGAAAAGCCGTCTTCCAATCATCGCCAGAGCAGATGCGAACTAAGTTATATGCTCCTTTGAGGTCAAGCTTGGAGAATTTCTTGGCTCCCTGTAACCTGTCAAATAGCTCCGAAATGAGTGGTAAGGGATAGCGATCCTTTACAGTGATCTCATTCAGACCACTGTAATCAATACAGGGACGTAATGTTCCGTCCTTCTGCCCCACGAAGAAGAAGTCTGCACCAGCAGGAGACTTGGAAGGTCTTATGAAGCCTTTCTGGAGATTCTCCTGGATGTACTCTGACATCGCTTTATTCTCTACCAAGGAGAGGGGTAGACCCTTCCTTTGGGTGGCTCCGTATTCAGCCTCAAATTTATGGTGCAGTCATATGATCTGTGTGGAGGTAATACATCAGCGGCTTCTTTTGAAAAAACATCTTGGAAAGATGCGTATTGAGGCGGCAGCCCAGGCAACAATGGGTTAGTTGTCATGCAGGGTATTGGAGAAACTTCCATCAAGCACTTGCCATGGCAATCTGGACCCCAACGTGAAAGCTCCAAAGTGGCCCAGTTGAATTGTGGCATATGTTTCTCCAGCCACGGTAGCCCTAGTACCAAAGGATGCATGGCCTTCTCTAGCACAAAGAAGGAAATAGTCTAGTACGTAAGCTCACTGGTTCTGTGAGCAGGGTTACTTCACCAAGTAAGGTCTCTCCATGGATAGAGGACAAAAGTAGAGGAGACGTCATGGCAGTGGTGGGGATCTGCAAATGTTTCACTAGATGTTTCAAAATGAAATTTCCCCCTGCCCCAGAATCCACTAAGGCAAGGGTCTGGTATTCTAGAGGTCCGCAGATTAAGGATACTGGAAGAGAGAGTGGAGGAGAGGGTGCAGTTAGACCTAAGAAGAGTCCTCCCACAGGACTTAGGTCTGCTAGTTTCCCGGACATATAGGTCATGTTTGAACAGCATGGCCAGCTTGTCCACAATATATGCATAGTCCCATCCTCTTTCGAGTTCATCTCTCTTTTGAAGTCAAATGACTGTGGCCCAATTGCATTGGTTCTTCTTTGCCCACAACAGGACCTGGGGTTATAGGCCTGGATACAGACTTGACTTGAGTCTCTCCCTGAGGTGGTCCTCTGGGGCTCTTGACCTCTTGAACCTTGCCGTGAAGCCGGTGATTAATCCTTGTTGCCAACCTCATCAGTTCTGCTAAGGTTTCAGGCATCTCTCGAGCCGCCAGCTCATCCTTCAACCGGGAGTTCAGGCCTTCAAAGAAGAGGGCCTTCAGGCATTTAGGGTCCCAATGTAATTCAGACGCCAACGTCTTGAATTCAATGGCGAAGTCTGGTAAAGGTTTATTACCTTGTTTTAGATGAACCAAGTTTGATCCTGCTGTAGAGTACCGTGCATGGTCATCGAATACTGATTTGAACAGTTCAAGAAACCCGGCAAGATCATGCAGGATAGAGTCTTCATACTTTCACAGCGGTGAGGCCAAAACCAGTGCTCTTCTGTCCAGATGTGAAAGGATGTAGGTGGTCTTGGCATACACTGTAGGAAAATGGTTAGGTTGCAGAGAAAAGTGCATGCAACACTGATTGATAAATCCTCTACATCTCCACCCAAGAAGCGTGTTGGAGCTGATAGAGGCACTGTAGTCTTGACCGTCACTTCTGGTGGTGTAACTTCTTTACCTGCGGTAGTTGGTGTATTCATCTGTGCGTGTAACTGGTTAAAGGCAGCAGTCAAGTTATCAACGACAGAAGGAGATGGCCAGAATGGCCTGCAAAGCAGTGAGCTGAGCCGATTCCATGGAGTTAGCAATCTGTTAGGGTTTTGAGGTGTTGGAGTGGATTCTTGGGTATTGCGTGTTATGTAGGCTTCGAAAGGCCTTGCATTCTGTTACGTAGGGGGTGTTTAGTGTGCCCATGGGCCCCGGTCCTACCCCAGACAGATCCAGGACCGAATTGGGGGTTGACGGCGTGTTCCAGCATGGCTGATGGTCTTACCCTCCGCCAGGCCGGCAAGCTCCCAAGGCCAACAACATGATGATGTTGGAATGTGAATGGTCCTCCAACCATTCCGAGCCCTTTTGGACCTGCCGCTTGGATCAGCATGGAGCAGCAGGCCTGGCCTGAGGATGAGGGCAGGCGGGCTTGACATGAAGACATAACACCAAGGTCGATGCTACGGCATTGCAGACGAAGACATGACACCAAGTCTGATGCAGACTGCATCAGAGACGAGTGCTGGCACAAGACATGACACCAAGGTAGTTGAAGACATGACACCAAGGCTGATGCGAAGACATCACGGACCAATGGTCAATGCGACAGCATCCCGGACCAGGGTCGATGCAACGACATCAGGAACGAGACATTGGCATGACACCAAGACTGATGCAACGGCATCCAGGACAAGATGAGGAACTTGACGAAGTCCAAGCGAGACGAGAAGTAGGGAGGAAGGACATTGGCACTGTCTCTCAGGGCGCCCTACTCAGCCCACCTTCACGGGCGGACCCAAATGGGCTGGTCGCGGACCACCCTGTCCCACTGCGCTCCCTACACAGCCCGAGGAGGCTGGTCACAGACCACGCTGAGAATGGGACAAGCACAGGGAAGAATCCAGTCGAAGTGGGACTCCGACGACGAAGCCAGATGTCGCCCGAAGCTCCACAAAGGCTGGCAGGACATGACGGCTCAGGAGCACAGGACACCAGTCCACCTGCAGGCCACTCCATGCTTGGGAAAGACGTCATCTGAGGAAGTCGGGTCTGACAGGTACCAGAAGGCTCGGGAGCGCTGAAGCAAACACCAAGAAGGGCAGGACACCAAGGAACCAGGAACATCAGGAAGCAGAGGATCAAGACGAGACACCAGGACACCTGGACAAGGACCTCAGGCATGAAGACATGGTTCTAGATACAGACGAGGCGAGGACCTCCATGGAGACAATAGAAGACCTGACGGAGCTCTGGCAGGCAGGAGCCTCCAGAGTGAAGTAATTCCGATGCAAGGCAAGACTGACTGGAAGTTGAAGTCCTTTTATAGGGCTGCAGACAGGTGACTCCCTGGGAGGAGTTTGGAAGGCCCACACCTAGCTGGCCCTATAACTATGGAGGAGTGCTGCGGGCTGGCCCCTAGGGAGAAGGGCGTGGCTCAAACCAGGAAGTCCATGCAAACACAAGCAAGCCTCAGGCAGGCCCCAAGGACATTGAGGCCTCCCAGGCCCTGGAGCAAATCCTGGATAGTTCGTAGGCAAGACCCCGGCTTCAGAGTGGACTCCAGGAAGAGGTAAGGAGCCTCTCGTAGCACCGCTACAGGGGGGTTCATAACACTGCGGTGATGGCCACTCCCACGGTGAGGAGCCCCGTGAGGAACCGCAGTACTAGGCTAGACTCAATACACGGAAACACAGTGAATTCATATTTATTATGCAGCTTGGTGGTACTGCCCAGGGGTGGCAGCAGTGAGGTAACCCAGTCGGTAGTCCAGGGGTCCTCAGGAGAGGAGACTAGTCCCACGTTCATGTACATGGTAAGCAACGCAGAGTGGAAGAGAGAGCCCGGATGTAGACTCCCAGTGCTGAAGCTGCAGATGACACAAGCTGAGAAAGTTAAGTTACTCACTGAAGTAGATAGCTATATTGATGATAATCCTGGCAGGCAGAAGTAGGAGAGCCGTAGGCACCAAGGTAAAGAGAGCAGGCCATTGAGGAGCGAGTACCCGGTATCCCAGATAGGTACCTGAAAGAAAGCACAAGGGCCCCCGAGGAGCAGGTACCCAGGTTAGAGTTGACCCCAAAGGGTAGAGAGCTTTCAGCGGCAGCTGGGAGCAGCAGAGCAGCTTAGACCGGTACTAGACAAGTCTGAGTCTGAGTCCTTGCTAACTCGATTTGTTAGCAAATGAAGGGAAGACTAAATACCCAGATAGCGTGACATCACTCAGAGGGGATGCCCCCGAGGTTCCTGCCATGACGTGGATAAAGACATGGGGGGCATGCCCGCGCGTACCCTAGGAGGCCCTCAGGAAATCCATGGTGAAGACCGTCACTGTTGCTGTTCCAGGGATACTGGAAAGAGCGGCATGAAGATGCGGCAGCAGCCATCTTCCCAAAGCTTGAGGAGAGAGAATGAAGAAAGGTGAGGCACAGAGGTCAAAGCCATCTGAGACCGACGGACGCAACATATACTTCATTGACATACCTGTCCCGACCCATAATCACCATACACACTACATTATCTTCCGATTTTATTACAATGCTTTCATGTAATAATAGGGATTGGATTGCTTTCCATTCAATGATTATCATATTTCTATACCCAACTGCCACCCTCCCAACTCAAAGTCAAATCTCACTCCACTAACCTCTAAAAAACTAAAATCAAACGGTCGATAAGAACATTTGGGATCCAGATAGATTTTCAAGAGATAATCAAATTGTCAGTACCAGAAAAATATGTATCTTAAAAGAACCATTTCAATTTGAGCAACCTCATAAACCGAAATATACTTATTTGAAACTCAAATGGGTCATATCTTGAAGTTGGGACAAATGATAAACCTTTTTGAAAAAATATCTTGTTCAACTGGAGTCTACGCTTGATGTGATAAATTTAGAGAACAATGGGATTGGACATCAGTAGTTACATCATCCCTCTGACACTGGGTTGGTATCTTGTCCAATCTCGTAGTCACATCGAGATGTGAGGTCATGTTTGGACCATACCTCATACGGACAGCCTACCCCGTCTATATCCTTGATCCTCTAAAAAATTACCAGGGGCAGGGCAGGAACATAAATCAGCATCAAAGGAGTCCTCCAAAGAAGAGACAAAGTTCACTGTCTTTTCAATATTATTCTGGCAGGACAGAGTCTACCATGGATAAAAGAAAACATGCATGCAATAATTTCCATCTCTCTTGATTTTTTTCAATTTTAACTGTTTTAATTCTTCCTGGAAGAGATATCAATGTACTGTTTCAATCAGCAGTCTTAGCATTAAAAGAATCAAAGGGTAGATGATGTTTTAAACAAGAATCCTAATCCTCATATTCCTTTCATTTTTTTTTTCATTTATTAAAATGTATTAATCGCCTAACACTTAACAAGGCCTAGGCGATATACAAGGGTACATACATAATAAAAACAAAATAAAATACAAACAATAGATTTCAGCTTCACAGAAACCAAGCTACAAAATACCAAATATTAATGGTACATTTACTATTTTAGACATAAGAGCATATTCCAAAAATTGAATATTCAATTAATAAATCGTCATATATCTTTTAATGAGCAGATTAAGAACATTCATGCAGCCTCATTTATCATTGAACGCACGATGAAGCAGTTATTCCTTAAATGCCGTTTTAAATTTTTTAACATCTTCTAAAGATCTGAGGTCAAAAGGAAGAAGGTTCCATTGAATGGGTGCCACAATGGAGAAAGAAGTCTCACTAGTACAGGATAAACGGGCATGGCGAATTGAGGGAATCTCTAGCAAATTAAATTGTGAAGATCTCAAACATCTAACTGGATTATAAATCCGTAACAGTACATTAAACCAAAAGGTAGAATCTGACGCACGAAGCTTGTACACTAACATGCCTATTTTGAACACTATGCGTTCATTCACTGGTAACCAGTTAAGTCTACATAGAGTTGGCGAGATCTTTTCAAAGCACTTTGTGTGAGAAACCAGCCTGGCAGCTGAGTTTAGCAAAAGTTGTACTGATTGAATTAAACACTTCGGTAAACCAATATATAACCCATTACCGTAGTCAATGTGCGGAAAAATAATGGCACGAACAACCATCAAAAACTCTTTGTCATACAACAAATGACGAAGGCCTCTTAACAGCCAAAGTTTAAAGAAGCCTGTTTTAATCAGCAATTTTATTTGAGGTTTAAAAGATAAGGTAGAGTCAATCATGATGCCTAGACTCTTGATAGGTTTAGTAAGAGAAAATGAGAAATTGTCTATTGAGATAGTATCCTGTAAAGGTTCGGAATGAGGTCGATGAATTAACAACATTGTGGTCTTACCAGTATTTAGCAACAACTTATTGTGCTTCAACCATTGCTTAATGGTATCCAAACACAAGGATAAAGAATTCACTGTTTCCTGCCATGAATTCTGAACTTTTATATAAAACTGAATGTCATCAGCATAGATCTTATACCCATCTGAGATGGTAGCTAGCAATTTGGTAATGGGGGTGAGATATATATTAAACAACATTGCCGAAAGGGCTGAACCCTGTGGCACCCTAACCTTCACCTGCTGAGACAAAGAACAAGAGTTATTAAATCGAATGACTTGAGAACGCTCAGACAGGTAACTCTCAAACCAATCAAGTACTGTTCCTGAAATACCACATTCGCGAAGACGAAAAAGTAAAATTTGATGATCGATAGAATCAAAAGCAGAGGTGATGTCAAGTGAAACTAAAAGAAACTGTTGACCATTATCAAGACTCTGTTTGATAGAGTCGACCATTGAGATCAGGAGTAATTCAGTACTAAGACCACGGCGAAAGCCGAATTGATGAGGGCTCAAAATTTCATTCTTCTCTAAGAAATCCGTTAATTGCTTTAAAACAATCCCTTCAATTACCTTAGCAATAAGGGGGAGTGATGAAATAGATCTATAATTTAAAGGATTACTGGCATCTAATATAGATCTGGAGGTCAGATGAGGTCACAGGCGAGTCATGAGGCAGGCAGCAGGCAGGTAGGTTGAGTAGAAGACTGGAGTCAGGAGGCATGCGGCAGGCAGGCAAGTAGAGGAACAGTCTGGGTTCAAAAGGCAGGCAGACAAACAGGCAGGTCAAGTAGCAAACCGAGGTCAGTACCAGAGAGGCAGTCCAGAGGTACTACCTGGGAGATGAACAGACGAACAGGAACAGGAGGACGCTGGAACTAGGAAGCAGGAACAAGGCAGGAACAGAACTGGAACAGAAGGATCCTGGAACGAGACTTGGAACAAGACAGGAACAAGTACAAGCGCGGAGACAATCTAGCATAAGCCGACCCGCTTGCCAAGGCAAGGAAGTACAGGCAAGGACTTCCTTATAACAGAGACTCAATCAGGGTGTGCCGGGCGGTCTGCGTGCGCGCATAGGGGCGTGACCAACAACGCCGAAGATGCTGAGCTCCGGCGTGAGGCCTGGTGTGCAGTAGAAGGCCCGGCGACCACCGCTGCGGGACGCTGGGGGCTAGAAGTGCTAGCAGTTGCCGCTAGGGAGGCCGACCCTGGACCTGCCGTGGAACCATGAAGGTGAGCAGGCCCGTGAGCGGGACGGGCGCGGACGGGGCGCATAACACCTGTGATTATGCATACTGCGGTATTCTGAATTATGTATTTATTTATTTATTTAACAGCTTTTCTATACCAACATTAGAATGCACATCATATCGGTTTACATCTCAACAGTAGGTGGAAAATACAATGAACAGGGGTGGGAGAGGGACAACAGTAGAAACTTGAGGGCAGGAGGCTCTAGGGGGAGCCTGAAAATTGAACTAGAGAAGTAACAATAACTCGAGAGGTAACATATTTACATGATGCAAATTACTTGGAGTGAGTCAAAGCAGAGATAACAGAGAAGCAGGAGAAGAGGATGAGAGAGGTACATGGAGTTAGTCTGGAAATGCCTGGTGGAAGAGCCAAGTCTTTAGCATTTTCCTGAATTTAGTATGGCAAGGCTCCAGGCAGAGGTTTGTGGGTAGGGCATTCCAGTAAGTTGGGCCAGCAATTGAGATAGCATGGTCCCTCGTTGCTGTGAGTCGGGCCTTCTTCAGGGGTGGGACTTGTAGGGTGCCTTTGAGATTTGCTCTAGTGGGGCGGGTGGATTGTGTGGATTGGAGCGGTTCGCTGAGCCAAGAGGAATTATTTATGTGGATGGATTTGTGTATGATAGTGAGAGTTTTGAATAGGATGCGTGATGGGATGGGGAGCCAGTGGAGGTCTTTGAGGATGGGAGTTATGTGGTCTGATTTGCGTGCGTTCATGATTATCCTTGCAGTGGCATTCTGTAGTATTTGGAGGGGTTTGATGGTGGTGTAGGGAAGGCCAAGGTACTAGGAATTGCAGTAATCCAGCTTGGATGATAGGGTGGATTGGATGATGGCTCTGAGATCGTGTGTGTGGAGGAGTGGCTTGAGCTTTTTTATAACATTGAGCTTGTAAAAGCCTTCTTTTAGGATGGAGTTAATGTGTTTTTTTAGGTTTAAATGTGGATCAATTAGAACACCAAGGTTTCGTATAGGAGGCTGTGAAGTGAGGGAGGTGGCTGTGGGGTTGTTGGGAGGAGAGAGCTTAAGGGTTTGGTGGTTGTGGATGAGGAGAAGCTCAATTTTTGAGGAATTGAGGGCAAGTTGTAGGGAGGTGAGTAGTGAGTTTATGGATACAAGGCATTTCTCCCAGAAAATTAGTGTTATAGATAATGATTCACGGATATGTGAAGTTTACGTATTAACGTTCCAGGTTCACCCAAGTACAGAATCAAATCAATGCATACATCACTGCTTTCATTGCCTTGAAGTCTAAAAATGGATGTAACTGCCATTCAATTTTCAATTTCCCATATGTTTGGCATAAGACACTGGCTACTTGTTTTTCCACAGATAAGCTCTCTTCCATGATCACCCCCAAACATTTCATCTCTTTTTTGTGGAATAATTCAACTGCCCCCAACATTGGAAAGTGCTTTAATTGATCATCAGGACCCACTCTTGTAGCTCTGTTTTAGCACAATTTAAAAACATTCCATTCTTCCTTAACAAATCAAACATAATTTTAATCTCAAAGGGGCAGATTTTAAAAACTACGCATGGCCTACATTTGTGCGCACTACCTGGCGCACACAAATGTACGCCCAATTTTATAACATGTGTGCGCAGCTGTGCGCATATTATAAAATCCAGGCTCTGCGCGCGCAAGTGGGTGCACACTAGTGCACCTTGCGCACGCCGAGCACTAGGGGAGCCCCGATGGCTTTCCCCTGTTCCCTCCGAGGCCGCTCAGAGGGAATTTTCCTTCGGCCCCCCTCCACCTTTCCCTCCCTTCCCCTACCTATCTCGCCTCCCAGCTCGAAAAAAAAATAGCCCCGTACCTTTATCCCAGAAGTTATGCCTGCCAAAGGCAGGAGTAACTTGCACGCGCCAGCCAAGTGCCGGCCCGCGATCCCCAGACCCAGTGGCCATGGAGAGGCCTCTGGCCACGCCCCTGCCCCACCCTGTACTGCCTCACCCCCCTCACACCCCGCCCCTGGACCGCCCATTTTTTCAAGCCCAGAGATTTACACGGGTCTCGGGGCTTTACGCGTGCCGCCAGGCCTTTTGAGAATAGGCCTGGAGCGTGTAACCCCCCCTCCACCTGGATTTATGTGCTTAGGCTTTTAAAATCTGTCCCTAACTGTATTCTCTTGGCTACATCCCAAAGGAGCCATGATTTGGATATCACCTCCATAGATGATATGCAGGTAAACAAACAAATGCTTCTAAGTCCTGTATGTTCATAAGTTCTAGGGATGTGAATTGTGTGATCGATCGTCTTAACGATTGATTTTGGCTGGGGGGGGGAGGGAAATCTGATCCTCATGGTTTTTTTTGTTAAAAAATCGTAAAAGATCATAAATCGGGGGAGGGGGGAGGGCAGGAAAACCGGCACACCAAAACAACCCTAAAACCCACCCGACCCTTTAAAACAAATCCCCCACCCTCCCGAACCCCCCCAAAATGTTTTAAATTACCTGGGGTCCAGTGGGGGGGTCCCGGCGCGATCTCCCGCTCTCGGGCCACGGCTGTGTTAATAGAAATGGCGCCGGTGGCCCTGTGCCCTTACCATATGACAGGGCAAAGGTAGCGCCGGTGCCATTTTGGTTCCTGTCACCCGACGTCACGAGTGCAGGAGATCGCTCCCGGACCCCCGCTGGACCCCCAGGGACTTTTGGCCAGCGCCGGCGCTACCTTTGCCCTCACTATGTCATACGGGTGTATGACATAGTGCCATTTTGAATGGCGCCGGCGCTACCTTTGCCCTCATTATGTCATACGGGTCGTATGACATAGTGAGGGCTTTTTATCTGAAACATGGGTAGTAATTATTAGTTTGGCCCCTACTGTCAACTAAAGGTGCTTCTTTTTGAGTTGATTGGTATTTTGTGCTTTGTTTCACTATGTTTGATCATGTTTAAGACATGTTATCATAAATGGAGTGCATTCACAGTGTTTTGTATCTGTTGAATGAGTATGCTAGCATTTTTGTATTGAATTGTATGGAATTAAGTGATGAAGATAAGGGCTAATAAAGCCTTTTCTCTAAATAAATGGCATGCCTAGGGCTTATATTGTGGGCAATCAGTTTTGGAATCGTGCTCTTCTTTTTCACTGCCATCAGCATGCGAGCATACTTACAGCCAGATTTTTAATGGCCCGTATGCGTAAAACACAGGGCTTACGTGCGTGGCTGGGCCTTGCGTGCACCACGCGCATTTAAAAACAAGCCCGGCCTCGGCGGAGGGGCGGGGCTAGAGGCGCTCAGTACAGCAGACCTTGGCTGCGCAAGTTGCTCCTGCTCCTTTGCAGGAGCAAAAGGTAAGTACAAAAATGGAGGGGCCTAGGGTAGGGATAGGGGCGGGTAAGATAAGAGAAGGGGAAGGGAGGTAAGGGTAGGGAACTGGAGAAGCCCGATGATGCATCACCTTGGGAATTCGCAAAATCTACCCCCCCCTTACGCGCGCCGACCAGGATTTTATAACATATGCGCGACAGCGCGCGCATGTTATAACATTGTGCGTCCATGTGTGCGTGCAGTCAAGCGTGCGCAACTGGACGCGCGCATGTTCTTTTTAAAAATCTATCCCTTAGTGTGCTTCCTCTCTCCTTATTCCAAATGTTTCTGATATGATGAAGGTGACTTGCCTATCAGAAAAGGGATCAAGAGGCTTAAGCAAAGTGAAATGAGGCTGATAATGTATTGCATTTTCAGAACTGAAATTAGCTGAAAAATCCATGTAAAGGTATTTACATGACTTTTCCAAGATGTGCAGGCTCTCTGAGTTGTTTATTTTTTTTCTCTATCTTTTAACATAGGATGCAATTTTTTATTTGATGAAGTTTATAAATATTTTTCTGACATACATTTTTCTAGCTTCTATATTTAAGTGATTCAAGCCTATACTCAAAGTGAGATTATCACATTTCAGTATAATTCAATTTGTTTGTGCTGTCTATCAAATAATTTAATCTACTGCTTCTACTGTATTTGGTTTATATGCAGCACTGAAATCAGGCTGCAGTTTAGTACAATTCATAATTTTTTTCAAGCGTATGGAATATTTGTCAAGGGTGGGGTCAGTAACTAAAATTAACTTTTTTTTTTCAAATCAAATGTTTCATCTTATTATGCTCCATTTTAATGATCATGACAGCTTCTCCATGGAAAAGAATACTCAGAACTAAACGCTGAAGTACATTTGGTTTAAGTAACCTATAATATACCATTTTTCTGGGTTGCACTGAAGTTTTAATTCACCACATGAGGTTCAAGCTAAAGGCACAGAAAAAATTGTAAAGAAAAGTGTGGGACATGAACATCTAAAGCTCAGCAAAGGCCTAGGTGGTAAAAAAAGGCTTTTGTTCTGTACGGTGTTCTCCCACAGAGGAACAGAATTCTCTTTAAGTCTTTATATTTGACTTCCATGATGCCAAAATGTCATAATCAAAGCTTTTTGCCACCACTTGAATCCACTTGAAACCTTTTTTATTTATTAAAATACACAGTTCCTGACACAAAGAAATAATATGATGAAAGCTTTGCAATCTTAACAAGATTTCAAATGAACTGTCACTAGTCAAAAGTGTCATTTTAATACGATGGAACAGGGAACTCCTAGTAGGTGACTGTGTGGATTATAAAGGCATGGAGGATGTTTAATGAGTTCTTCAAGGGTTGTTAAAGTGAATGTATCACATTCAGTTATGTATTGCAGATATTTTTAGCTTTGTTCCTTATCATAGACACAGGATCTTTGTTACCTTACCCGACATGGTACTATACAGAAAATGTGTTTGCCTTTAGTAGGTGACAGATAAAAAGACCTGGTTTGCTGACAAAATTACATCCTTTCTCTAGCCTTTCTATTGAACCAAGTGGCCAGTGTCACATTTCACCTTGCTTATCTCCCCTGACATTTTTGCATTCTTCCCCAAGTTCTTGTACCCCAATAGTTAATCCACAGAAGACAGGATATAGTTTCGCTTTTTCATGCAACACAAATACTACTGTATTGGCAAAGTGCAAGACAGTAGGGCCTATAATATACACAGTAAAATATATTACCTTAAGAGTGAATTTTCAAAGGAGTTCTGCATGTAAAAAGAAAACATATACACAGGTAAGTAGTATGTACGTATATGCTATTTAATACATTTTCAGGTGAATTTTTAAAGCTTTGCTTGCATTAAAAGCCCATATATGTATATGGACCGTGCACGAGCAATGTATTTTTTAAGAGCTTCAAAATATGTACGTATATCCACATGCATGAGATAAAAAAGAAAGGGGCAGAGTTGGGATGTGTCAGAGGCATTCCAGGGTGGTGCCAAGAGTTTAATTCTTAAATCCATATTTTAAATCCACAGCGTGTGGAGGGCTGTTAGCCACATATGTTTACTTCTGCTCTTGTTGAAGTATAACTCTGCATAAATCTCTATTTAGAACTAAATTGACTGGGTGAGGGTTATGGATCAACGCAGGGGAGTGCAGACTGAAGAACCAGATGATCTGTTTGCAAGTTATCAAGAATGATGGATTAAACCAAATGGGAGTCATGAAGGAACTCTAGTATTAGTTGGGGACCTCTGCAGACAAACTGGAGGTCTTGGAGAAGGTTGGGTTGCAGACCAGGGTCTGTGGTTGGCTGGAACAGATGTACTCGGAGACAGGCAGTGGTCGAGGCAAGCAGCATTCAGGCATGGTCAAGTGTCAGGCAGTGATCCGTGATTGGCAGAGTTCAGGCATAGTCATGAGTCAGGCAGTGGTCAGTGGCAGGTGGAGTTCAGGCATGAGTCAGGCAGTGGTCAGTGGCAGGTGGAGTTCAATCGTAGGAGTGTCAATCCAAAGTCAAAACTGAAGATCCATTCGAGGGAAAGCGGGATGGATAGGTAGACAAGGAGGCAAGGAGCAACACAGGTGGGCAGGAGAAGACACTGAAGAACAGAAGACTGACCACAGGACAAAGACATAGACCAAGAATTCAGAAACAAAGACCAGGAAGTCAGGAACAAAGACCAAGAACTCTGAGGTAACTTGCTCTACTAAACAGTAGTCGACCTATTGCTGAGGCAAGGAGGTACTGCTGAGCTGGCTTTTTATAGGCCCTTGTTGGTGATGTCCAAATCGGGTGCCTCCAGCATTTTCCTGCTGCAGGCCCATTAAGAAGAAGAACGTAAGGTGCACTCGCACTTAGGAAGGCCCAGAGGAAGTAACAGCATCAGAGGCAGGTTGAGCATGGGGGCCTGCCCCTGACGTCGGAAGATGTCGCTTTGGACTTGGGACTGGAAGTAAGTGCGGCGGTCCATGGGCCTGCCCTGTGGACCACCAAATGCAAGTAATGAATTGAATATGTATACTTTTCCTACCTATTTTAAAAATATTTGTGCATATGTTATGTGTGAAAGCAAAGTAGGACTTACTTGCATAAAGGTGAATTTTAAAAGCCTTATATGCCAAATTAGAGAGATGCGCTCACATGTCAGGCTGGCGCGCACCAAATAAATTTTAAAAGCTCCCGAGATATGTGCATATCTCCTAAAGCATGTACATCTCACTTCTTTCCAAAAAGAGGCATGCTCTGGGCAGTCTGGGTGGGTCATAGGCATTTCAGAGCATGGGCAAGAGATGTGCGTAGAAATACTTACACGCCCCAGCACATGCTGGGGTCCCCTGCTGCATAACTTTACTTCTGCCAAGGATGAAGTGTAAGTTTAAACAAGCTGAAAAAAAGAGAGATCTGAGGGGTTTAAGGAGGATAGGCCAAGTGGGGGGAATGCAGACTATCAGACTAGGGGGGGTTGGCAGGACCTAGCTGTTAAGTGGCAAACTGGTGAATGAACTGGTAAAACTGGGAATAGCGTGCATTCCTTTGAAAATTCCCTAATTTACGTAGTAGAAGCAGGATTTGTGTGCACATGCGCATAGCTGCTTAAAATTGGGCACACATATGTGAGTCCAGGCTTTTTTCTAACATGTGCACATGGGCCGACACACATGCACCAATGTGTGACTTTGAGCCAGTTTAAAAATTGCCATCCATAGTTCCAATGTACACACATGTCAGCCAATTTTATTTTATTTTTTAATTTTTTATTTATGCATTATACACTTTACATTCAAGAATATATAACTTGAATATGTAATAGCAATGAGTATGAAATTAACAATAGGAAAAAATAAATCACCAATTTTATAGTAAATATTATCCCTGCATTCAAGTCCACATTACCAGGGGAGGATACCAACACAACCTCATTACCAGTGTTAAAGGAAATCGATCTGACTTCACAGAGTGACAAATACAATTATGTCATAGAAGCTACAGTCATTATACGGTTACTCACCTATTCATGGGTAAGGAACAGAAACAGATGGAATTTTGTCTACCAAAAAAGGGGATAACTGCTCAGGTGTAAATAACACATAAGTATTGTTTTGAAATTTGATGACACATTTGCATGGAAATTTAAGCTGATAAAATGCTCCTATCTCAAGCACTTTAGGTCTCATGGTCAAAAACTGCCTTCTCTTTTAACTGCGTCAATCTAGACAAGTCCGGATACATACTAATCTTGAGCCCCAGGAAAGGCTCATGATGATGGCAAAAATATAGCTTCATTATTCATTCTTTGTCTGATTCCATTAAGAAGGTAACAACCAACGTAGAAGGTGTCAGGAGTTCCTCCTGTGCCGACTCCAATATCTTTGATATTTCCATAACTGGAGACATTGGAGAAATAACTTGTAGACCATCTTGATTTAAAGGACCCTTCTTAAAAGGAAGAATATTATAGGCTCTGGAAATAATAGGTAAAGCCTGTTCAGAATTTTTCAGAACTTGAACCATGTATTTTCTCCACATATTCTTAGATGCCACCAAAGGGTCTTTAGGAAAATGTAATATACGGAGATTTCTCCCATGTAATTGATTCTCCAGTAACTCCAGTTTATTGGAAAATACTTGACTTTCTTTAATAATTTTCTGTTGTAAACCAGAATGACCCTGTATTTCCTTCTTCATAGACCGGCATAAAACTTTTTTATCCTCCACACTCTTTTCAACCATGTCCAAGCGCTGTTCCATTTTCTTACAGGAATTAACCAAGGGGTTGATCTGAAGTAATAAATTCTTATTTAAAGACTGAATTGCTTCTCTAAGGTAATATATTCTGGCCTTACCAGGAGACGTTCCTGAGGATCATTATAACTTGTTCACTCTCTTGTTGATGAGTAGCTCGGTAGGCTGCAGTCTCCCCGGGGCCAGCGAGCGTCTCAATGGGGTTTGCTTCTAAACCACCATTCCTCGGTGGCACTAATCTCAGGATGACATTTTCCAAATTTCCCGGGAACAGGGATGTCTATAGTCCCTGCAGGGAGGCAGGTTCTGTTCCTCTCACTCACCCCGCTGCGAACTTACTCCCAAATTAAAGTCACTCCGAAGCAGGTGAGCATCCATTGATCCAATAACCAAAGTACTGGAGAACGCAGAGGTCAAATCACATTCCCTAGCTTGGCATTTTCTCACCGAGTGCGGCATAGTAGGATTTCTGGGGAAAAATTTGATGGGGCCACATCAACTGCTAACCGCCAAGTCAGCCATCTTGGCTCCTCCACTAAGTCAGCCAATTTTAAACATGCATGCGTAGATCAATTTTACCAGTTTACCAATGAGTTCTCCAGCTTGCCTTGTTCTTTTCCAGGTCATCAAGATCCTCCTAGTTCTTTAGCCTGAACTTCCCCAAGTTCACCCAGACCTCTCACCGAATCAGTATTATACAATAAACACATTTGATATCACTTACGGTAATTAGCAGGTATATAAATAAGCAAGAAAGTTGGCACATATATGTGTATAAGTATTTTTTAAAATAGCAACTTATGACCTGACTCACAAAGGGGTAGATTCTTAAACATACACATGTTTTAAAATCCGGGGCAGTGCACGCAACGGGGAGGTGGAATATAGCAATTAAGGAGCGGACTTGGAGGGAACTTTCCTAACCCCCTACTTACCCTCCCTCCCTCTTCCTCTCTTCTCCATGACCCTTTAAGAATTCCTAACTTTTTTTGTTTGTTTCAGAACTTGTTTTTTGTTTGTTTCAGAACTTACGCCAGCTCCTTTTGTTTGTTTCAGAACTTGTTTTTTGTTTGATTCAGAACTTATGCCAGCTCCTAAGCTCCTGAGCTGATGTAAGTTGCGCACGCTGGCACAGCGGCAAATGGCAGCTGTACCGGCTGCCTCCAGCCCCGCCCTTCCCCACCCCACTGGACCATCCCTTCCCACCCCCGGACCACCCCTTTGTAAGGCCCAGCTCTTGTGCATGAAATGGGGGTTAGATTACACCGGGCCCCTTCTAAAATACATGCAGCACGCGCAAAGCCCAGTTGCATGCATAACCCACGTATTTTGCGTGCACGGGTGAAGTAAAATTCACCTGTAAGGGTTTTTCCCATAGGAACAAAATGGGAGAAAAGTTTAAATAAATCTGGCTTTATTTATTTATTTATTATCATTAAATATGGAACATCTGCATTACATAAATTAAAGAAATTCATGAACATGCCATACATATTAAAGAAGAAACTTCACAAAAGGAAATAACACTAGGCATATGCATAATCCATTCCTCATTAAAATGGGCAATACAATAATAAAAGTGAAAAAAAACCCCATAGAAAACAAGTCAAAAGCAAGAAAGATGTGGTGAAGAGAGAAACAGTTTATTTATTTATTTATTTATTTATTTATTTATTTATGCTTTTAGATACCATCATTCCAGAGGTTGATCCAATTGTTTACATATTTAGGGGTAGATTTTCAAAGGGTTACGTGCGTAAGATACACACGTAACCCCGAAAACCTACCCCTGCGTGTATGTCCTGGGGCTTTCAAAAATGGGTGGTCCGGGGCATGGCGGCAGTCTGGGGGTGGGGCCGGGGGCACGGTGGTGGTCCAGGGTGGTCCCGGGGCAGTCCTGGGGGAAGTCCCGAGTCCTCTGGCACAGCAGCCTGTGCCAGGGATGGCGTGCCGGCAGCTGGCTGGCGCACGCAAGTTATGCCTGCCTCAGGCAGGCGTAACTTCTGCAACAAAGGTAGGGGGGGATTTAGTTAGGGCTGGGGGTGGGTTAGATAGTGGAAGGGAGGGGAAGGTGGGGGGGAGCGGTAGAAAAGTTCCCTCCGAAGCTGCTCCGATTTCGGAGCAGCTTCGGAGGGAACGGGGAAAGCCATCGGGGCTCCCCTTGGGCTCGGCGCGCGCAAGGTACACAAGTGTGCACCCCCTTGCGCGCGCTGTACATTTATCTCACAATTTAAGCCTGCCAGAGGCACAGCAGGTGTGCGGAAGACTCTGACCATGCCCAGCCCCGCCCCACCCCCCGCCCCTTTTTGCGAGCCCCGGGACTTACATGCGTCCCAAGGCTTTACGCGCATCGCCGGGCCTTTTGAAAATAGGCCCGGCGATGCCCCAGAGTTTGTAGAACTGTGCGGAAGTCTTGGAAAGTAAGTAAAGGTTTTAGGTGGTGTAGCATTCTGAGTTTAGCATAGCCAGATTTGATTATCTTCATTATATATTTTTTCATATTGATATTTTCATCATTTTGGATTCCTAGATCATGAACTTCATATGAAAGTGAAATTTTAGCAATTTCAATGTTAAGAATAGGTGGTTTTGGGGATGCTTTTCTTTTCTTAGCCAAATTATTTCATTTTTTTTGGTGTTGAGTTAATTTCAGTAGAGAGAGTTATTTTTGTATAGTTTTCATACAGTTTGTGTTGTGTTCCACGCCCGCGGCCATCCGCGGGCGTGCCCCCTACCTGATCTGTGGTGGCTGCGGCGGCGGCATCAGGGCGACATGCCCTGCTGCATGTGCCCGGTGCCCCCGCGCATCGGTGTGGGGCCTCCGGGCTGGCCGCCGGGTCAGGAGCCGTCCTGCTCCTCCCTTGCGGCAGCTAGCGGCTTTCCTCTGCGGCCTGAGATCCAAGATGGCAGCCGCCATCTTAGGCACGAGGCCGCACCTCCTCACTAGAATTAAAGGGTCTTAAGCCCTTTAATTACCTTCAGTTGCTTCCAATGATCCAGAACAAAGGAAGTATAAAGGGAGGCTTCCTCTGCTCATTCTTTGACTTGGCAACTTCCGTGGTTAGTCGGGTCTGCTTGCTTCGGTGAGTTCTTGTGCTTTGGATCCTTGTTCCTGTTTCGCCTTGGTGTTCCTGGTTCCTGACTTCGGATCGGCTAGTGGTGATTCCTGGTATTGACTTCGGATCGGCTATTGGTGATTCCTGGTAATGACTTCGGATTGGCAAGCGGTGATTCTCTGGTGTGTGACTTCGGATTGGCAAGTGGTGATCCTTCGGTGTGTGACCTCGGACTGGTAAGCGACGACCCTCTGGCACTTGACTTCGGACTCCTCCTTGACCATCATCTCCAAGGGCCCACCTAAGTCCCAGCGGCCCAGCTGGCAGTAGGTACAAATACATACAGGTTTATTAGTCTATTGGGTCGACTTTAAAATCCACATGCGCATGTGCTGGTGGCGCGCTCGGGTGGGGGGGCAAATTTTCGGTAAATACGTGCAGCAATGCAATCAGGCCTCACCCAGTTAACTCCCAGTACACTCAGATTAAGGAGAGAACTGGGAGGGAACTTCCCTACCCCCCCTTCCTAACCTTCCTTTCCTTTCCCCCTCCACCCCGACCCCTAACCCCTACCTATCTAGCCGAAACCTTTTTTATTTTTCTACTTACTGCTCCTCCAGAGCAGAAGTAGTTTCCGCACGCCAGCAGCCAGTCGGTGCGTGCTTCCCCAGGACAGCAGCTAATGGCCGCTGTCCCAGCTGGCCTCCTTCCTACCCTGCCCCTCCCTGCCTGTACCCACCCCTTTTTCATGGCCCGGCACTTATGCACGTAGCGGGGTTTATGCGCATGGCCGGATCTGTTTTAAAATGTGCATGGCGCGCACAAGGCCCGGCCACATGCCTAAACCCCATATTTTACACACGCGGGCCTTTGAAAATTTGGGCATATATATACATTTCTACATGACTATGTGCTTTGCTACTAGGATATCCAACAGCACACTTATCTAGTCATTTTTAATCCATTTTGGAGAATTCCCTGTGAGAGCCTGTTCCCCCTTGTTGCAGTGGAATGGGGTGTTCCAGTGTTCAAGGCTGGAACATGGGGTAGGCAAGGCCTGCAGTGCATTCCCTCAGAGAGCGGGGAGATAGTACAGAGGAGTTAAAAACTTTGAATTATCTGGTCTTTAGGACTATTTCCTCTGTTTTGAGGCAAGGAAGTATTATTCTGCCCTCCCTGTCTTTTGCTTTGTTTTTTTTCCCCCTTTTTGGGTTCAGAGACTGTTTTTGTTCCACTGGCAGCTGATGGCCTTCGTTACCCAAGACTTAGTGACCAAACCACTGGGAGAGTGATGGCTTTCACCCCGGAAGAACATGAGGCACGGAGGAATTCATCTAGAGAAGAAGATCCCTGCCAGTGTCATAAAGGGAAGGAAACCAGAGGATAGAAAGCAGCAAGGAACTGAAGGTAACAAGTTTGTTGCTGCTAACTCACAGGTAGAATGCAAATGAGATTAAAGTGCCTATTTGGTACTCTATAAGCAGTTACATAAATTAAGGAAAGTCGGGAAATGTATGAGGACTGGGACTAAGTTCTGATAAAATATCAGGACTATATTCTAATCACCTACAGTGGGGTGAGAAGCAGGGATAAACTTTGGAATCTAAAAGATTTTCAATCTGGGCAAGTCTGAAGAGTTTGAGTAATTGTAGTAACTGGGAAAAGAAAGAGATTGAGGGGCGGATTTTAAGAGCCCTGCTCGCCTAAATCCGCCCAAATCCGGGCGGATTTAGGCGAGCAGGGCCCTGCACGCCGGTGAGCCTATTTTACATAGGCCTACTGGCGCGCACAGAGCCCCGGGACTTGCGTAAGTCCCGGGGTTTTCTGAGGGGGGCGTGTCGGGGGCGGGCCCGAACCGCGCGGCGTTTTTGGGGCATGTCGGGAGCGTTCCGGGGGTGGGCCCGGGGGCGTGGCTATGGCCCGGGGCGGTCCGGGGGCGTGGCCGTGCCCTCCGGACCCGCCCCCAGGTCGCGTCCCGGCACGCTAGCGGCCCGCTGGCACGCGGGGATTTACGTCTCCCTCTGGGAGGTGTAAATCCCCCGACAAAGGTAAGGGGGGGTTTAGACAGGGCCGGGTGGGTGGGTTAGGTAGGGGAAGGGAGGGGAAGGTGAGGGGAGGGAACGGGGGTAGGCTGCGCGGCTCGGCGTGCGCCAGCTATACGGAATTGATAGCCTTGCGCGCGCCGATCCAGGATTTTAGCGGATACGCGCGGCTACGCGCGTATCTACTAAAATCCCGCGTACTTTTGCTGGCGCCTGATGCGCCAGCAAAAGTATGCCAAATCGCGCGGTTTGAAAATCTACCCCAAAGTTTTAATAAGTGTGATTCCAAGAAAATAAGAGAGTTTGCTAGAGGAGTCTGGTCGCAAATGTAGTGAACTTTCTGCTGTCTTATTTATTAATTTTATTTTAAAAAGAAATGAAGCTGTAAATGTTCTTCAATCATCAAAATCAATTATCAGTAAAGAAGTTAGAAACTACTTTTTTTGTACAGCATGGTTTTTTTGCTGCTAAAGGCTGCGATAATTATTAATAATGTTTACGAGGATGGACTGGGGAGTTTACATGGCCTGTTTCAAAAAGGGGCCTTGGAACTTAAATGCTCTCTGTGGAGGGACTCAGAGAGTTAAGAGGAGTTCTGTGCAGAAAGAGTCCATCTTTTTCTTTCCTGTGTGCCCCTGGGGCAAGTAAATGGATCCGTCCCACCCAGGAGTTACATATACATATGCCCTTCCTATTTGCGCATAAGCCAAATATATTTTTGGATATGTGATGATTATTTTCTTTTTTGATGAATACATATAGGGCAACGCACGTAAAGCCCCGGGACGCGTGTAAGTCCCGGAGCTTTACAAAATGGGTGGTCCGGGGGTGGGGCGGGTGGGGGCAGGGCCAGAGGCCTCCGGCAGAGCAGCCATTGCCTCTGTGTTGGAGGATCACGTGCCAGCAGGCTGCCGGTGCGTGCAATTTGCGCCTGCCCAGAGGCAGGTGCAAAAGGTAAAATAAAAATTTTGGGGGGTGTTAAAGTAGGGCTGGGGGAGGAAAGGTTAGGGGAAGGGGTGGGAAGGTCAGGTTAGGGGGAAGGGAATGGGGAAGGCAGCATGCAGCCTTTTAAAATCTACCCAATTTTTTTTTTTGGGGGGGGGGGTGGTTGTGAGGTATGTTTCTTGGCAGTTTCCTCCTGCTTCTTTGAACCTCCAGCTCATTCAGAAGAGCTTGAGATCTGATCCCTTGAATATTTGCTGTTACAACAATTGTGGTTCAGGATTAAGAATCCATATATCCTCTAGAATCTAAAAATAATTTGTGTAAATCTACCCCTTCCAATTGTCTCAGCTTTAAATCCTCACCTACCATAATTTGTGATTGTGACTCATTTAAAAAAAATATATATTGGGACCAAGCAGAAATGATAATGATAGGTGACTGGCATCAATATTAAAGCAGTGCAAAAAACAGAATACAGTAGGCATAGAATGAAGAATGTTCGGTTTCTCAGGGAGAGACATGACCAGCAGGAAAAAAAAAAAAAGAGATCATAATGCCTCTATGCAGGTCATTGGTGAGGTCATAACTAGAGAATTGTGTCCAGTTCTGGATGTCAGGGTGAAAAGTACATGAGCAGTGTAGAGGTAGACCAAAGAAAGACTTAGAAAATGGTGCAGGGTCTGCATCATAAGCTGTATTAAATATAATATGTATAACCTAGAGGAAGAGAGCATGATAATATTTATAACCTAGAGGAAGAGAGCGAGATAAGAGAGATATGATAGTGCAATTTAAAACCTCAGAAGTACAAATAGGGGTAGATTTTAAGACTTGCGCGCAGGTGTACATGTGCGTGTGCAAGTTATAAAATTGTGGGTTGGCGCACGCAAGGGGGTGCACACTAGCGCACCTTGCACACGCCGACACCCGCAGGCTTCCCCCATTCCCTCCCAGGCCACTCCGAAATTGAAGCGGCCTGGAAAGGAACTTCCCTTCCCCCTAACCTAACCTTCCCACACCTTCCCCTAACCTTCCCCCCATCTAGCCCTACTCTAACCACCCAAAATTCTTATCAAACCTTTTGCACCTGCCAGGAGGCCCGGCGCACGTAAGCCAATTTACGCATGTAAAGCTTTTAAAATCCGGCCCATAGGGGCGGATTTTAAAAGGGTTATGCGCGTATAGTTTATCCCTGCTCCTGCGCGTGCCAAGCCTATTTTGCATAGGCCCAGCGACGCGCGCAAGCCCCGTGTCACACTTATGTCCCAGGGCTTGAAAAAAGGGGTGGGGCATGTGCGGGGAATGGGCGGGACATGGGTCTGGTGGGGCGGGGCAGGGCCAGAGTCTCCAGGCACAGCAGCCATTTGCTAACAGTGCAGTGAGATGAAGCATGATCTGAAATTATAAGGGGCTCAATTTTAACCTCAGAGACAAAATGGATCACAGTCTCTGAAATCAAATATAATCAATGCGTAAAATCATTTTCCATGGGATTAAGCAGCCTTAAAGCAACAACCTCCTGAGAAAGGAGATACCTTTATCAGGGTCCATATGCCTCTAGTTTAAATAGTCTGGGGCAACCAATATATATTCACCAACACAACTGAGATCTCCACTAATGATATAAGGAATCCTCCAAAATTGTGTAAGATCTGCAATAAACTTCACAAAAAAAACAATGTGAATAATTGTTGGGAGCATAAAGGAATGCAAGTATAACTGAATGATTATAAATGTGTAGCTTTCTTCAAGCTACACATTTTGAAATGTCTCCGTTCTTTATTCTATCCTAATGACTTCTGAACAATATTACAATCCCTTATATTTAGCGGTCTTGACTATTGCATTGTACTTCTAACTGGTCTACATGATAAGGCAATACACCCCCTACAATTAGTCCAGTCCTCCACAACCCACGTCCTAACTGGCAATTCTCGCAGAGATCACATATCCCCATTCCTGTACTCCCTACATTGGCTACTGGTCCATTTTAGAATTCATTATAAAATCTTCTCTACATTACACAACCTACTACATAACGACTCATCTACATGGTTATGCACCCAACTTAGCATATACCAACCCAACAGGAATCTATGCTTAGGGGTAGATTTTCAAATAGTGCGATTTGGCGTACTTTTGTTGGAGCATCAGGCGCAAACAAAAGTACGCTGGATTTTAGTAGATACGCGCGTATCCGCTAAATCCGGGATCGGCGCGCGCAAGGCTATCGATTCCGTATAGCCGGCGCGTGCCGAGCCGCGAAGCCTACCTCCGTTCCCTCCGAGGCCGCTCTGAAATCGGAGCGACCTCGGAGGGAACTTTCTTTTGCCCTCCCCTCACCTTCCCCTCCCTTCCCCTACCTAACCCACCCGCCCGGCCCTGTCTAAACCCCCCCTTACCTTTGTCGGGGGATTTACCCCTCCCGGAGGGAGGGGTAAATCCCCCGACAAAGGTAAGGGGGGGGGGTTTACGTCTCCCGGAGGGAGACGTAAATCCCCGCGCGCCAGCGGGCCGCTTGCACGCCGGGACGTGACCTGGGGGTGGGTCCGGAGGGCGCGGCCACGCCCCCAGACCGCCCCGGGCCGTAACCACGCCCCCGGGCCCGCCCCCGAAACACTACGTCCCGCCCCAAAAACGTCACGCGGATCGGGCCCGCCCCCGACACGCCCCCCCTCGGAAAACCCCGGGACTTACGCGAGTCCTGGGGTCTGTGCGTGCCGGTAGGCCTATTGAACATAGGCGCACCGGCGAGCAGGGCTCTGAAAATCCACCCCATAATGCACAAAACTTACTGCAAATCCCCACAATATGTGTTGCTAGACTTGATGTCACCAGAAGATATCCATTTTCTGTAGCTGGCCTGCTAACCTGGAATTCCATTCCTGATGAACTAAGATAGATCACCAAACAAAGAATTTGAAAAGAATCTTAAAAACCTTTCTTTTTCAATTGCCTTCAATAATGCTTTGACTTCTTAACCTTGTTTTTCGGTAGACACCCCTTCTGCACTTAAAATACCTACCAGCGTCCCCATTTGCTTTGACTCACCCCTTTTATAAATCAATAGGCACAATAATTTTGTGTTTAGATTTTCCCATTAGTTTACTTTTGCTGTCCTTCTCTGATTTTGTTTTATATCTTATGTTTTTAATGTTACCTTAATTATGTATGTTTTTACATTGTAAACTGTTTTGATCAACAAGTCTTTGTAAAAGGGGCATACAAACAGTTTTAATAAATAATGCATTTTGCCAGTTATAATTATATAATGCCTTTCTGTATCTTTAGCCAAGAGCAGTAATTGAAATAAGGCAACCCCATACCTTTTTTTTGTTCCTGAGGAATAAATAACTGAGATGCCCAACTTCTTCACAGTTTCTCATGTTCCACATTAAGTGATATGTGCCTCTTGCAAGAAAGCAATCTGTACTCTCAATCTGGCTAAATTACTTAACACTTTTTGTCGCTTAATAGGTGTATGGAGCCTAGCCACATTTCAAGTTATGTAGTTAAGGCATGTCATAATAATGTAACCAAGCAAAAGGATTTGAAATTTAATGGAAAGCAATCGTGGGATGACTGCCACCCAGCCCTAAAGGCAGCCATCTGAGACATTACAATTCAAAGACTCAGAAATTCTCTCTCACCAACATATATATCCATACATACCCACACAGACCAATCCAATCACTCCATCCATCTCCTCCCCTACCATCCTATTTCTCCACCATCCCTCCACCTCAACAATCCAAAATATAGAACTATCCCAAATCTGAAAAACATTAACAATTAGAAAAAATAGTCGTTCAACATTAAGTAGGATTGGAGGTCCCAGAAGCAGAGCATACAGGTGCCACTCCCCTCAAAGCAGTACATATAGACAGGAAATAAGGTTAGAGATATTTGGAATAATGAGTCAAAAAAAAAATCTGCTGTGCTTGCATTAGATTTCTCTAGAAGGCCTTCCACACATGAACTCTGAAAAATATCAAAGTAGTAAACGTACATAGAGAGAGCAAAAGGCCATCAGTATTCTCCAAGATAAAGAGGAGAGGAGGCCTCTGTTGCAGAATCAATGCTGTGTTCCTTTCCTTTATGTCATATTTTCAATTTAGCAGGATACAGGAGGCTGAATAGTATCTTCTTGTTAAACAAAGCAGTACAAACTTCAGAAAACTCCTTGCACTGCTGGGATAAAGCTGGAGAAAATTCTTGGTATAAAAGCAATCTCTTCCCTTCGAAAAGTAAACTTTGTTTATGAAAGGCTGGAAAAACTTGAAACAACTGCTTTATGAGCATAGTTAAGTAATCGGGCTATGATAACCCATGGTATGCTGCTATTTGTCATTTTATTACAAAGCCTATACGCCCTCCCAAACAGAAATTTACTTTTCAGCTCAGCCAAATTTAACTGTGTAGGCAGCCAGGTTTTTATGTGGTTTGGTGCTCCCTATCCGAGACAGACTCAGCCAAACCTATCAAACAAATGTTTTTTTCAACTGGACCGATTTTTCAAATCATCTATTTTGAACTCCATGGCTGCTTTATGCTTCTCTGTATCATGCACATGGCCCTGCAGCGCCAGTTCATCATCTTCCACAGAGGAAACATGGACCTTCACATTGTCCACTCACATACCAACATTGTTCATTGCGGCATTTAAAACGTCCATCTTATCTGTGAGTTTTGCAAGGTCAGCCTTCAACCTTCTGCTAACAGATTCAGTAAATTTTTTAATTAAGAGATCTGTCCCATCTCCATTAGTGATGGCCTCAGCACATGCGTCCACCATTTTGTTTTCACCGAAACACAGTTTTTCCTTCTCGTTCCTTGCAAATCATGTGGACGTTGCACAAAAAGAAAAATAATAACAAGCTGGGAAGAAGGCACTGATGATCCACTGGCTCACAGCAGCTACTTACGCTGACTCCAAAAGCATTTTAGCACCGTTACTGTTGATTTATCGTGGGTGGCACCCAGAGCCAAGGTTCAGGCCATTGCCCATGGCCTCCCTAAAATTCAACTTTAAAGGAGCAGAAATTCAGACATGTTTCAAGCAATGGTGTTCTACCATGCTTGTGCTAAAAGACTGGGACATTTTTCCAACATAAAACTTGTTACAGGGACATTGGATTTTGTAAATAATCCCATTTGACTGGCATGTAGTCTTATATCTAAGGGGTATAGTGTAACTGATCTAACAAGAGGAGTTGATTTGTACACTGCAGCTAGCTGCATTGTCAAATCTACTCCTTTTCATCACTTATAAGGGCTATGATTCTTTACTGATGTCAATTTTACTATGACTACCTCTGAATGCGTCTGTAACAACTAGAGATGTGATTTGGCAGAACCTTTCGGTTTGGCCTTCATTATCGGCCCGCCGTGGGAAATTTCATTTTCCCGCGGTTCAGGCCGATTTTATTTCAGCTGCCTCCCAAAACGAAACCCGAAACCCACCCCAAACCTTCAAATTTAATTAATTGCAACCACCCCCACCCTCCCAATCCCCCAAAAACTTGCCAAAATTCCCTGGTGGTCCAGTGGGGGTCCTGGGAGCGATCTCCCCTTCTCAGGCTGTCGGCTGCCACTAATCAAAATGGTGCCAATGGCCCTTTGTACTTACCATGTGATAGGGGCTATCGGTGCCATTGGCTCTCCTCTGTCACATGGTAGGAGCAATGGACGGCCGATGCCATCTTAAAAAATGGCACAGTCCATCCATTGCTCCTACTATGGGACAGGGGCCAACCAATGACACCGATAGCCCCTGTCACATGGTAAGTACAAAGGGCCATTGGCACCATTTTGATTAGTGGCAGCCAACAGCCCAAGAGGGGGAGATCGCTCCCGGGACTCCACTGGACCACCAGGGACTTTCAGTAAGTCGGGGGTGGGGTCGGGCAAGTCTTGTGGGGTCAGGAGGGTGGGGGTTGCAATTAATTAAATTTGAAGGGTTGAGGTGGGTTTGGGTTTTTTATGTGCCCTTTCTCCCCCCCCCCCAAAAAAAACGATAAGAAAACCACACAAAATTTAATGGGTTTTCTTATCATTTCATTGCCCCCCCCCGAAATGCGATGAAATAGGAAATATTGTCTCTATTTCCTATTTCCTCACAAACAAATGCACATCCCTAGTAACAACACCCCCCTAACCCCAACCCACCTCCAAAAAACCCACCCTAACTTAAAGTACCCCTCTAGAGTATTACATATATAGAGTGAGACCAGGCTGACTCTACAGAGGTTCTCTCTCACACATTTTTATGTGCATATTGCTTTTAATATTTTCCAGTAAGGGCCTGATTTAAAAAACATTTGCATGCTTAAAATTGGGTTTTACATGTGTAGACTTAGTGGGCTTTTGAAAATTGCTATAATGTATGCCATTGAAATGTCCATAGGATTTACTCATGTAAGTGAAGACTTTAATGCTCACTCTTCTGAGTCACTCTCAGAAAAAACGTTTCTGTGGTGAGCTTGATGATCCAACATTGAGTGAATTCATGATTAAGATAATTTTCCCCTGAAGCTGTTATCAGGGGATTTGCTGCTGTACTTTTAATTACAACATGAAATGACTTTGTGGGAACCTGTTTGATTGTTGAGGAGCATTTGATTGTGCTTGGACTTTTTTTTAGGTCCTGTAACTATTTTTTAACACATTGTTTTATTTGCATTATAAAAATCCTTCAAAAAATGTTGTGGTCAAGCAGAGCATTTGTCTAGCTGAACACGGGTAGATGATTGAGAGGTCCAGGCTATCTCCATGTTTTCATAATAGGTCTAGCACTTGTCCTGGCTTGCTGACACCCGTTCCTTTTGACTTTTCTGTTGTTACTTTTGCCAGTGTAAGTTCTAATTTGTTTGCTGTCTGCTTTGGTAGTTTCTAAATGTAATTTAGAAAATGGGAAATTAAGTTTTCATATATGCACTAAACTTCATTTTCATAGACATAAGTCATAACACATCACTATATGCTAATATGCAAAACACCCCTTTTATAGCATGGAAATGTGTTAGCACGTTAGAAGTTAAGTTGTTCATGCTTTAAATATGCCTTAAAGGTACACATTTAAAGCATGTTAGCAATAGCATATTGCTTTAAGCTTAGTACATAGGCTCCTATCAAAGCTAAAATACTGTGTTATTATTAAGAAGAAACAAAATACTATATAAGCCTGATAGATGTTATTCATATAACATTTTAAATGAATATAGGACTGTAGGGTATGCATCACTGTAAGACCTAATTGGATTTTTAAACAATTCTTCTGTGTAGCATTTGAGAAATTGAGGAACTTGTTAACACAACATTTGTGGCATACATATATCAATGTACTGATGCTGACAGAGGGTTATACTTTTGCTTAATAGACGACTTTTTCCTGCCCTTGCAGTCTGCTTCTAATGGACTCAAGTAAATTGGAAAAAAATTGCTGAAGTTTCTAAAATGTAAATGAGAAAAACAGCAGAATCAATTATTGTCCATATTTATTTAGATTGGTGAACTTTTAAAGTGTGGTGAATTAATCCTCAAGCATGAACTAAGCTGGTCAATAACATCTCTAAAGTTAACTAAAATAATCTTGAACCCTATCTTGCTTTTTATAGCTTTTAAAAAGCACATCTTAATACTCTATTATCCAATGAGTAACTACTATGGTAAGCCCACCGCTATGTATATATGTATGGGTATATGATATGTAAAAAAAAGATGCATTGGTTTTGCAGTTTTAGAATGCAAAACAAATTATTTCTAGCCACTACAATTAGAACAGTTTCTTTCATTGAAGAGCACAATGTAGCATTTGCTTAAAATGAAAAAATGCAAAGGAGTAAAAAGTGTTTTCTCTACTAGTGCTGATATTATAAAAAATAAACCTTATTTTAACTGGGGTAAATTTTCTAAGGGTCTATTATTCAGCATCACTTAGCTGAATAAGTTCTGAAGTATCCAGCTAAGTGGCTGCATTTTAATATTTGGCCATGTTCAGTGGCCACCATTTAGCTAGATAACTATCTGGTTAAATAGTTATTCAGCTAAGTAGCGGGTGGGATGGAGTATAATGGGGAATAGCTACTTATCTGGCTAGCTAAGGGCCTGATTTACTAAGGCTTTTCAGCCATTCTGTGTCTATGGGAAAAATGCTTAGTAAATGAGGCCTTTAGCCAGATAAGCAATGATATTTAGCTTTTCCAGCTAGGTTAACCAGATAAACTTATCCAGTTAACTCAAACTTTAGCAGCATGGACACTCTACTTAATATCCCAGCTATGTTATCTGGATATGTTTATCAAGCTAACTTTCCAGCTTTCTTTTGACTATCTAGTCTACCTCTAGATATTTACATACGTAAAATTGAAAGTTAATGCACATTTGCATAATCAGCATGTACGCACATGAAAGTGAATTTTAAAAGCCCAACACATGCATTAATTATTAGAGGATGCTCGAATTTGTTGGGCTCGCATGCACCAAGTGGATTTTAAAAGCCACCCGGATAAGCTCGTATGTGCTGCAGCAGGCACATCTTGGAAGTTTTAAAAAAGGATGGGGAATGAGTATGGTCTGGGTAGGGCTTGGGCATTTCGAGGCTTGAAGTTGAGATGTGCACATAAATACTTCACTCCAGCATGTGCCGATGACCCCATGGGATAACTTTACTTCTGCTATGGATGCCATGTCAGTTATAAAAGAAAGATAAATAGGCAGATCAGTGGGGTTTTAAGGATAGGGGATAACTGAGGGGAGTGAAGGTTATTAAACCAGGGGGGGCTTGGAAGACATATTTCTTAACTGGGTGAACTGGGGATGAACTAGTAAAACTGGAAATGGCATCAGCACACACCCCTTTTAAAATCCCCCAATGTATGCAGCTGAAGCGGTATTTGCATGCACTTGCACACGCCAACTTAAAATTAGACACACGTGTGCATGTCCAGTCTACTTTATAACATGCCTGCATATACGTGTGCAAGTTATAAAATAGCCATGTCTCTGGGCGTGGGCTGATGAACACACGCACATGTGCGTCCATGTGCTGGGTTGAAAGTCACTGTCTCTAATTGTATTTTGCAAAATCCTGAAGTATGCATGTGCTAGCAATGTAGGGCAAAAATGTGAAAAGAAAAAAAAATCAGGGCTTTAGGAGCAGCTTGGAGCAGGGTTTGGAAGTTCAGGCACAAGTTGCTATTATGTAAGTTGTATTCACATATTCATCACCAAACTTCTTTGTACACTTTGACACCTGCTAATTAAAGCACATAAATGAAATTGCGCATGTCTTTGTCTGTAGATTTTGGGCAGGAGGTCTGGCTGAACTGGTAGAGGGCTCAGTTAACTGGTGATTACAAATATGTGCACAAGTAAGCATTTTCATACGCAGAGTATGCACTTTCTTTATTAAATACATGACTCCATGTGTAGCTCATAGTTGTTATATGCACATGTTACAATTATTATGCACAGAAAATATGGGCATGTACTTTTATAAAATGGGTAAAGAAATATCCATTTTCCTGCATTACAATTTAGCACGCACACTGAAATACATAAGCATACCAGTGCAGAAAAACACAATTTATAAAATACTGCTGCAGCTTTAGATGCACTGACATATGCTAATGAGGTCTATTTAAAATTACCTCACTATTCTCTTGAATTTTTTTAATACTTCCCAACAACAAATCATTCATAAAGTGTACAGGTGACTAATATTACTGTATTATATATCGTAATCCTCACTGAACAATTTTAGCTGGAACCTAGTGTAATATAAGATTTTAAAAAAAGAAGGAAAGAAAATAAAGAAATCATTGGGCAAGATCATATTTAGCTATGTTGACTCCCATTCACATGTGATGAATCAAAGACTCCCACCCCCCGTTTTCACACTGTATCTTTGAATCCCTCTGCTCAGATGACATGCTTGCATGATTCTGGGGAACCTTGTCAGACCTAGAATTGTGGTCTATATTTGATAATTGTTGTCTATGTCTATCTCATTGAGACTTGTTTATTTAATGTTGTCCATACAATGACTGTTGTATTGCCTTTTGCTTTCATCATAGTTACATTGTGCACTTAAATTCAAGATTGTATCAGACTATAGAAGGAATATTGATACAGTGTGATACTTAGTATACACATCTATGCATGAGGTTTTCATACTGAAGAAGGTAATGTCTTATATATATTTTTTTTTACTTTGTCTACATGTCCTATCTTAATTTAGTTTGTTTTTTATATATTTTGATTTTATTAATTATTATTATTTAATTATTTAAATGTGGCTACTACTATATCTGTAATTATATGTTTTATATAGATGTTTTTAAATGTATGTTTATATTTATTGTAGCCCCTGAAGCAGCTCTTATGAGCGAAACTCAGCCAGAGCCAGGCTTTTATCTACACTGGGCTTTCTTTCTGCTATTGTTTAATATCTATTAATAAAGAATCCTTGTAACCGATCTACTCTTCTTGGTTGCTACAAACTAAAAGGATTCCATGCCAGAGTTTCCAAGTGATTGACTAAGGTAACCCTTATAGCCCGGAGTTCTAATTTATACAGTTTGCAGCGCAAGTTACAGACAATTAATAACTTAAATATTCAGGTTTTTCTAAACATCACAGTTTCCCCAAAAACATAAGGGAACAGAGCTGATGAAACATGGCTCAAAAGTGCTAAACTTTCACTACATGGCCTTAGCATTTAAAACAGGGTTTTAAAACACAAATTAAGCAATTAACATACATGCACACTGCTTCTGCACCAGTTAAGGTAACTTCAGCCTAATATGTCTGGGTGTATACAGCTCAGCCTTTCTGCTGCTTCCAATATTGAGCTTGTCTCTCTCTCAAACTAAGCTCTAACCAATAACTTTAAATGTAAGATAGAGCAAAAGCTCCTCTCCTTAAAATTGGCTACAGGCTGTAACTACAGGCTACAGGCTTGACTAGTGTTCCCTGAGGTTTGAATAAGCCCTTTTCCCCTCTCTGTTTTTGTCCTTTTATTTATTTTAGAGCTGTCTCCCTCTGGGTTTCTCATGAGTTGTGATCTATCAGGGCTAGCCTTCTGTAATGGTTTCTAATACATTGCTTCAATGTCAAACCATCAGCTTTCCAAACATGTTCCCCAAATCCCCAAGGGAATAGCCACAATTTCCCTGCTGTTTGTAGGCAAGAGACTTAGCTTAGAGATGGGAATGTCCATCTGTTTCTGTCTCATCATCATAGGTTCTGTACTGTACTCCGTTGTTTGCCAGGTGCCGTTGTTTCCACCTCCTCCATCTCTTCTCACTTTCTGTTCCCCTCTGCTTCCTTTTATGGGAAGTAGGAGCCTATTGGTGACCTGAAGGAGACTGTCTCTGATTAAGCCCCCTTTTTGCACCCCTTTTCTCAAACTAGGTGATAGAATCCTGGGATTTGTAGTCCTGCTTCTGTAATCATCTTAACCCCAGCTTCAAGCTTTGCTGCCTTTTGCTTAAAGGCTGCCTTTTTTTTTGTGGAGAGACCACTACCAATACCTGAATCATCACACATATGCATTATGCCTAATATAATACTCAGCTTCTCAGCATGTCCAGAAGCCATGGGATGTCAGGAGGCCTAGGGTGCTTGTAGGTCTTTCCTGTGTGCATAGACATTTACAAGGCAAGGACCAGTAATACCCAAGCAAGGTAAAATTCATATAATAAATCATTCGATACAGACCCTTTTTCAGAGTTTCTCAAGTACACTTTTCACCTTGCTGTCATTCAGGTTGGGAAAGGTCCAATTGACCAATTACTGTCCAAAGATAGCTTCTGATATGCTTCTCAGTACCAACCGATCTGCTGCAGTGAAGCTGACATGGTTGTCAGACCCCTAAGCTATCATCCTGGCCTACTTCCTCCTGATCAGACATCAGAAGTCTTGAAACTTGTGGCTCAGTTCATTCACACTGCATTTATGATAAAATAACACTTTCACCCTGTGACATATCTTTTACCGTTCTGTAGCACCCCGCTGTCTTGGCTTGGGAACCATACAGGAAATGCTGGACTTTCATTACCCATCAGCCCAGAAATCCATCTCCCTGGGTAAGATGTTGGGTTTTCTCACCAGTGCTCCACTCCTTTTGGACATGGTGAAAGTAGGAAGACATGCACTGGTAGCCTGCCCTTTCTATCAGCACACACACATAAATTGCATAGATTTGTACGTATAACGTGCAGCGTATCAATGAGTAAATATTACATGTATACATAATTAAAATGGTAGCAATTACATGTGCATTTCTTATTGTTTACATAAGTACATGTAACATATGCGTGTAAATTCCACTAAAATTTGTGGCATATTTCTATATTGGGATAATAGCTGGATTCATCTCCTCTGGGACTTTAGGAACCAGCCCACTGTTTTTCCCTAAAGTTTACTATATGGAAAAAACCTGATCTGGATCTGTCTATTCCTGATGCCATGGAGCCTTCTATTATTTCTCCTTCAAAAGGTCTATATTGGCTGTTTGGAAAGCATGGCATGAATGGATAAATATCAAATCATGATCTTACTGGATAATATTTTTTGGTTTCCTGGGTCTTTTTTTAGTTTAATAACATTTTTCTCTCTATTTTGAACATCACCCTATTTTCCTTACTGCCTTTCCCTTTGTAATATATATGTGTGCTGTATCTTACATTAAAACGATTACCTGCAGCTTTTCATACCCTACCAGCCCTTGGTTCTGTGAAACAAGTGGAAATAATAGGTCTGAACCAGCTTCCGGTGGTAGACAATCTCTGATGAATGGCTGGAATACAATTGTTGTATGGGTATTTATGGAATACTGATGGTGGAGGTGGGTGATGAGGCCATGGCCAAACGAAACCAAGGTATCTCTGATAATTCACAGTTGATAGCTTTTGTGAGAGAATTCTCAAAAAGCAATTCATCCTTGCTGTTTATTAAAATACAAGGCAATGCAATTTTTTGTGCAGGCGATTTCCTTTCGTGGATTACAAGCTGGTTAAAAGACAGGAAACAGAGAGTAGGATTAAATGGTAAATTTTCTCAGTGGAAAAGGGTAAACAGTGGAGTGCCTCAGGGATCTGTACTTGGACCGGTACTTTTCAATACATATATAAATGATCTGGAAAGGAATACGACGAGTGAGGTTATCAAATTTGCAGATGATACAAAATTCAGAGTAGTTAAATCACAAGCAGACTGTGATACATTGCAGGAGGACCTTGCAAGACTTGAAGATTGGGCATCAAAATGGCAGATGAAATTTAATGTGGACAAGTGCAAGGTGTTGCATATAGGGAAAAATAACCATTGCTGTAGTTACACGATGTTAGGTTCCATATTAGGAGCTACCACCCAGGAAAAAGATCTAGGCATCATAGTGGATAATACGTTAAAATCGTCAGCTCAGTGTGCTGCAGCAGTCAAAAAAGCAAATAGAATGTTAGGAATTATTAGGAAGGAAATGGTTAATAGAACGGAAAATGTCATAATGCCTCTATATCGCTCCATGGTGAGACCACACCTTGAATACTGTGTACAATTCTGGTCGCCGCATCTCAAAAAAGATATAGTTGCGATGGAGAAGGTACAGAGAAGGGCAACCAAAATGATAAAGGGGATGGAACAGCTTCCCTATGAGGAAAGGCTGAAGAGGTTAGGGCTGTTCAGCTTGGAGAAGAGACGGCTGAGGGGGGATATGATAGAGATCTTTAAGATCATGAGAGGTCTTGAACGAGTAGATGTGATTCGGTTATTTACACTTTCGAATAATAGAAGGACTAGGGGGCATTCCATGAAATTTGCAAGTAGCACATTTAAGACTAATCGGAGAAAATTCTTTTTCACTCAACGCACAATTAAGCTCTGGAATTTGTTGCCAGAGGATGTGGTTAGTGCAGTTAGTGTAGCTGGGTTCAAAAAAGGTTTGGATAAGTTCTTGGAGGAGAAGTCCATTAATGGCTATTAATCAATTTTACTTAGGGAATAGCCACTGCTATTAATTGCATCAGTAGCATGGGATCTTCTTAGTGTTTGGGTAATTGCCAGGTTCTTGTGGCCTGGTTTTGGCCTCTGTTGGAAACAGGATGCTGGGCTTGATGGACCCTTGGTCTGACCCAGCATGGCAATTTCTTATGTTCTTATGTTCTTACATTTCAAGGCAGATTTGGACGAGCTATACATGTGGTAAAGTCCATTCAGGGTTTGGCATATACAACATGGCAGGTTTCTGGAAAAATGCAGGACTTTATAAGTCAGACTAGGCAGAATGAAGTCTTATGTACAGGATACAATTCAGGTTATGGATAAATTACAAGTGCCAAAATTACCTCCATGCTCGGTGCTTGTTACAGTGGATGTAGTGGACTGTACTGAAAAGCTCATGCCCTAATAATTTGGTTAGTCTATAAGGTGCCACCCACCTTGTGTCATTTTTCCTTTATACTAGTGTATCAAAGAATAAAGCATTGAGAATAATTGCACAAGATTTAGCCTGAGATTATTGTCAACAATGTATTTCAGTATATATTCTAGTAGACATAGCAGAATTGATCATAAAGAATAATTAATTTTTGTTTGAAGATCAATTCTTCCTCCAAGTTCATGGCATTACTATTGAATCATCAGCAGTTCCATCCAATGCAGTTAAGCATAAGGCTGATTTAAGTGTGCTTAGACAACAGTCAAAGACTTTACTGTTCAAAGCAGTATATGAATAAGTGATGGATATATCATTTTAATGTAAACATGTATTTAATTATGTATTCATTTTATTTTATTGTATTCAGGTCATGTTCTTTCTTCTTCCTGCTCGCCACCGCTGCAGGCTGCAGGCTAGGGCTCCCACTCCCCCATGACCGGCGCAGACCTATTGGGGTTCCGGAGCCCCATCGAGCCTTGAGACTGCCTCTCTGCCTCCCAGCCACGCAGCATTGGCCCACCCACACCGGATCGCGTCATCTTCGGGGGCCAGAGGGAACTTTAAATTCCCATCCACTACCGCTGGCATCCTCTTTCTTCTTCCTGCTCGCCACCGCTGCAGGCTGCAGGTTAGGGCTCCCACTCCTGCTCGACCGGTGCAGACCTGTCGGGGTCCCGGAACCCCATCGAGCCACGAGACTGCCTCTCTGCCTCCCAGCCACGCAGCATTGGCCCACCCACACCGGATCGCGTCATCTTCGGGGGCTGGAGGGAACTTTAAATTCCCGGACCCTACTGCTGGCCTCCTCTTTCTTCTTCCTGCTCGCCACCGCTGCAGGCTGCAGGCTAGGGCTCCCACTCCCGCGTGACCGGCGCAGACCTATTGGGGTTCCGGAGCCCCATCGAGCCATGAGACTGCCTCTCTGCCTCCCAGCCACGCAACGTTGGTCCACCCACACCGGATCGCGTCATCTTCGGGGGCCAGAGGGAACTTTAAATTCCCATCCACTACCGCTGGCATCCTTTCTTCTTCCTGCTCGCCACCGCTGCAGGCTGCAGGTTAGGGCTCCCACTCCTGCTCGACCGGCGCAGACCTGTCGGGGTCCCGGAACCCTATCGAGCCACGAGACTGCCTCTCTGCCTCCCAGCCACGCAGCATTGGCCCACCCACACCGGATCGCGTCATCTTCGGGGGCTGGAGGGAACTTTAAATTCCCGGACCCTACTGCTGGCCTCCTCTTTCTTCTTCCTGCTCGCCACCGATGCAAGCTGCAGGCTAGGGCTCCCGCTCCCATGCAACCAGCGCAGACCTGTCAGGGTCCTGGAGACCTGGAGCCCCATCGAGCCATGAGATCACCTCTCTGCCTCCCAGCCACACAGCGTCGGCCCACCCACTCCGGATCACTTCATCTTCGGGGACCGGAGGGAACTTTTAAATTCCCGGCCCCTACCGCTGGCATTGTGCGCCAGGCGTCACATGCCGAAGGTGCACGACTAAGGGGTCTGCCCCTTAGTTCGCCCCTTTGTGCACCCCTGCAAATAGCCTTCCCATTATCCCCCTTTTGTCCTGCTTCCCCTCACTGCTTGATATGCCTCTGGATTAAACCTTAGCTATTGAATCATATTCTTTATTGCTATCTCACTGCACCTTTGGTCTATTTGCCAGAACTTCTAGAATATTGTAAATGGTGTATATTGTGTTTTGTGCTTCCGCTGTGTCTGTTTTTTCCTACTCCTCCCTACCCTGCTTCCATCGTGGGGACCATTAAGGCCACCATGGCTAGCTACCTTAATTTTCCAATCCCATGCATCCACTACCACACCCGCAGATCTCCTTACCTCACACATCACAACCACCTTACTCCTCGTAAGTCCCTACTCCCCATCCTCACCTCACCAGTTACACAACTCTTAGGACTAACAACCATAGCCGTAATGTTCTTCAATGCCCAATCACTCGCTAAAAAAAAACATAATTCTCAACGACCTCCTAATCGACTGCAAACCAGATATCTGTGCTGTCACAGAGACCTGGCTTAAAGACTCTGACACGGTCCTCCTTAATCAGCTCCCCAATCTCATGTATGACATTTTCTCCATCCCAAGACCTAAGAAAGGAGGCCTCCTCCTTGCAGTCAAAAAACATATAAATCTTAAACCCGTAAACATCGAACCCCCTACTAAATTTGAGATTGGGCAGTACAAATCCCATGATCTACAAGTCTGCCTCATCTATGCCCCCCCCCCCCCCCGGGCCACATAGAACTTAACAGCTCCCCCTTATCGAATTCATTTCAGACAACATCAACATTGAAATGCCGGCTATTATCTTAGGAGATTTTAACCTTCATGTTGATGTCTCCCCCCACTCTTCATCCTGTGAAGGCCTCCTCAACTCCCTCCAGGCCATTGGATACAAACAAATAATTTCCTCCACCACCCATAAAGCAAGGCACACGCTAGATCTTTTGTTAATTAATTCTCGGATCCTCTTCACTAACCCCCCCACATGCACCCCTGTCCCATGGTTAGACCATTCCCTCATCAAAACATTTCTCTCAATAAAAACACCCACTTTGAACCTTCCTGCTCCCAATAATACTATCACTTATAGAAAATCCTGCCCCAGCGAGGATCTTATCTCTGCCTTCTCCAGCTCCATATACAAACTTGATTGCTCTAATCCCAAAGCTGCAGTTGAATCCTGGAGCAATTTCACTCTAGATATTGCAGACAAACTTTGCCGGTCATCAGCCGTGAGCTGAATCATGCGGCTAAGAACTTAAAACCTTGGTATACTGCTGAACTGAAACAAAGGAAAAATAATCTCAGACAAAAAGAGAGAGCCTGGCGGAAAGACCCCTCTCCTCAGAAAGCCTCCATCTTCAAATCTGCCCTTCTCAGTTACAGATCCTCCACCCTGAATGCCAAACATGATTTCTACTCCTCAAAAATACATGACTACGTCTACAACCCAAAAGCACTCTTCTCATATGTCTCCAAACTCACCAAGTCTGACCCCCCCCCCACTCCATTCCTGATAATGAAGCAAAGAACAAAAGTAAACTACTGGCCCATTACTTCCACAACAAAATATCAAATATCCTTCGTAGATTCTCTCCCGACCCCCAGCGACCCGCACAGGACCCACAGTCTACACCTACTACACTCAACTCCCTTGTACTCACCTCATCGATCAAAATCACATCTATCCACAAAAAGATTAAACCTGCATCCCATCCCTCAGACACCATACCCACCAAAGCCCTACTCATGATACCCAACACCATAGCCAAACCATTCGCTACTATCATCAACAGCTCCCTCTCATCAGGCATTGTTCTGAACTCCCTCAAGCATGCAGTAATCAAACTCCTTCTGAAAAAACCCTCCCTAGACCCACAAGACCCAGCCAATTATCGGACCATCTCTAACCTCCCTTTCATCCAAAAATCAAGGAAAAGGTGGTCAATTCCCAGCTAACGGACTACCTTGAAGAAAATAATATACTCCACCCCTCGCAATTTGGCTTTCGTAAGCACCTTAATACAGAAACCCTGCTTCTCTCCCTCTTTGATTACCTCATCAGAGGCATTGACCAAGGACAATGCTTCATCCTTGCCCTCTTGGACATTTCTGCTGCATTTCAATACTGAAAGCCACACCAAACTCCTTTCCTGTCTAACTGACATTGGCCTTTCAGGTGCTGCACTTCGATGGTTCACCTCCTATCTTTCTAACAGACAATACTCTGTTAAGATAGGCAATGCCAAATCCTCTCACCATGCTCTCTCCCAAGGAGTTCCCCAAGGCTCCTCCTTCTCATCCACCCTTTTCAATATCTACCTCACCCCCCTCTGCCATCTCCTAACAGATCTTGGCCTCAAATACTATCTCTATGCAGATGATGTACAAATCATTATTCCTGTTCGCGACTCCTTAACCAATGCCCTTGAATTCTGGAAGAGTTGCCTTGCCTCCATAAATACCCTTCTCTCCAATCTCCACCTTGCCCTTAACTCCTCTAAAACAGAACTGCTCCTCATCTCACAACATATTCCCCCCAAACCCAACCTTGCAATTGACCCTGCCTATAATGCCTATCTAATGCAGCCCTGTGCACGAAACCTAGGGGTTCAACTTGACCAGCAACTGAACCTAAAAAAACATATCAACAAAATCCTCAAAGAAGGCTACTACAAACTCAATGTGTTGAAAAAACTAAAACCTTTACTGCACATCAGAGACTTCCGCACCGTCATCCAAACCACTCTCTCTTCAAAACGATTACTGTAATTCACTCTTCCTAGGCCTCCCCTCCACCACACTAAAACCACTACAACTGCTGCAGAATGTAATAGCGTGAACTATATCCAATGCCCGTAAATATGACCACATCACTCCCATCCTCAAAGACCTGCACTGGCTCCCTATCCCCTCCCGTATCATCTATAAAACCCTCACCATAATCCACAAAGCCATACACATTCATAATTCCAATTGGCTTGAAGAGCCATTCCAACCCATACGCTTGAAGTGACTCACTAGGGATTCCAATAATGGGACCCTTCATGTGCCCACCCTTAAAAAAGCTCACCTCACATCCACAAGGGAATGAGCTATTTCCATAGCTGGACCTACACACTGGAACTCCTTACCTACTAACCTACGGCTCGAAACATGTCCCTCCAAATTCAGAGCTAACTTAAAGACCTGGCTCTTCAAACAAGCATACCCTTAATAATCCCAGCCCTGCCTTCCCTCTCTACTCGTCATGCCAGCTCTTAGCTGAACCCTGTATATATTTCTGCTATAACTACAACTATAATTATAACTATAATTATATTTATATTTTAGAATTGTTATTTAAGTAGTTGATGTTTGACTGGTTTAATCGTGACATTTCTTTGTTAAGCTTATTGTTCCTATGTATCCCCTCCCCTATACCTGTTCATTGTAATTTCCACCTGCTGTTATGCTGTAAACCGGTATAGAAATGTTTATAAATAAATAAATAAAATAATGTGCATATGGATATTCACATGTAATCACATTTTGGATGAACACACTAGACCCGTTTTAAGTTTTCATTATCTTAATACAAAATTCAATTTTCATTTTTGGATATTATGATTAAGAAGGTCAATGATGAAATCCATACTACTGTCTTTCATAAGGCAACACACACCCACTCCCTTGCTCTGTAACACTACCCTTATTCTTTAGTATAGGGCCATGGAGCCTGCTGGTATGTGCTTCTGGTAGACAGGGCCTTTTTCAAATGCATTCACAGTACCAGATGGCAGGCACAACTGCCTGCTATCTGGTACTGTGCAACTTGAAACACAAAATGGGCGGCACTAGACAGTAAGCATTTTCACTGGTGAAGGTGGCACTTGAAACACAGCATGGACTTTTACCCACACTGGCTTCTAGCAGTGGCTGAAGGTTTGAAACAATGCATCTGCAGCTCTGAAGCAGCTTTTAATCAGCCTAAAATTAGGGTGAATATCAGTTTAAACAGATTATTACCTTTGGAAAAATCAGGGAATTTATGGGTGAAAAATCAGTTTAAACTAAAAATGTAGAACCCTACTAATTTTTTAGGATCAGGAGGATTTGCTTGTTACTACTGGAATCTAAATTTTAAATGTATGAATTGTAGGGATGTGCAGAGGGATGCCATATATTGCATTTGGGATTCGTATTCATCGGGGGCAGATACATTGCATTTGGCAAGGGGGCCCCCAATACATTCATGCGCTAATTCTTATTCATTTCCCAGCTAAAATTGAATTAAATACAACCCCCCACCCTCCTGACCCCCCCCCCAAGACTTACCAAAATTCCCTGGTGGTCCAGCAGGGGGTCTGGGAGCCATCTCCTGCACTCACACCCTCGGCTGCCGGTATTCAAAATGGCACTGATAGCCTTTGACCTTACTATGTCACAGGGGCTACTGGTGCCATTGGTCAGCCCCTGTCACATGGTAGTAGCAATGGATGGCCAGCGCTAAAGGTCCCTGGCGGTCCAGCGGGGGTCTGGGAGCGACCTCCTACACTTGGGCCGTCGGGTGCCAGTATTCAAAATGGCGCCGATAGCCATTGCCCTCACTATATCATAGGGGCTGACCAATGGTGCCGGCCATCCATTGCTCCTACCATGTGACAGGGGCTGACCAATGGCACCAGTAGCCCTCTCCTGGAGCCATCTCCTGGACCTCCCACTGGACCACCAGGGAGTTTTGGTAAGTCTTGGGGGGGGGGGGGGGGTCAGGAGGGTGGGGTGTTTGTTTAAATTTGCTCCTTTAGACGGCCGAATAATTCGGTGAAGATTTGTTGTATTCATGGGGAATTGCGATGTTTCGCTTCCCCACGAATACAATGAATATGGCCCTATACGTTGCAGATTACCAATACATAGGAATGCACACCCCTAATGAATGCACACCCCTAATGAATTGGCTAAATGGCTCCTATCTCTAGGATATCCTTTGTTTACTATTAAAGCTGCCTATCGTCAGACCCTCTATTCAGCCAGAGCTGCTTTACTACAATATCAGGATAAATATGAAGAATCAGCAGCATGTGTGTGATTCCACATTCTAACAAGTCATCAAAATTTGCTGCCAGCATTAGACGCCATTTGCTTATTTTGTCTTTGTATCAGGCATTTACAGAATCACCTTTGATAACCTATACTTGGGGAATGAATATTAGAGATCAGGTTGTCAAAGCAATGTTAACTCCTTTAGATTGCAACAATGTGGACAGAAGCCCTGGGAGTCATTTCTCTTGTGACTATTGTGATCTATGTGCAAACATAATATCAGAAATATTTTGAAAATATCCATTGACTAAGTTCCAGATTCAGTTGAAGTTTCATACAGTGTGTGATTCTAAGAATGTAATTTATGTAATCCAATGTGATTGCTCCCAATTATAGATAGGCAGGAAAAAAATATTCATACCCATTTATGTGAACATGGAAGCTGCTTAAGGAGTGAGAAAGAACAAGCTCTGATGGTTAAACTTTGCATCGCAAAAGGTCATTTATTGAAGATTTGTGTTGGAGTGTCATTGGCATGATTACAACTTAAAAAATGGGGTGGAGATAAAAGGGTAAGTACGTATTGTTGTAGGGAAGTATTTTATCTTTAGCTAATTATTTTTTCCTTAGTGGAGATAAAAGGGCCAATATTGAAACACTACTTAGCCGGATAAGTAGGACTTATCTGGATAAGTGACAGCTGTTAAATATCTAGCTATGGTCAATGGCTGCCACTTAGCTGGATAAGTATTTATCCTGCAAAATAGGTAGATGGGGGTGAGCATGGACAGATTGAAGTGGAGCAATATATCTGGTTATCTTAATCAGATAAGTGCCTATATTCAGCCTTATACTGTTAAGTTAATTGAATAAGTTAGACCTGCTCAATAAGAGGTTGAAATGTATCTGTATGGGATAATGTTATATCCAGATATATCTTTGAATATTGGGCCCATTGTGTCTACATTAAATTTTATGGAACAACACTGGATCATTTTATTGGATACTATTGTCCCTACTGGAATGAATGAGGCTATTGACTGGTTTACTTAAATCTGATGGAACTTTGCCTTTACGCAATATATTATAATTTCATGTACTGGTTCATTAACTTTGATATTTTTATACTCTGAATATATCTTATTCTCCGAATAATACTGATGTCAATTCAACTTGTGAAGCAATACTATATAATAATTATTTAATTGACCCAAATGCATTCAATAATGGGATGTTTTCAGTGATTGGCCAGTAATGATCTGCTGTTTTTGTCAAATGGTGTCCACAAGAATGTACATTCCAAACTATTGGGGTGCAGGCTAAAATGGCAACTGAGGCATGGTTTGTTGAGAAAGTACATGTTGGACATGCTATGCTGCTTCTGTATTGTTTATTTTTAGGGAATTGAATGAGCCTTGATCCTAATATGGAGCAGACTAAATAAGCCTTTGGACAAACATACAGCAATGACACCCTGAAGGAAATCGAAACATTGCTAGTGTCAGACTGGAGATTACAATTGGTTTGGAGTTGGCAATTTAAAAAAATGAATAGCCAGGTGGTTTCCTGCTACAGAAGAAGACGGTCCTGTGTTGGCATTTAATTTCTTTTGTGAGTTGAACATTCCAGTTGTTATGATAACATGTGTTTGTGGATCCTTGGGTGCTATGGAGATGACCACACCCATGGGGAGGAGCCCCCTGAGGAGCCACAGCACTGGGCTAGACTCGTACACACAAAACACAGGAAAGTTCTTTATTAGACAGCTTGATAATCTCCATCAGATGTGGCAGTAGTGAGGCAGTCTGTGGTTGTAGTCACAGGGACCTCGGCAGAGGGAGCCCTTCTCTCCTTGATAACGTCAGGAGGTTCCGCAGCAGGTCTCCCAACAAGGAGATACTGTGGATGAAATAGACTGAGAGTTAAAGTACTACTAGGTGTAGCTGTTGGTATGCGATTCCACCAGGTATGTTGTAGAAGGTACAGGCACCAAGGCAGGGAGAGCATGCCCTCGATGAGCAAGTACCTGTTCCCTGTAAGGCACCTGAAATAAAACAGAGGGCCCCCAAGGAGCGGGTACCCAGGTTAGCAATTAACCCAAAGGGCAGAGAGAGAGCTTCCTGCGGCAGCACGGAAGCGGCAGAGTAGCGTAGACAGGAATGGATTTGAGTCCTTGCTAACTCAAGGAGTTAGCAAATGAGTGAAGGTAATATACCCGGATGGTGTGATATCAGCATGAGGGAACGCCCTTGAGGTTCATGCCGAGGGTGGTACAAAGACATGGGTTGCACGCGCGCGCACCCTAGTGGGTACCTGGGAGGAGCAATGGCAGGAGGCTGCACCATAGCCGTTCTGGGGACGCCAGAGAGGTTGGCTTGACAACGCTGAGTAGCCATCTTCCCCAGGTAAGTGGGAGGAGCTGTGAATAAGGTGAGGCAAACTGGGCAAAGCCGTCAATGATTGACGGATGCAACACCAGTGCTATTTGTCTAATAGTATTTTAACTGCCAAAAAATGTTTTTCAAATAAAAAAATAAGGGATAATATGAGAACCATCATTAAAATGCATATCCAGCATGGCTCTCTGCTTCTACAGCAGGGGAGAAGTAAAAAAAACCCAACAAGAGCTGTACAACATAGTCTAGGTAAAACAAATAAGCATGGGTGTAGCTTGCTTATCGCGGCAGTTACTGCCCCTACTACCCCTAACTAATCAAGCTAGATATTTCACTTGCATGCAGCTCCATCACTGCTCTCTACATTAATGGTGGGGGTGGAAGGGGAATAGAACAAGGAGCTAAGAGTAACAGATAAGAATGAGAGAAAAAATGTGTGAGGCTTGCTGGGCAGACTGGATGGGCCATTCGGTCTTCTTCTGCCGTCATTTCTATGTTTCTATATGTTTCTATAAAATGTGGAGCTAGAGGTCCCTTTATAGGGAGTGAGTTTTAAACCCTTACATACTAGACTACAAAGGCCTAGATTCATCAAAATGCTATAATTTTCACATGGATAATGCCCACAATAAGAAAAGGAGGCATGGCTATGATAATTTTAGAATTACCATGTGCTTTGGATATGTAGTTTATTGTAATGTGTGTTAAGGTTTTGCACCCTGCAATACTTGTACTTTGCTACTTGCAAAGCGGGGAGAGAGAGAGATGTAGGAGCTGGCAGCTTGGGGATGCCTATTTTTTAAACAAAAGGACAGGGTTGAGACCAAGCAATGGTAACATGTGGGTTTGTTTTTTTTAATACTACCTTTTTTGGTGAACTTTGGCTGCCTTCAAGGGTGACAGAGGGTGGGACAGGGGTTCTCCAGAGACTCCCAGGTTACTATGTTTTTCCAGGAAATTGGCGAGCACAATTAGCAAACAGTGCACAGTTTGCAATAGTGTGCACACAGAACAATAGAAAATAAAACATGCATTTTGTATTTTTTATCGTTTAATTTAGAAATGTTGTAGACATTTTCAATGTAATTTCAAATTACAGAACATCCCTATTAAGAACATAAGAACATAAGAAATTGCCATGCTGGGTCAGACCAAGGGTCCATCAAGCCCAGCATTCTGTTTCCAACAGAGGCCGAACCAGGCCACAAGAACCTGGCAATTACCCAAACACTAAGAAGATCCCATGCTACTGATGCAATTAATAGCAGTGGCTATTCCCTAAGTAAACTTGATTAATAGCAGTTAATGGACTTCTCCTCCACGAACTTATCCAAACCTTTTTTGAACCCAGCTACACTAACTGCACTAATCACATCCTCTGGCAACAAATTCCAGAGCTTAATTGTGCGTTGAGTGAAAAAGAATTTTCTCCGCTTTGTCTTAAAAGTGCTACTTGCTAACTTCATGGAATGCCCCCTAGTCCTTCTATTATTTGAAAGTGTAAAATAACCGATTCACATCTACTCATTCAAGACCTCTCATGATCTTAAAGACCTCTATCATATCCCCCCTCAGCCGTCTCTTCTCCATGACCTATTGTTATCACTTTTTCACCCACACAGTGCCATGCATGTGGATAGCCAGGCAGGTCTGAAAAGTAATCTCTATCCTCTTCTCATCTACTCTAATAGCTGCTTTTGTGTAACTTCTGATTGTTCGGGTGTGCTTCCCTGAATGACCTTTCTGTAATGTACACTACACTTCAGAGACTTAAGTACATTTACAACTTATCTCCTCAAAGGGCCAAATAAGTGAATGCAGTCTAGCTACAAGCACAGGTAGTCTACAGAGAGAAACTTCCTGCAAGCTTCCCCATTACTAAACATACTGCATGGGGACAAGAGCAACACATATTAAGTGGGCATATCAAACAAATATAGCACAACTTACAGCTTTGAAGAGGTGTCATATAAATGTGCAGGTAGGAACTCCATTTACCTGAAGCTGTTGTTGTAACAAATCACCTCTATGTCCCAAAAGCTGCATATGTCAATGAAAGGAAATACAATTTTGCTTATCCCATGGAGATGAAGGCCTATCTGCAGTACTATACATGTCTCATGTATATCTATATCACCATGCAAAACCTTCTCCTTCCTAACAATGGCTATCCTCTCTGATAGGATTCAGATTATCTCAAGAAGGCTTCCCATTTCCATCTTCAAATCCTAGTTGTGATGTTTCTATGACCTCTCACCCTCACCCACCTCCACCACCTGTAATCAGGAAAGACCCTAACACTAGAACCTTTCAGAGCTTGGCCTGAAGTGGGGTCAGAACTGTAATTTTCCTCAGCTGCTACCCATCTAGACATTAATTATACTAGAGAGTTTGAAGGATAGATGAAGCTACAGAGACCCAGTAGAAACATTTTGCCTGATATATTGTAATACACAGGGCACAACATTTCCTAGAGTTAGATTTTTGCTCGAGGTCCGGTCGTGGCATCAAGCCTGGGTCCGGGCTACAGCCTAAGCCGAAACCCAGGCATTGGGACCCAGCCTCTGAACTGGTCATGGGTTCGGGCTGGTGTCCAGGCTGAGGCTTTTCTACCTAGGCTTTGCTACTTATTGATGCCCAACATGATGGTGCTATGGGACCTTTCAGTAGCGGCACCTATGAAATTGGCTATATTAGCCATAGGAATGCTATAGTTTTGGTTTTGCTCTCCCACGTGGTAACTGCAGATGGTGTGAGCTAGTTGTTTATCATCCCAAAGCACCATCTGTCCTCATGGGTTTTTAGTTATAATTCAAGGAAGCAGGAGCTCTCTGAGTGAGGAAGTATTCCCATTTTAGGGGCGCCCCCCCCCCCGGTTGAATTGTCTGACCAGCCTTTATGCTTGCATTAGACTCTTTTAAGCTAGTTTTTGAGAATTCTATTGTGAGAGCTTGTCCCCCTTGCTGCAATGGATTGGGGCATCTCTCTGTTCAAGGTTGGATTTCGAGTAAGGAAGACCTGCAGAATGTTATCTCTCCTTCTGAGGATAGACCTGAAAGTGATCTAATACAGAGGAGTTTTATTTTTGAATTAACTGTCTCTTTGCACTGTCTCCTCTGTTTTTAGGCAAGGAAGTTTTCTTCCACCCTGTCTGTCTCTGCTTGATATTTCCCTTCTTTTTGGGTTCAGACTATTTTTGCTTCTCTGGGAGCTGATGGACCTTGGTATCCGGGACTCAGTAACCAAACCATTGAGAGTGAGGTGTCTTTCACCCTGACAAACCTAGGTGCTTGGAGGAGTTCATCTAAAGGAAAGGATCCCCACTAAAGGCAAAAGAGGGAAGAACCCAACAAGATACAAAGTAAAAGTAACAAGAACTTTGTTGCTGCCAATGTAGTAGAAATAATATAAAGAAAAGTGAAGTGCCCTTCAAGTGTTGCCTAAGGTGTCAAAGGATTTAAGGAGTATCTAAGGAATATATTCAAACTGGTACTAAGTTCTTCCATAGCAGAGAGATTAAATTAATTTGTTGCTTCAGTATTCACTGAGAAAGATGTAAAAGATATACCCATGCCAGAAATGATATTCAAGGATGATGATTCAGAGAAACTGAAACAAATCTCAGTTAACCTTGAAGATGTCTTACAGCAAATTGACAAACTAAAGAGTGACAAATCACCTGGACCAGATAGTATACATCCCAGAGTAAATTGTGGACCTGCTATTGGAAATTTGTAAACTATCAATAACATCATCTACGGTGCCTGAAGATTGGAAGGTTGCCAATGTAACACCAATTTTTTAAAAAGGGATCAAGGGGTGATCCAGGAAATTACAGATCAGTAAGTCTGATGTCTGTGCCAGGCAAAATGGCAGAAACTATCATAAAAAACAAAATTGCTGAACAAATAGATAAGCATAGTTCAATGGGACAAAGCCAAAATGGACTTAGACAAGGGAAGTCTTGCCTCACAAATGTGCTACATTTTTTTTGAAGGCATAAATAAACATGTATGTAAAAGTAAGCCAGTTGATATAGTGTTTCTGGATTTCCAGAAAGCATCTGACAAAGTCCCTCATGAGAGTCTTCTTAGGAAATTAGAAAGTCATGGATAGGTGGCAGTGTCCTATTGTGGATTACCAACTGATTGAAAACAGTAGAGCTAAATGGTAAATTTTCCCAATGAAGAAAGTGAATAGTGGCGTAACCCAGGGATCAGTTCTGGGACCGCTGTTTTTTTAATATATTTATAAATGAACTGGAAATGGGAATAAGTGAGATAATCAAATTTGCTGATGACATAAAATTATTCACAGTTGTCAAACCACAAGAAATTGTGAGAAATTGCAAGAGGACATTGCAAAACTGGGAGATTGGGCATGCAAATGGCAAATGTAGACAAGTGCAAAGTAATGCACTTAGGGAAGTGTAACCCAAATTATAGCTATAAAATGCAAGGTTCTACATTAGGAATCAACACTCAGGAAATGGACCTAGGTGTCATCATTAAAAATATGTTGAAATCCTTTGCTCAGTGTGCAGCAGCAGCCAAGAAAGAAAAAAAAATGCTAGGGATTATTAGGAAAGGAATGGAGAATAAAACAGAATATCATAATGTCTCAGTATTGCTCAATGGTGTGACCTCATCTTAAGTACTGTGTTCAGTTCTGGTCATCACATCTCAAAAAAGATATAGCAGAATTAGAAAAGGCACAGAGAAGGGTGACAAAGATGATAAAGGGGATGAAGCAATTCCCCTATAAAGAAAGACTAAAGAGGTTAGGATTCTTGAGCTTGAAGAAGAGACAGCTGAGGGGAGATATGATAGCGGTCTATAAAATAAGGAGTGGAATGGAACGAATAAACATTAATCAGTTATTTACTCTTTTGAAAGCACAAAAACCAGGGGACACACAATGAATTTACTGGGTAATATATTTAAAACTAATAAGAGAAAAAAAATTTTAAGTTCTAGAATTTGTTGCCAGTGGATGTGGTGAAAGCTATTAGTATAGCTACGTATAAAAAAAGGTTTCGACAAGCTCTTGGAGGAAAAGTCCATTAATTATTAAAGAAGAGTTGCAGAAATCCACTGCTTATTCTTGGGATAAGCAGCTTGGAATCTATCCACACTTCGGTATCATGCCAGGTACTTGTGGCTTGGCTACTGTTGGAAACAGGATGCTGGGCTTGATGGTTTCTTGGTCTGACTCAGTATGGCAAGCCTTATGTTCTTATGTTGTTATGTTATGTAGCATATAAGTAAATAAAGGAATAATTTTTAATTACAATTTTCAAAAAGTATAATTTTTATTGCAAAAATGAATAATTTACATTGCAAAATATAAAATGTTACATAAACAATCATACATACAAAATAATTTCAGCGAAAATCATACTCAATTTCTGAAAATCATCATACCTCTCCATTCAAACCAATCATACCAAAACATACATACCCATATATAAAAAATACCACAATATGACTCTTATATAGGTAATACACTCCTTTTAAATTTCAAACAGAATTCCTCTAGAGGCACTACACAGATATTGGATTTCAAGTATTAAATGCCTTATAGCCAAAAATGGTCAAATACCCTCTTTTAGATATCAAATGCTACTTGAAAGGGAACTGCAAGTCCATTGTAATAGGCAGACCACAAATAGAATAATATCTGATAGAGGACTATAAATGCTTTTACTATTTGTAATAATTCTAGATATAAAAAATTATTATAACTGAGGAAGCCCAAGTCTAATTATCCAGTTTGGCTCCTGTCTTGTATGTGCTCATGTGTTATGCACATTCTTTTTTTGTGGTGGGAATAGTTCCCACATGTAAAACTTGAATGGTTATTTTACGTGCAACACAAGTCAAGTTGTTTATGCCATCACTCGTCCATGCAAATTGGTGTATATCGGACAAACTAAACGTAGCATCAAACCTGTATTAGTGAATATTTAAAATTGCATTTGAACAGGACGCATGCAAGCACCAATAGTTAGAAACTTAGGGGGTCATTTACCAAGTGGATCGCACGTGATACCAAGATGGGGGCGGAGTCAGGGCAACATCAGCCCCGGAAGAGGAGGAGTCGGGGCGGCACCTGGGCTGACGCCGCGAAGACTTCACCAACAGCCAAAGGAACGCTTGTTTATCGCTGTCAGTTTCGCGCTGAGTAACTACACCTTTTATGGTGTAGTTATTTGGCGCAATGCTGGCAGCAATTACAGGACCGCCCCCCTGTTTTTCCCCCCACGCCCCGTTAGCGCACGATTCAGGGAGCCCTACGACGTTGGTAAATCTAGGCCTAGGTTGGACACAAACTTTACAAATAGTAAAAGCATTTATAGTCCTCTATCAGGTAGTAAATTCTTGGTGGACTGCATAGTACAAAGGACATGCAGTTGTACTAATTCAGGAAAATCGATTGCACATCCCTAGCGAGAAGTGCATTCCTACTTAGAAGTAGAAATATAGTTAACTTTTGAACAAGGAATATGGCTTGAGAATTTTAAGGCAGGCCACAATATTTGAATAGCATACATTTTTCCTATTAATGAGCTGATTTTCATGTGTTTGCATGTGCTTGAATGCAAATCAGCTCATTTTAATACCCTTATCCCACTTTGCTTTTTTGAGGGGTGGATAACATGCAGTGGATATAACCTTATCTGTGCACTAAGGGGTAGATTTTACAAAATTACGCACGTGCATACTTTTGTTCGCTCACCAGGCACAAACAGAATTTACGCCTGCTCGAGGCAGGTGTAACTCGCACGCGCGGGCCGGCTGCCGCCGCGCCATGTTCCAGTCCGGGGGCTGGTCCGGAGGCTGCAGCCACACCCCCCGGAATGCCCCCAGGCCAGAACCATGCCCGCGGTCCCGCCCCTGGAATGCCCCCAGATGACGTGCCACCACGACACGCCCCCTGCATGCCCCCGACACGCCCCCCAGGAAAGCCCCAGGATTTGCGCGTGTCCCGGGGCTTGCGCACGCCACCGAGCCTATGCAAGATAGGCTCGGCGCACGCAGGGGGTGTTTGGGGTAGGTTTTCGGGGGTTACGCGCGTAACCTACGCACGTAACCCCCGAAAATCTATCCCTAATGGTAGATTTTAAAAGAAGCGCGCTGGTGTACATGTGCGCGTGCTACCCAGCGCGCACACATGGACGCCCAATTTTATAACATGTGTGCGCAGGTGTGCACATGTTATAAAATCAGGGGTCGGAGCGTGCAAGGGGGTGCACAATTGTGCACCATGCGTGCGCCAATGCCCATGGCCTTCCCCCGTTCCCTCCCAGGAGGCTCCTATTTCAAAGTGGCTTGGGAGGGAACTTCCCAACCCCCTAAACTAACCACCCTTCCTCTTCCCCTAACCCTACCGCCCCCTAGCCCTAACCTAGACCCCCCCCCCCCATGACCTTTGTCCTATCTTTTGTGCCTGCCGGCAGCCTGCCAGCATGCGATCCTCCGACATAGCGGCAAATGGCCGCTATGCTGGAAGCCTCTGGCCCCGCCCCTTCCCCACCCCTTTTTCAAAGCACTGGGACTTAGATGTATCACAAGGCTTTACACATGATGCCGAGCCTTTATAAAATTGGCCTGGCGCGTATAACACCTCCCCCCCCCCCCCCCCCACGTGCGTAGGTCTTCTAAAATCTGGCCCTAAGGCATTTACCATGATGTGGTAAATGATCCCCTTAGCAATCAGAACTCAATCACACTAAGTATGCTGCACTACTACATTACAATGCTATGTACTATATAATCATTTCTGTCACCCAAACTACTACACCTATTTTTCTCAGTACCTCCCTACTACTTCCAAAGATCATCACTCATTCTCCTCTGGCATACAGTGCTACACAACATATTATACATGGTAAAACACAATAATGTAACCAAATCTAAAGATAAATGTATTTATAAAACAATAATGTTAATTAATTATAAGAAGCTACTACTGTTTAGACCAACCTAAAGACTTCCTGCGCTCACTCCACCCAAAATGAGCAAAGCTTTTATAATATTCTGCATTACAGTGTCTTTCATTATTTGCCTCTGCAGACAGAAGAACCTATAAAAGCTGAAAGTGGAAACTTCAAGGACTTTGACAGCATCTCAGAGAGATCAGATTGTGAATCGATAGTTCAACTAAAGTCTATTACTTAGAAGTGAAGTTTGTGTTGATTGAATTTGGTGTCCATAGCCAGTTGGCCATTTGGCATGAGTTTATGATAATGTGTGTGTGTGAGTCTTATAACTGTGTCATGAATTGTTGAAAGCTGGGGATGTTTTCTTTGTGTATGACAGATACATACCCTTTTCCCTATGCGCACTGCTTTAACTTTTCCTGTGTTATGTTGCATTGTATAATTATTTGTGTCTGTTTTAAGAGGGGTGTCTTCGAGACTGTAGCTTCCGGGTAATAAGGAGGCAGCATATATTGCTTATAAAGCACATATTCCTCCATAAAGTACAGAGTTGCTGATAAGGCAATGAAGACAAGGTGCAAAAGGGATTTCAAAGATTTCTCTTTAACATCTTTCTAATTCTGGCAGTGTATTTTCCATTTTGTAAGATTTATATTTTTCTTTTTTTTTTTTTTTCACTTTTTCTAGAATGAATCCTTTTTGAGCATATTTGAAAGATGCAGCATTGTGGTTGAAGGGCTGGCTTTTTGCCCACAGTTTGGGCTTATATTATGGCATACACCTGCTCAGGATGCCTTCTTTTCCCAGCTTTAGAAGTTGACATCAGAACACCTTCACATATCAGAATAGGGTTGGAGGAGAAGTTCATGCATTTTCTAATAAAGTTGCTAATCTATTATGCTATTCAAAGTGGGGACCAGTGTAAAATCCCAAGGTAAGGGGGCTTTATTTGGTATTCTTAAATTACTGAGAGCCTCTAAATTGTATTTCTTTGACAGAGGATAAAATTGTTTTTATTCACCAAAGTCAATGAATATCTTTCTGCTGAAAATTTGGATGAATAGAGTCCCACATTCTTCTGTAGCTTTCTCTGATCTACAGCCTGTTAAAGCTTCATTTTGATAGCTTGGACTTTACCTATGACATGTGAAATTCTTCTATACTGTCTTTTGATCACTACAGTATATCAGCAGTTCTTATAGTCTATGTATAGACTCTAATACTGATGCCAGTTCTTGGTTTTGTTAGGTTTCCAGACTCTTTAGTTTTCTGACTAGGGTGACACATTTTCTCAATAGTGGTAAACTTGAAATGCATTGAGAGAGAGACAGGAAGAGAGATTTGGAAAATTTTGAGCCAGGGCCATTTTTTTTTTTTTAATCTACAGACAGAAAGGCTTAGTGAACATCACAGTAACACATCAATCAGATGCTTAATGTAGTCACTTTTTTTTTTCTTTTTAAGGAAATAAAGCCAGAAAGGAACATTTGTTGAAGAAAGGTCATGAGTTTTATGAAGATATTCATAGCTACTCAGTCACAATGATAAAATAAATTAATCTGAAGTCTATATTTAAAAAAAATCATTTGTATTTCATTCTTTAAAATGTAGATTTTCTTAATCACTTTAAAGCAGCTCTATTAGGGAATACTTAGATAATAAAATTGTCAATTAAAATACAATCATTAAAAATACTTTTTGAACTCATTTATTTTTCATCCTTCCTTTTTTTCTGGTGTATGGCAATTTATGCGCAAATTAGATGCTCAAGGTCAAATCTGTAAGCTATTGGATAGTTTCAGTAGTAGCACAATTTTTAGATTCTAGTCTGCCTATAAGTGGGCATTGATTACTGTTATTTGTGATGAGATCAATTGTACATGGTTACTTGAAGTCAAACTGGTGCACACAGTACTCCACAGCAGAATACAGATTAGGTCAGTCATTCGAAGGGTTTCAGTAAGGTCCCTGAGTAGTGACAGCAGATATTTTTATAAGTGCGGCCGTGGTCTTAAATTTCTAGCATACATTGTTTTATATGATTCCTAAAAGTAAGACTTCTACCAAGCATTATACCCATATATTTGGAATATTTCTCATTCTTGATCAAGCTCCCATAGAAGGAAACTTCCAAACGAGCATCAGCCTCTTGATTGTTGAGCTAGGTGAAATGAGACAGTCATTTTTTATGGGTTTGTTCATTGTAATCCTCCCCATTTATGGAATTAAGGATCTCAGAGAGATCATTTGTTAGGATCTGGCCCAAAGACTCTGCATTGGTACCTGAGAAGGTTAGGGTAGTATAATCCATTAGGGATGTGAATCGTTTTTTGACGATTTAAAATATCATCCAATATTTTTTAAATGGTCAAAAATTGTTAAAGAGTGCGATACAATAGAAATTCCCCCAATTTATCATGAAAAATCGTTATTCGGGTTTGTGTCCACTAACGGGAGTTATTTGGGGGGAGGGCGGGAAAACCGGCACACCAAAACAACCCCTAAACCCACCCTGACCCTTTAAAACTAATCCCTTTCCTTCCCCCACCCTCCCAACCCACCCTCCAAAACATTTTAAAATCACCTGGTGGTCCAGTGGAAGCCCCGGGACCGATCGCCCGCTCTCGGCCGTCAGCTGCCACTAATAAAAATGGCGCCGATGGCCCGATAAAAAAAACCCCACCCCGACCTTTTAAAACTGACCCCTTAGCCTCCCCCACCCTCCCGACCCCCCAAAAAATGTTTTTAAATTACCTGGTGGTCCAGTGGGGGTGCCAGAAGCAATCTCCCACTCTCGGGCCATCGGCTAGCACTAATAAAAATGGCGCCGATGGCCCTATGCCCTTTCCATTAGAGATGTGAATCGTGTCCTCGATCGTCTTAACGATCGATTTCGGCTGGGAGGGGGAGGGAATCGTATTGTTGCCGTTTGGGGGGGTAAAATATCGTGAAAAATCGTGAAAAATCGAAAAAAACGTAAAATCGCAAAACCGGCACATTAAAAACCCCCTAAAACCCACCCCCGACCCTTTAAATTAAATCCCCCACCCTCCCGAACCCCCCCCAAATGACTTAAATAACCTGCGGGTCCAGTGGCGGTCCGGAACGGCAGCGGTCCGGAACGGGCTCCTGCTACTGAATCTTGTTGTCTTCAGCCGGCGCCATTTTCCAAAATGGTGCCGAAAAATGGCGGCGGCCATAGACGAACACGATTGGACGGCAGGAGGTCCTTCCGGAACCCCGCTGGACTTTTGGCAAGTCTTGTGGGGGTCAGGAGGCCCCCCCCAAGCTGGCCAAAAGTTCCTGGAGGTCCAGCGGGGGTCAGGGAGCGATTTCCCGCCGCGAATCGTTTTCGTACGGAAAATGGCGCCGGCAGGATATCGACTGCAGGAGGTCGTTCAGCGAGGCGCCGGAACCCTCGCTGAATGACCTCCTGCAGTCGATCTCCTGCCGGCGCCATTTTCCGTACGAAAACGATTTGCGGCGGGAAATCGCTCCCTGACCCCCGCTGGACCTCCAGGAACTTTTGTCCAGCTTGGGGGGGGCCTCCTGACCCCCACAAGACTTGCCAAAAGTCCAGCGGGGGGCCAGAAGGACCTCCTGCCGTCCAATCGTGTTCGTCTATGGCCGCCGCCATTTTTCGGCGCCATTTTGGAAAATGGCGCCGGCTGAAGACAACAAGATTCAGTAGCAGGAGCCCATTCCGGACCGCTGCCGTTCCGGACCGCCGCTGGACCCGCAGGTTATTTAAGTCATTTGGGGGGGTGGGTTCGGGAGGGTGGGGGATTTAATTTAAAGGGTCGGGGGTGGGTTTTAGGGGGTTTTAGTGTGCCGGCTCACGATTCTAACGATTTATAACGATAAATCGTTAGAATCTCTATTGTATTGTGTTCCATAACGGTTTAAGACGATATTAAAATTATCGGACGATAATTTTAATCGTCCTAAAACGATTCACATCCCTACTTTCCATGTGACAGGGTATCCGTGCCATTGACTGGCCCCTGTCACACGGTAGGAGCACTGGATGTCCGGCACCATCTTTCAAGATGGCGCTGGCCATGCCCGTGCCATTTTTAAAGATGGCGTCGGCCATGCCTGTGCCATTTTTAAAGATGGCGCCAGCCATCCAGTGCTCCTACCATGTGACAGGGGCCGGCCAATGGCACGGATACCCTGTCACATGGTAAGAGCAAAGGGCCATCGGCACCATTTTTATTAGTGCAGCCGATGGCCCGAGAGCGGGAGATTGCTCCCCCTGCTCCCACTGAACCACCAGGTAATTTTAAAACATTTTTTGGGGGGTCAGGAGGGTGGGGGAGGCTAAGGGGTTAGTTTTATAGGGTCAGGGTGGGTTTTTTGTTTATTGGATCGAGCGCAGCCGATAAACAAAAAAACCAATCGGGCCGGACGATAAAAATTATAAGATTTGAATCGGAACCGTAACTGAACCGATTCCGATTCACATCTCTATAATTCATACAAACAAATTTACAAGCCGTAGTCTTCCTCACTGGTAAAGATTTTACAGCAACTAAGATTGTTGATAATATTGAACCTTGAGACAGGTCATCATTAATCATTCTTATATTGCTGATGAAATGTACCAGGAAATTGTGATTATTAAGTATTTAGTTAAGCAAATGAAACTTTTGATACCACTTGATGATATGGTCTATCTTAAGGAGAAGCACATGTCTCCAGGTAGTATAAAAAGAAGAAAATAGAGCCACCATAGCAGTTCTGTTTTGTTGTTGTTGTTGTTGTTGTTGACATTGGCATCCACATTCAATGTAGACTGTAAGAGATTTAGAATCTGCAGCAACTTCTTACTCGTTAAAAAATGGTTTACTTACTCATTAGATAGATATTTCTCAACCATCAATGAGATTTGTGTCATTAATGCGTACTCCATCTGTTGTTATTCCATGTACATGACAGGAAATGAACATAATAGGTTTAGGGAGGTGCATTTGTTTGAAATAAAAGGATAAAATGCAATAAGTGAATCCTTTTTCTTATTGTTTTTCATTTATGGATCCCTGAAATGAATGCAGGATGGCCACACATTTAAAAAAAAACATTTCTATCTCATTTGTTTATGTTTCACATTCAAGTTTATGGCCCATTCAACTCTATGGCTGTGCTGAGCAAACAAACAGGTAGTGTCTAATGGGTAAATATTGCAATCAACTCTTTTTCATGTGATATCACAATCTCCTGGGAACTGAAGCAGGACAACTTGGTGAGGAGAAAGGGCAGAGCACAAATTATGTTGAAACAACTTTTTTTCTAAGCTATAGTTGCCATCTTGATCAAGTAATGCTGATGTTCTCCTACAAAAAGGTCTGAGCATGTGCCAAGAAAGTCAATCTGCTCTGTTTCATTTAGCAGAGAAAGATCTCTTTTTAGAAGCTCTCTGGGAGTTTAAAAACAGCTTTAAAAAAGACGAATTTGCCACCAGTAAAATATTTTGTAGAACTTCTTTGCTGAAGTCAGTGGTCTCTTACTCAATGTGTCAAAAACATAGAGGCAGTGGCACAGATTTCTTTGTTTACTGGGGACAGGGTAGAAAAGCACTAGAGATTGAAGCAGTGCCAATGATTTTTCTGCCTTTACCTGATGCAGAATGCAGTAAGCATATTTGCAAGCAAATTGAAGTGAAACACAGCCTTATCAGACTTCATGATTCTGTTTCTAACAGTTTTTTGTGTGCAAAAGGACTCAGTCAGCAGTACACACATATACACTTTATATATGTGTGCGTATGTGTATGAGACAGAGAACTTTTTGCATACACTACAGTGGTACTGTAAGTGGTGGAACAGTATCATTAAATTATTTTATGATACCAAAACCCCCAGTAAGCACTTCAAATTATATCATGCCACTTCAAATTATAGCACAGAAGAGGGAAAGGCATGAACAGAGGATTTTCTGCAGAGCTACCCAAACCTGTGAAAAGTAACCAGTACTGGTAGCAATGAGAAGAAAAGGAGGCCTCTCCCTAACTTAAAAGATAATTTTAAGTCATAGAATACCAGGAGTAGAAGCTAAAACAAAAGATGGGAGAGCAATCTAAACCTGCCATTAACAGGGCAAAATCATGGTAAGGGGCAGCATAAGTGCAACACCCAATACCAGTAGAACTCTCCTCTATTGTTTCTACTTCTGAGGTAATGAAGGCAGTGTTTTCAACAACTGATTCTGAGGAATAATGTTGTCTGGGATTCCATGAATCAGAAAATGAAGAGCTAGCAGCTGAAGAAAAATTTGGAGGTTTAGTTAGTAGCATTTTAGCCTCTAGTGAGGTGATGGAGGGATATATGATACTGACTATGTTGAGAACAACTCCCAGGGAAAAAAAAGGAAGTACAGTAGAGAATGTGAATGATGGTCTTGGACTTTTTCTTCAAGGTCCATCCTCAACCTCATCTTCATTGCCAATATCAGCATTCAAGGATGCAGAGAAGAGATTGTGTAAGACATTCCTTGTCTGGAATCATTGTAAAGTGATACATGACCTGTGTTTTGCTCACTGTATTCACTGCAGGAGGACCATTTGTCAAGGGAAGATACAGGTGCATCTGAAAAATGCTGGCATGCATCATCATCTGTAGAAACAGTACCTACTAGCATTGGCATCAGAGAAAGATTGCAATCCTAGCCTGAGGATTCCCCTCTGCCACTCAAAGCAGAAGCCTGAGAAACAGGGTTTAAAAGGAGATGATCACATAGGCCAGTCTACCTGTCATATGGCAGGCCAGAAGCCCCCTGCCATGTATCTGAAGTTGCATCCCATCATAGAGGAAAAGGTATGGTGTTCTATAATCACTGTCCTGGGGCTAGAAGCAAGCAGCATTGAAAGCATTAACAAGGTTCATCATGGAAATAATTGCCTTGGATGACCAGCCCCTGTAGGTAGTAAAGAATGTAGGCTTTAAGCAACTGCTGCATATATAAGCCTCCAAATTACAAAGTACCCTCCAGGAGTGCATTTAGCAGACCAATTATCCCCACCCTGAACAACCAGTGCCATGGTCACATACAGGCATAGCTGGCTAAAGCAGAGGATAACAGCATACACTTCACAGTGATATCAGGCATGGCTTGCAGTCAAAACCTCACCTCATACATCCAAATGTTGTTTCACAATCTAGGCCTTGATTAATGACAAAATATCTATTCCATAAGTTGCAAACCTGTTCCATAAAAAAGCATGGTAGACCAGCTAAGGTATATATAGTCAACTTGGGGAGAAGACTAGGCTCTTCCTGGATGTAAAGGTCATTACTAGTATATCACCATCTTTCTTACATTCTTATTTACAACAAAGGAACAGGAAAATTGTAGTTCCAGCCCAACATGATTTTGCATATTTCTTGCTGTGTGCCTTCTCTAGATGTGGCCATTCTCTCCCTCCATAGTGATAAGAACATAAGAACATAAGAAAATGCCATACTGGGTCAGAACAAGGGTCCATCAAGCCCAGCATCCTGTTTCCAACAGTGGCCAATCCAGGCCATAAGAACCTGGCAAGTACCCAAAAACTAAGTCTATTCCATGTAACCATTGCTAATGTCAGTGGCTATTCTCTAAGTGAACTTAATTGCAGGTAATGGACTTCTCCTCCAAGAACTTATCCAATCCTTTTTTAAACACAGCTATATTAACTGCACTAACCACATCCTCTGGTTCCAGAGTTTAATTGTGCGTTGAGTAAAAAAGAACTTTCTCCGATTAGTTTTACATGTGCCCCATGCTAACTTCATGGAGTGTCCCCTAGTCTTTCCACTATCTGAAAGAGTAAATAACCAATTCACATCTACACGTTCTAGACCTCTCATGATTTTAAACACCTCTATCATATCCCCCCTCAGTCGTCTCTTTTCCAAGCTGAAAAGTCCTAACCTCTTTAGTCTTTCCTCATAGGGGAGTTGTTCCATTCCCCTTATCATTTTGGTAGCCCTTCTCTGTACCTTCTGCATCGCAATTATATCTTTTTTGAGATGTGGTGACCAGAATTGTACACAGTATTCAAGGTGCGGTCTCACCATGGAGCGATACAGAGGCATTATGACATTTTCCATTTTATTCACCATTCCCTTTCTAATAATTCCCAACATTCTGTTTGCTTTTTTGACTGCCGCAGCACACTGTACCGACGATTCAATGTGTTATCCACTATGACACCTAGATCTCTTTCTTGGGTTGTAGCACCTAATATGGAACCCAACATTGTGTAATTATAGCATGGGTTATTTTTCCCTATATGCATCACCTTGCACTTATCCACATTAAATTTCATCTGCCATTTGGATGCCCAATTTTCCAGTCTCACAAGGTCTTCCTGCAATTTATCACAATCTGCTTGTGATTTAAATACTCTGAACAATTTTGTGTCATCTGCAAATTTGATTATCTCACTTGTCGTATTTCTTTCCAGATCATTTATAAATATATTGAAAAGTACAGGTCCCATTACAGATCCCTGAGGCACTCCACTGCCCACTCCCTTCCACTGAGAAAATTGTCCATTTAATCCTACTCTGTTTTCTATATTTTAGCCAGTTTGTAATCCACGAAAGGACATCACCTCCTATCCCATGACTTTTTACTTTTCCTAGAAGCCTCTCATGAGGAACTTTGTCAAACGCCTTCTGAAAATCCAAGTATACTATATCTACCGGTTCACCTTTTCCACATGTTTATTAACTCCTTCAAAAAAGTGAAGCAGATTTGTGAGGCAAGACTTACCCTGGGTAAAGCCATGCTGACTTTGTTTCATTAAACCATGTCTTTCTATATGTTCTGTGATTTTGATGTTTAGAACACTTTCCACTATTTTTCCTGGCACTGAAGTCAGGCTAACCAGTCTGTAGTTTCCCGGATCGCTCCTGGAGCCCTTTTTAAATATTGGGGTTACATTTGCTATCCTCCATCTCGCTTGAAAAGGGCTACCAGCCATTTTCAAGTACATCTATATGTTACTATTAAATAAAAATATCCAAGATCACTTCTGACAAATGGACCTCTTCCAGTCTACATATTTCTAGGCAATCCTCTAGTATGAGTTCATGTGTAATTGACCACTTTCCAATGGTACACATCAACCTTTGCATCCATCTGTTTAACTTCTTCCTAATATTTTTCCATCACTTGGTAAGATTATAAACTATCCATGGGATGATGTAAGACCAGACAATGTGTGCCACCAGAAACAATCCAGTGATTGACATGAAATCTTTTTGAATATTTTGGATGAGCTCCACACTGTGAGCAGATACAAGGTTATTGTCTTCCAAGAGGAGGATTACTGCCTTGGAAGAAGCTTGTGAATTTTTCTTCTGAAGAAACAGGCATAAACTGGTCCCACTGCATTCTTTTATGTCCTATTCAAAGTAAGAATGTTCAATTGTTAGCCAGGGCTACATGTTCCCCCAATGGCCTAAACAATGCTCTCAGTGGGCTCAATGAGCAAATGAGTTCCCACATACATAAATGTAATACATTCTCCTTGATGTACCTGAAGAATAGATAGCACCTTAGTGTTAACATAGGTAATATGTTGTAATGGTTCTCAGGCCTGATGTATAGCCTATAACACTGTGAGTGCTATGTACCTATGGCCATGATTTCTCTCCGGGGAAGTTGGCTGCTGTCACAGCAGTGCCAATGTCAAATGAACGAGTGCCATATTGTCATGGTCTGGCAGATTGAACTCAGGAAGCACCCTTTCAGAAGTGGCATAGGGCTAAAAGACAGGACTAGGGTTTGTCTTCTACCTAACAAACCCCCTCACCTGCAGATTGAGCCTTCGGGTTCTGGGGCTGGTAGCACTTTCCTTCTGGTGAACATCATAGCTGGCAGCTGGATCCAGGCACTGGTTGGGCTCAAACCAAGGTCAAGGGCAAGGCCTTGAAATAGACAAGGGACTGAACTGAACTGGGCAAGGCAAGGGCTGAACAAGAACAAGGCTAGACAGGCAACAGGAAACAAGGAAGCCCAACAGAACATGAGACAGGACAAGGTAATCCTAGTAGACCAAGAGGCAACAAGACAAAATAGGTAGACCCAAAAGGCTTCTAAGCAAGTCAAGAGAGCCTAGAAGGCTGAAGAACAAGGCAAGGAAGACTGGAAGGCTATAGAGCAAGGCTTGTGGCTTGGATAGGCCACAGGGTAAGATACAGCAAAACAATGCTGGCCAGGTCAAAGAGCTTAGGTGACTCCATGAAGAGGTACTGAAGGACTGTACTGGCTGGATTAAGTAGGGCTGGGACTGAGGCATCAGGTGATCAGGTGATCAGTAAGGAGGTAAATTGTGCAACTGGGAGCAGTACTTGCAGAAGACTTCTGCCGGTGTAGAGACTGCATGGCAGTCAAAACCATGACAGTACCCCCCCTTTTAAGACCACTACCTCCTGGGTTGAGTTTGCTATAAGGGCCATGGCCAGTAGGGTGGTTATTCAATATGGAGGCAAAAGCTTTGAATATCTGGTCAGCAGGTACTGGGTCAGAGTCTCTCTGAAGCTGAGGTACTGGGTCAGAGTTTCTCTAAGGCAATAGTCTAGAGCCAGAGTTTCTCTGGGGAGGGGATCTTGAACTATAATCTTTTTGTCATTTTAGTGATGAATCAGGTTCTCTCTTGTGCTGGGTGTCTGGGCCAGAGTCTCTTGGGAACCGTGCATCTGAAGTAGCATCTCTCTGAATCCAGATGGCTGAAGCAGCATCTCTCTGGCGCTAAATCACTGGATTGGCTGGGCCAGACTCCTCCTGGAGCGGGTTGGCTGGTATGGCCGGGCCAGACTCCTCCTGGAGCGGGTTGGCTGGTATGGCCGGGCCAGACTCTTGGAGAGGATTGACTAGAATTTCCAGCCAAACACCTTCTGGAATGGGTTGGCTGGACTGGCCTCATACTGGATTGGGTTAAGTGGACCGGAGTCCTGCTGGAGAAGGCTTGCTGCAGGGCCTGGATCATCTGGCTGCAGAAACAGTGTAGAAAAAGCTGTAACCAGTAGAGATGTGTATCGTGTGATCAATCGTCTTAACGATCGATTTCGGCTGGGGGGGGAGGGAATCGGATCGTCGCGGTTTTGTTTTTTAAAATATCGTGTAAATCGTAAATCGGGGGAGGGCGTGAAAACCGGCACACTAAAACATCCCTAAAACCCACCCCGACCCTTTAAAATAAATCCCCCACCCTCCCGAACCCCCCAAAATGGCTGGACTGGCCTCATCCTGGATTGGGTTAAGTGGACCCAATTCCATTTTGCAAAATGGCACCGGCCATATGGCCATATTGCCGTACTGCAAAATGGTGCCAGCCGTATGGCCGGCGCCATTTTTCATTACGGCAACACGATTCGAGTGCAGGAGGTCGTTCCCGGACCCCCGCTGGACTTTTGGCAAGTCTTGTGGGGGTCAGGAGGCCCCCCCAAGCTGGCCAAAAGTCCCTGGGGGTCCAGCGGGGGTCCGGGAGCGATCTTCTACGCTCGTGACATCGGGGACAGGAACCAAAATGGCGCCAGTGCTACCTTTGCCCTGTCATATGACAGTATTCAACAATAAATAGTGACATATAAATATATATTTTTCTCAATCTTTATTGGTAACAAAAAAATATATATAAAAACCCTTAAACAACTTTATTCTAAATGTACCCCGAATCACCACATTTACCCCGGATCACCACATTTAAAAATACACCAATACCATGTTCTCACATACCATCCATTCAACACACTCACACAACAACCTATATAAACAATTTTTTGAAAAAACAATTCCTTAGAATTCACATGAGCTGGTTCATATCTTCTATAAGCAGAAAGAGTCCAATTCCACCAAAATTTTTCTTCTTCGTTCCCAAAAACGTCAAATACTTCAATATGTCCTTTTATCCTCTCTCTTATCCTCTCGACATGTTTCGCCTCTTGTTAGGCTTCTTCAGGAGAGCTTGTGTAAAGTCTCCTGCTGTTTATATTTTAATCTTCAATCGGTATCCAAAGGAATCAATTTTCTACAAACATTTCACAAATTTAATTAATATTTTATAAAGAATTCCTTAAATAAATTGTGGAATTTTCTCTTTGGGGTTTGGAAAGGTTAAAGTCTCTTAAATTACTTGTCTCTAGGTGAAGTAAGATGTATTTAAATGGTGAAAAAAGAGTCGGGGATATCTGCTGTACGTCCAGGAGAGATTAGCTAGGACGTTCAGGTAATATAGCTAATGATGAAATATTTTAGTATATTTTGTAAAATGTTATATTTAAGGAATTCTTTATAAAATATTAATTAAATTTGTGAAATGTTTGTAGAAAATTGATTCCTTTGGATACCGATTGAAGATTAAAATATAAGCAGCAGGAGACTTTACACAAGCTCTCCTGAAGAAGCCTGACAAGAGGCGAAACATGTCGAGAGGATAAGAGAGAGGATAAAAGGACATATTGAAGTATTTGACGTTTTTGGGAACGAAGAAGAAAAATTTTGGTGGAATTGGACTCTTTCTGCTTATAGAAGATATGAACCAGCTCATGTGAATTCTAAGGAATTGTTTTTTCAAAAAATTTTTTATATAGGTTGTTGTGTGAGTGTGTTGAATGGATGGTATGTGAGAACATGGTATTGGTGTATTTTTAAATGTGGTGATCCGGGGTAAATGTGGTGATTCGGGGTACATTTAGAATAAAGTTGTTTAAGGGTTTTTATATATATTTTTTTGTTACCAATAAAGATTGAGAAAAATATATATTTATATGTCACTATTTATTGTTGAATACTATTGTTGTGTGATATATTGGATTAATTGCCAGAAGTATTGTATCCTGTCATATGACAGGGCAAAGATGGTGCCGGCGCCATTTTCTATCAACGCACTCGTGGCCCGAGAGTGGAAGATCAAAATGGGACCCCCCCCACTGGACCCCAGGTAATTTAAGACATTTTGGGGGGGTTGGGAGGGTGGGGGATTTATTTTAAAGGGTCGGGGTGGGTTTTAGGGATGTTTTAGTGTGCCGGTTTTCCCGCCCTCCCCCTTCCCCTCCCCCTTCCCCCGATTTACGATTTTTGACGATAAATCGGGGGAATTCCTATTAAATATCGCCTCTAATGATTTTTGACGATTTAAAATATATCGGACGATATTTTAAATCGTCAAAAAACGATTCACATCCCTAGTAACCAGCATCTTGGGAATAATAGCTGAAACATCTGAACCAGATTCAGAGAAGCTGGGCAGGACTTAGCTTCAGGACTTGGTTTAATCAGAGCTGCACTGACTGGAAACGCACAAACTTCTCTTTTTGTGGTCAGAGCAATTTTTTTTCACGCAGCTGGCTTAGACGGGCTCAGATGAGTTGATTGGAAAGAATTCAGCATTAAACTTAAGCTGTCTGAATACTGGAGACCTGAGCTGGATCCTTTAGCAAGGTATAATTGCACAGGTAGGGATTTTAAATTGCTGTGGTTAACTTTGCCTATTGTAGAAATATTATCTGAGTAAACTTGAGACTGCTTTAAAGTGGATTGTAGGCAAACTGGAGAAGAATCTGAACAAACTTGCACAATATGTAAATTACCTTTAGCTGGAACAGAGGCAAGAAGATTTTTTGTCACAAGCTGCACTCTTGATTGGGTGTTGCAAGTCTCCATTCAGAGGACTGTTTTGCAGTAAGTAGTTTAGGGGCTAAACACCGCTGACAGGTTTGCTCTGTTCCCAGAACTGCATTTTTTCAAATCCCTACCAATCAGGATGAAAAGAATTAATTCCCAAATACTTTATGCTTCTATTATTCCATCTAAATGGGTACTGAACTTTTTGTCTCTGCATGTTTACTTCTTCCCTAGTCAAAGTCATGATTTCTGACTTGTGTTATTGATTTTAAAACCCAAACTCCTTTAGCTTATCGAGTACGGCTGGCACTGATTTTTCTAACTCTGTCACATAGAGTAACACATCATCCACATAAAGTGCAATTTTTTGCTCTAGTCCTAAAATGCTGATACCCATGGACAGTAACATCCCTACCAGTCAGGATGAAAAGAATTGCATTTAAAACAATCCACAACTATGGATGACTTATCACTCAGTCATTTGCTACAGTTCCAGTAACTAAGTGAAGTAGAAGGTGCTTTAAAATTAGAAAATTTACTGTTAGGCTTACAAGACTAGCAGGGAGCTATCATAGCTCTCGTTAAGCTTGACTTGGTAGCACCTGGTGGTAATATATCCACAGAAGCTCATCTACCATCCATCTTAGGCTTGCAATCTGACGTAGTGGGTTATTTTGTAAGCCTATCGCACGCAAAAAGGGATTTTTTGCGTGTGATAGGTTGCCGGGGGCGGAGTCAGGGCCGGAAGAGGAGGAGTCGGGGCAGCGAGGAGGCGGACGGGGCGGTAACTTTGCTGGCAGTGATAAGGTAAGCCACGTTATCATCGCCAGTAGCGTGCCCAATAGCACCACCTTTCACGGTGGTGCTATTGGGGGCGAAAGCCGGCAGCGATAATACTCGGTGGTGTGATTGCTGCTGGCTTTTGCAGGCCCGCCCCCCGCTTCACCTCCCCCCGCCCCCCATTACCGCAGGATTTACTAAGCTGTGCGACATAGGAAAATCCAGACCATAGGGGCACAAGAACAGTGGGAGTACTGGAGTCTAAAACAGGATTAAATTTGGTAAGTACTGGTTCTAAATTGCATTGGCTTATTTTGACTGTGATAGGATTTGTTGTGGTTTCCAGGGGTACTGGACTTTGTGTCTGTGCTACAGGAACTGGCTTTGAAACTCCTGCAATCTGACACAAGGGCAGAGGATTTGAAGAAGAACTTGCCTTTTCAGGTAAGGGTTTACATTTTTCTAGTCTGGTTTTAATTGTTCCTGGGTGTGCTGTGCTTTTTAGAAACTTCCTCAGCAAATTGCATACTGACAGGCACTGGTGTTTGAATTTGGAAAGGCATTTTCAAAGAAAATAAATACATATTGGAAATATCAACAATGAGAGTCATGAGGCTTGACATACCAAGGCAACATGCATTTTCCATTGCAGGTCCTATAGTTTGGAATGCATTTCCTGGAGCATTGAGAACATTTATAGATCTAAAAATTTTAAAGCGTGATTTAAAAACATTCTTATTTAAGAAGGCATTTGAAATTGCTATAATAATATAATCACTCTGTTTGTATGTATGCAATCCACCTCCAGGAATGATAGTTTCCATCATTCTGATTGTTTGATATATTATATGATATACACATTTTTCGGCAGAGATTAGAAATTTTTTTTTTATTGTAATTTAGCACTTATAGCTGTACTTGTATTTTTATGTTCTTATTACTTTAGTTTTTAAGTATGAATGTAAACATGTAAACCGCTAAGAACACGTGTGGAAAAGTGGCACATAAAAGCTTTTAAATAAATAAATAAATAAGAACCACAACAAAAGAAGATCTGTGTAAAGTGAGGATTTGAGAACTGGCACTTCTTACATCTCCACAAAGCAGAGCTGGGAAAATGGCATGAATAACATTCTGGGAACTTTGGAGGTGTTACACGTGCCGCCCGCGGCAGCCCTGCAGTGCGGCCCTCTCACCTTCTCAGAAGGATTCCAGTGCCTGGCTCCTCTTCTCTGGCAGCGGTGGGCCACCAGCTCCGACCTCGGGTTCTCTCCAGTGCCTCTGGTCCTGCCATGCTATCCAGTGTTGCCAGCCAATATATCCCTGCTCGTCAGGCCTCTAAATGTGGCCCGCAGAGAGATGCCGCCATCAGCGCCGCGCCCCTTCCTAGGCATTTGCAAGCACATCATTAGTTCTTTTAAAGGGCCCGCAGCGGGAACCTGGCCGCAGACCCGGATGCTGATGTCAGACTCTTCAGCATATAAAAGCGCAGGCCTTGCTCTATAGCATTGCCTTTGCAACAGGTCTCCTTGTATTCAGAATACTCGTTGCTGATCCTTGAATTGTGTCTTCGTGGTGATGCTTTTTCCCGTGGTTCCTGGTTCCTGTTCTCCATGTTCCTGTTCATCTTTGTGTTGGACTGACTCCTGGATTTGACCATCGCTACTGCTTGACAACTCTTCAGCTTCTCTCCAGCCCCGGACCTCCGCTACAGCTTCTCTCCAGCCCCAGACCTCTGCTATGCCTGACTACTCTTCAGCTTCTCTCCAGCCCCAGACCTTTGCTACGCCTGACCATGTCTGCCTTCTCCTCACCCTGACCATTGCTTTGATTGACTACACCTGCCTTCTCCCTGCCCTGACCATTGCTTTGATTGACTATGCCTGCCTTCTCTGTGCCCTGACCCTTGCTTTGAATGACTACGCTACGGACTCTCCTGTGTCCAGAGTTCTACACTGCTTACCACAACTTCCACTTGCCACCGGCTCTAATCCTTGCCTGTCAGTGATGACTCTCCTTGCCTATCCTCTGGATGTGGACTTACAAGGCTTAGGCCCTCCTTTGCTTGTGCACCTCCAGTTACTTATTGGTCCTTTGGCGCCCGAGTTCCTGTACCGAATCCTGTCCAGGATAGGACTACGCCATCTACCAGCTGCAGTCTCTGGGCTGAACCACCTTCCATCCATAGCTAACTCTGAGGCCCACCTAAGTCCTGCTAGCCCCAGCACTCAAAGGCTCAACCTGAGGGGAATGAGGGCTGGTATAGGTGAAGCTCCAGTGGACCTCTAGCTTCAGCCCACTCCATCTGCTGATGGTGGGGACCTGTAGGTCCTTGCCTATGGGTTGTGTCAACCCCACCTCAGCTCAGGGGTGCACCTCCGATGCAACAAGTTGCAAAGGCCATGGACTTGGTGGAGCCGGGTGCCCTCCAGGCTATTCCAGGCCTGGCATCCAAGGTACAAGAACAGCAGCAGTTCCTTGAGGCATTGGCCTCCTCCATGGATCGTCTTCATGCCCGGCTTGATGCCCTTACGAATAACTTGGCCCCTCCTCTTCCACAGCCACCTCCATCGATGCCTTGAGCCTTGTTGGCACTTCCAGCGCCTCCACGTTTTAATGGTGACTCCAGACTCTGCAGAGGGTTTTTTAAACCAATGCTACATGCAATTTGCTCTGCAGCCTTCTGTCTTCCAGGACGAGTTGACAAAAGTCACGTTTATCCTATCCTGCCTTGAAGGGAAAGCACTGGCCTGGGCTTCTCCCCTGTGGGAATGCTCAGATTCCTTGTTGAAAGAACTGGCTCAGTTTGTGGCTGTTTTCAGATGGACCTTTGACGATTCCGGGTGGCATGCCTTGGCAAGCACCAGATTACTACACCTCTGTCAAGGACAAAGAATTATTTTTGATTATACCAGTTACTTATTGTTTCTTTGGCGCCTGAGTTCCAGTACTGACTCCTGTCTAGGATAGGACTACGCCATCTACTGTCTGCTGTCTCTGGGCTGAACCACCTTCCATCCATAGCTAACTCCGAAGCCCACCTAAGTCCTGCCGGCCCCGGCATCCAAAAGCTTAACCCGAGGGGAATGAGGGCTGGTATAGGTGAAGCTCCAGTGGCCTCTAGCTTCAGCCCACTCCACCTGCTGATGGTGGAGACCCATAGGTCCTTGCCTATGGGTTGCGTCAACCCCAACTCAGTTCAAGGGTCCGCCTCCGAAGCAACAAGAGGGTTCCAGTTTTGGCAAGCAGGGCATACATAATACAGAGATGTGACAGGGATGGCTTTCTGTGCTGCAGCTGGAGCAGGATTTGCCCTTAGAGGTACAGAGTTTAAATCACATTGGCACATTGTGGCTGTATTAGCTCTGGTTTTCAGAGAAGCTGTGTTGTTTAATTTCTGAGAGGCAATCCTCTTGTTATGCGAGTCTGGAGTTTGTAACCAGGAAATCAATTTGGGTGTATTACAGGACAGACAGATCTTGGCATCCACAGTTTTCACCACTTTGTAACCCACACACTTCCACCACGCTGGATTCATAGAACCACACTTAGTACATTCAAGGAGTGGTGGTGGGATCCAACATTCACATTAGGTTAAAAAAGTAAGCAGTGGTACAAACATTTTTTCTTTATTTACCATGTTGGCAATAAGTCCTGCACCCACTCCTGTGGGGGTTGTTTGGCCTCTTTTCTCTGTTAGTCTGGCAGGGAGTACCCTCACACAAGTGGCACAGGCTTTCAAGGCAGGACTAGTGTTGATCTTCTGCCTAAACAGCCCCCTCCCCACAGGTTGAACCCTTGGGTTTTTGGAGCTGGTAGTAATTTGTTCCTGGTGAACATCATATCTGGGCCTGGGTACTGGCACAAGCTGGAACCTGGTTACAGGCTCAGGCTAGGAGCTGTGTCCAGGTACTGGCTGGGAGCTAGGATCAGGAACTGGCTGTGCTCAAACCAAGGACAAGGGCAATACCTGGGAAATACACAAGGGACTTAACTGGACTGAGTAGAGCAAGGAATGAACAAGGACAGGACTTGACAGGCAATATGAAATAAGAAAGCCCAACAGGGCATGAGACAGAGCAAAGTAATCCTAGTAGGCCCAGAAGGCAGGATAGATAGGCCCACAAGACTACTGAACTAGGAAGGAGAGCCTAGAAGGCCACAGACCAGGGCAAGGAAGCCTGGAAGGCTATAGAGTAAGACAGGGAGCCAAGGTATGCTACAGAGCATAGCAGGAAGTCAAGACAGGCCACAGAACAAGGCAGGAAGCCAAGGTAGGCTATAGTGCAAAGCAGGAGACCCAGATAGGCCACTAGGCAAGGCAGAAGGCCTGGGTAGGCCACAAGGCAAGGTATAGCAAGACAAGGCTGGCCAGGGCAGAGGTAACTCCATGTAGAGGCACTGAGAGATTAGAAAGACTGAGTTAAGTAGGGCTGGAGCTGAAGCATCAGGTGATCAATAAGGAGGTACTTTTGTAGCTGGGAGGAGTGCTCACTGAAGACCTCTGCTGGTGAGGAGGCTGCCTAGCAGACAAAATGGTGACACATATACATTTATTCATGGTCGATGGTTTTTAATCTCATCATTAACACCCTCACAATTTGAAAATGGCAAAGGAGGAAGCCATTTTCATGTAGTAACAAGAAAGTACTACTCCCCTAGTTGATGGTTCTGCATTAAACTGCTGAACTGGGCAAGCAATCTGATCTCATAGGCATCACAAAATTAGTTTTGTTCCCCATTCATTCTGGTCTGTTTTTGACCTGCAAATTAGGATCATAATCCTGCTATACCCAAGAATAATGTCACTTATCATAAGCCCAGTTGTGTTTTCTGAATGGGCAGACTGGGGAACCAGCTCACTCACCCGTAATGCTCAGGAGAGTGCTAGTGAGAATGTACACCTGAAGAGACATATCTCAAAAATATTGAAACATAGCATACCAATAGCATATCTTTCAGCAACATTTTCAGACAATCATGTGCGATTAGTCTTCTCTTGTCAACTCTTGGGTCCAGTGAATTAGCCCAACGTCTCATCATCTTTTTAACAATAATGTTGTTTATGGAGATCTCCTGCTCTAATACACTTACAAAAATGCCTATCTTGGCTGGTTTAGCTGCCATTTATCATCTGGATATGCCTTTCAGCTTGTGCAATAATATATGTAAGGATGGTTTTGTACCCTACTGGGACATTTTTTACATTTTTAGATCCTCCCCGAGTAATGGCTATTCCCTCTGTTTTGAGATTAGTCAAGCTCCCCATATATAAACTGGCTGTTGTGGTACATGTGGGCACCAACGACATAGGAAATTGTGGGAGGGAGGTTCTGGAAGCCAAATTTAGGCTCTTAGGTAGAAAGCTTAAATCCAGAACCTCCAGGGTAGCATTCTCTGAAATGCTCCCTGTTCCGCGCGCAGTTCACCAGAGGCAGGCAGAGCTCCGGAGTCTCAATGCATGGATGAGATGATGGTGCAAGGAAGAGGGATTCAGTTTTGTTAGGACCTGGGGAACCTTTTGGGGAAGGGGGAGTCTCTTCCGAAGGGATGGGGTCCACCTTAACCAGGGAGGAACCAGACTGCTGGCGCTAACCTTTAAAAAGGAGATAGAGCAGCTTTTAAACTAGAACAAAGCAGAAAGCCGACAGTCGCTCAGCAGCGTATGGTTCAGAGAGAGGTATCTTCAAAGGATACTAATGATGCATTAGAATTAGGGCATCCTGACAGTGAGGTTCCAATAATAAGAAAAGTAGTCCAAGTGCCTGTAACTAAAAACTCACCTGAGCTAAAAAATTCTAACTTATCCCTATCAATTAAAAAGCAGAATGAAAATACAAACAAAAAGCAAACTTTGAAATGTTTGTATGCTAATGCCAGAAGTCTAAGAAGTATTTATTTATTTATTTATTTATTTATTTAAAAACTTTTATATACCGGCATTAGTAAGCGTACATCATACCGGTTCACATTGTAACTGAAAGGCTGAAATTACAATCAACAGGGAGGGGAAGCAGGGAGGAATATACATAGTGCAGGAGACAATGAAAAAGAAGCATTAAAACTGTAACAGGCTATTTACAGGTCTGGATATACAGGCTATTTACAGGTCTGGATATACAGGCTTAAACGTGTTGCTTACAGGGTCTAGTAAGTAAGATGGGAGAATTAGAATGTATAGCAGTGAATGATGACATAGACTTAATTGGCATCTCAGAGACATGGTGGAAGACGGACAACCATTGGGACAATGCTATACCAGGGTACAAATTATATCGCAAAGATAGAGAGGAGCACCCGGGAGGCGGTGTGGTGCTTTATGTCTGGGATGGCATAGAGTCCAACAGGATAAACATTCTGCATGAGACTAAATGCACAAATGAATCTTTATGGGTAGAAATCCCTTGTGTGTCGGGGAAGACTATAATGATAGGAGTATACTACCGTCTAGAGATGTGAATCGGAACCGGAATCGGTTCGGTTCCGGTTCCGATTCAAATCTTACAATTTTTATAGTCCGGCATGATTGGTTTTTTGTTTATCGGCTGCGCCCAAGCCGATAAACAAAAAACCCACCCCGACACTTTAAAAATGACCCCTTTGTTTCCCGAACCCTCCCAAAACCGTTTTAAAATTACCTGGTGGTCCAGTAGGGGTGCGGGGAGTGATCTCCTGCTCTCAGGCCATCGGCTGCGCTAATAAAAATGGTGCCGATGGTCCCTTTGCCCTTACCATGTGACAGGGTGTCCGTGCCATTGGCCGGCCCCTGTCACATGGTAGGAGCACTGGATGGCCGGCACCATCTTTAAAATGTGGAGCACAGGATTTGGTGAGAGAGGTAACGGTGGTGGGGCCGCTTAGCAATGGTGATCATAATATGATCAAATTTGAATTAATGACTGGAAGGTGGACAGTAAGCAAATCCATGGCTCTTGTGCTAAACTTTCAAAAGGGAACTTTTATAAAATGAGAAAAATTGTTAGAAAAAAACTGAAAGGAGCAGCTACAAATGTAAAAAGTGTGCAAGAGGTGTGGCCATTGTTAAAAAAATACCATCCTAGAAGCACAGTCCAGATGTATTCCACACATTAAGAAAGGTGGAAAGAAGGCAAAATGATTACCGGCATGGGGAGGTGAAAGAAGCTATTTTAGCCAAAAGATCTTCATTCAAAAATTGGAAGAAGGATCCAACAGAAGAAAATAGGATAATGCATAAACGTTGGCAAGTTAAATGTAAGACATTGATAAGACAGGCTAAGAAAGAATTTGAAAAGAAGTTGGCCCTAGAGGCAAAAACTCACAGTAAAAACTTTTAAAAATATATCCAAAGCAGAAAGCCTGTGAGGGAATCAGTTGGACCGTTAGATGATCGAGGAGTTAAAGGGGCACTTAGAGAAGATAAGGCCATCGCGGAAAGATTAAATTATGTCTTTGCTTCGGTGTTTACTGAAGAAGATGTTGGGGAGGTACCCATACTGGAGAAGGTTTTCATGGGTAATGATTCAGATGGACTGAACCAAATCACGGTGAACCTAGAAGATGTGGTAGAACTGATTGACAAACTGAAGAGTAGTAAATCACCTGGACTGGATGGTATTCACCCCAGAGTTCTGAAGGAACTAAAAAATGAAATTTCAGACCTATTAGTAAAATTTTTCAACCTATCAATAAAATCATCCATTGTACTTGAAGACTAGAGGATAGCTAATATAACCCCAATATTTAAAAAGGGCTCCAGGGGTGATCCGGGAAACTACATACTGGTTAGCCTGACTTCAGTGCCAGAAAAATAGTGGAAAGGGTTCTAAACATCAAAATCACAGAACATATAGAAAGACATGGTTTAATGGAACAAAGTCAGCATGGCTTCACCCAAGGCAAGTCTTGCCTCATAAATCTGCTTCACTTTTTTGAAGGAGTTAATAAACATGTGGATAAAGTTGAACCGTTAGATGTAGCGTACTTGGATTTTCAGAAGTCGTTTGACAAAGTTCCTCATGAAAGGCTTCTAGGAAAACTAAAAAGTCATGGGATAGGTGGTGATGTCCTTTTGTGGATTACAAACTGGCTAAAAGGCAGGAAACAGAGAGTAGGATTAAATGGACAATTTTCTCAGTGGAAGGGAGTGGGCAGTGGAGTGCCTCAGGGATCAGTATTGGGACCCTTACTTTTCAATATATTTATAAATGATCTGGAAAGAAATACGATGAGTTAGGTATTTAGGTAATCAAATTTGCAGATGATACAAAATTGTTCAGAGTAGTTAAATCACAAGCAGATTGTGATAAATTGCAGGAAGATCTTGTGAGACTGGAAAATTGGGCATCAACATGGCAGATGAAATTTAATGTGGATAAGTGCAAGGTGATGCATATAGGGAAAAATAACCCATGCTATAGTTACACAATGTTAGGTTCCATATTAGGTGCTACAACCCAAGAAAGAGATCTAGGCGTCATAGTGGATAAAACATTGAAATCGTCGGTTCAGTGTGCTGCAGCAGTCAAAAAAGCAAACAGAATGTTGGGAATTATTAGAAAGGGAATGGTGAATAAAACACAAAATGTCATAATGCCTCTGTATCGCTCCATGGTGAGTCCGCACCTTTAATACTGTGTACAATTCTGGTCGCCACACCTCAAAAAAGATATAATTGTGATGGAGAAGGTACAGAGAAGGGCAACCAAAACGATAAGGGGAATGGAACAGCTCCCCTATGAGGAAAGACTAAAGAGGTTAGGACTTTTCAGCTTGGAGAAGAGGCAGCTGAGGGGGGATATGATAGAGGTGTTTAAAATCATGAGAGGTCTAGAAAGGGTAGATGTGAATCGGTTATTTATTCTTTCGGATAATAGAAAGACTAGGGGGCACTCCATGAAGTTAGCATGTGGCACATTTAAAACTAACTGGAGAAAGTTCTTTTTTACTCAACACACAATTAAACTCTGGAATTTGTTGCCTGAGGATGTGGTTAGTGCAGTTAGTATAGCTGTGTTTAAAAAAGAATTGGATAAGTTCTTGGAGGAGATGTCTATTACTTGCTATTAATTGAGTTGACTTAGAAAATAGCTACTGCTATTACTAGCAATGGTAACATGGAATAGACTTATTTTTTGGGCCCTTGCCAGGTTCTTATGGCCTGGATTGGCCACTGTTGGAAACAGAATGCTGGGCTTGATGGACCCTTGGTCTGACCCAGTGTGGCATCTTCTTATGTTCTTATGGGTTAAGCATGTTCATATTGTGCTTGGCTGAAGTCATGAGTTGTGGAAGCTTGGAGTTTTGTTTGTTGATAATCCCAGTTGGCCCCACAACCTACAAAAAAGGGATATCAGGGAGAAATCTTATTTTTGTGCACTCACATACTAGAAGGGTTTTCCTTGCAAGGAGACAAGTGGAGAGAAGGGATTTTTGACTTACAGATTTTTGGGTCTGTTATTTTGTGACCAGACCAGCCTTGAAAGGATGCCCCCTTCCTGGAACGAGCAGGATTGAGACTCCTGTCTATCTACCAGTCAAGTAGGATTGCAGTGCTTAGCAGAAGAATTATTGGGCCAAAGAGAAGTTAATGCTGTTTTTTTCCTATTTTGAGGGGAATAATTATTTTGATCTAAACCATCCTAACTCATCTTTGGAAGCATTATTTCTCCCCTTCCAAAAGGACATTGATTTAAGCTGGGAGATGGATACAGAGACAGTAATACTGGGAGTCATTATTATTTTGCTTGATAATTTTTGACATTCTAGCATGGATTTTACTGAACGAACAATTGGGGACAATGGTGGAATCACGGTGCTCAGGGTCAGACATTTGTTGCAGGAGCAAAGGATTAGAGGATCGGGAAAGTGAAAACAGCACTGGGCATAGCTGTAGCCTCTGGATTAAATGCTGTAAAACCAAGAGGGGGGTTACATATAAAATATAAAATACTACAATTTTAATTGGCCATGAGCTTTTGGTGCCCTTTCGATTGGCAAATGTTTAGTAGTCTGACATGACCCTAATGTAAATCTTCCTGGTGTTCAGTGCCAGAGAGTTCATTGTGAGTCACCATGCCTCTATGGGCGAAAACACAATATTATCTCAGGGACCAGTGATCCTTCAGCATCATGCCTTGGTGCCAGGGATCTGAAAGAGGGCCACTTAACGAGGAACAATGAAATAGCTATGTCAATATTAACTCCTGGGACATGCAAGGTTGAAAAGTAATGCTATGTTGAAGGATTCAACATAGAGATTTAATTCTCTCAGGAAGAAGATCATTCACTGTGTCCTAGCTGAGATCCTATTTATTCTACGATTGCTATATTGTCAGAAAGGAACACAACAGTTTTTCTGCTCAGTCTTTTACCCATTTATATGTAGTGCTACAATGATTGGAAGCAGCTCCAGGAAGCAGTTCCAGGCCAGGCTTCTTCACACAAGGCCCATTGGAAGTAAATCCTAAAACCTACATTGCCAGAAGCATCAGTGAAGAATTTGATTTCACTATTATACACCTGGGGAATCAGGCCATAGGGTCAGGCCATTAAATGACTGTGGGAATATATCTGATACATTTAAATCATCTTTTATTGCCCTTTTTAATAAAGTGATGTCATCTCAATATACCCACTGTGGCTAATACTAGATGTCTCATGAACACTCTACCCATAGGGAAGACTCTGCAAGTAAAGCTAAGCAGCCATATCAGTGACTGAAACTGATATGAGGTCACTTTCTTTGCATGCATCATGCACTGCAATGATTCCTTTAAATGTAACAGCTTATTAGATGGCAGCTTTGAGATCCTGGAACACACATCTAATTGTATTCCTAGGAAAACCAGGAAAGAAGAAGGCCCTCTATCTTATATTGTGCTATCAGTATGTCAAATTGCTCTATAATACATTGAAAGGTATTGACAGTAGAGGGGTGCATCCGTTTTCCACGTATTTGTAATCCCCAACTTATTTTGTCCTATCTGTTAAATACGTGGGGAGGCGAAACGCATCGTGACTCCCCACGTATTTAACAGATTTCTGTTTTATTCGGCCTTCTAAATAAAAATTTAAACCCCCCACCCTCCTGACCCCCCCAAGACTTACCAAAACTCCCTGGTGGTCCAGCGGGGAATCCAGAAGCCATCCCTGCATTCTCACACCCTCGTTTGCCGGTTTCATCACGGCGCCGATAGCCTGTGTCACAGGGGCTACCGGTGCCATTGGTCAGCCCCTGTCACATGGTCACCGGCACCATCTTGTGCTCCTACCATGTGACAGGGGCTGACCAATGGCACCGGTAGCCCCTGTGACATAGTATGGGCAAAGGCTATTGGCGCCATTTTGAGTCCTGGCATCGGACGGCTGGCATGCAGGAGGTCGCTCCAGGACCCCCGTTGGACCCACAGGGACTTTTGGCCAGCTTGGGGGGGGGCCTCCTGACCCCCCACAAGACTTGCCAAAAGTCCAGCGGGGGTCCAGGAACAACCTCCTGCACGCCGGCCGTCCGATGCCAATACTCAAAATGGCACCGATCGCCTTTGCCCTCACTATGTCACACAAAGTGAGGGCAAAGGCGATTGGCGCCATTTTGAGACGCAATTGCCTTTGTCCATACTATGTCACAGGGGCTACCGGTGCCATTGATCAGCTCCTGTCACATGGTAGGAGCACAAGATGCCGCCCGTGACCATGTGACAGGGGCTGACCAATGGCACCGGTAATTGCGTGTCAAAATGGCGCCGATCTCCTTTGCCCTCACTATGTGTACATCTGTCTACACTGGTGTGATCTATGGACATCCGACTCAAACAGAGGAACTGGACAGATGTCTGGCTGAAGACATCCAGAAGGTGGGAAGGAAAGGTGAGGTATTGCTTGTCGGTCATTTTCCAGATTGCACTTTTTAAAAGAGATCTTCCCTCCAAAATCAACTGCTCAAAAATGTAAAGTTTATTAAGGCACATAGAGATAAATCTACACATATTTTGGCACTCTGTGTTTTTCTAACCCTACTGGGACTTGTACCAGTGGATGCTAGCACTTGGTGCATTGTTATAGCTGTTGTAACCTAGCTTCATATTTGAATTGTTATATCCTACTGATATAGGTCTACATTTGTAATATTGGTTCATTCTATGGGGCAGTGTTGCAGCCTGTCCACTGAGAGCTCTGTGTTCATTTTTGCAATTAAGGTTACTGACAAAAAATATAGAAAAAAGAGGCTACATATAAAATTTAGAAAATGAACCAAAATCTAAATTTCATAGAAACTAAACAGAATCAGAAGAAATGCACAATGGGGTAGATTTAATAAAGTGGCGCACACGCGTACTTTTCTTTGCGCACTAGGTGAGACAAGAGTACGCGGGCCAATGTAACCTCAATATTTAAAAAAGGCTCCAAGGGAGATCCGGGTAACTATAGACCAGTGAGCCTGACTTCAGTGCCGGGAAAAATAGTGGAAACTATTCTCAAGATCAAAATTGTAGAGCATATAGAAAGACATGATTAAATGGGACACAGTCAACATGGATTTACCCAAGGGAAGTCTTGCCTAACAAATCTGCTTCATTTTTTTGAAGGGGTTAATAAACATGTGGATAAAGGTGAACCGGTAGATGTAGTGTATTTGGATTTTCAGAAGGCGTTTGACAAAGTCCCTCATGAGAGGCTTCTACAAAAACTAAAGTCATGGGATAGGAGGCGATGTCCTTTCATGGATTACAAACTGGTTAAAAGACAGGAAACAGAGAGTAGGATTAAATGGTCAATTTTCTCAGTGGAAAAGGGTAAACAGTGGAGTGCCTCAGGGATCTGTACTTGAACTGGTGCTTTTCAATATATATATATAAATGATCTGGAAAGGAATATGACGAGTGAGGTTATCAAATTTGCGGATAATACAAAATTATTCAGAGTAGTTAAATCACAAGCAGACTGTGATACATAACAGGAGGACCTTGCAAGACTGGAAGATGGGCATCCAAATGGCAGATGAAATTTAATGTGGACAAGTGCAAGGTGTTGCATATAGGGAAAAATAACCCTTGCTGTAGTTACACAATGTTAGGTTCCATATTAGGAGCTACCACCCAGGAAAAAGATCTAGACATCATAGTGGATAATACTTTAAAATCGTCGGCTCAGTGTGCTGCAGCAGTCAAAAAAGCAAATAGAATATTAAGAATTATTAGAAAGGGAATGGTTAATAGAATGGAAAATGTCATAATGCCTCTGTATCGCTCCATGGTGAGACCACACCTTGAATACTGTATACAATTCTGGTCGCCCCATCTCAAAAAAGATATAATTGTGATGGAGAAGGTACAGAGAAGGGCAACCAAAATGATAAAGGGGATGAAACAGCTCCCCTATGAGGAAAGGCTGAAGAGGTTAGGGCTGTTCAGCTTGGAGAAGAGAAGGCTGAGGGGGGATATGATAGAGGTCTTTAAGATCATGAGAGGCCTTGAACGAGTAGATGTGACTCGGCTATTTATTTTGAATAATAGAAGGACTAGGGGGCATTCCATGAAGTTAGCAAGTAGCACATTTAAGACTAATCGGAGAAAATTCTTTTTCACTCAACGCACAATAAAGCTCTGGAATTTGTTGCCAGAGGATGTGGTTAGTGCAGTTAGTGTAGCTGGGTTCAAAAAAGGTTTGGATAAGTTCTTGGAGGAGAAGTCCATTAATGGCTATTAATCAATTTTACTTAGGGAATAGCCACTGCTATTAATTGCATCAGTAGCATGGGTTCTTCTTAGTGTTTGGGTAATTGCCAGGTTCTTATGGCCTGGTTTTGGCCTCTGTTAGAAACAGGATGCTGGGCTTGATGGACCCTTGGTCTGACCCAGCATGGCATTTTCTTATGTTCTTATGTTCTTATGATGAGATCTGTTTAAATGTTTGTTGGAGAATGTGTAACCCTTGAAACAAGTGATGGGAGTTCTCCAAAACATTGGCCAGTGTGGAGGGGGTGTATGAGTTACCTGTTTATGAGCATCATGAGATTGATTCTTTAGTACAAATTTCTCTTTTTGGGCAGAAATGATTTTTAGAAGATTTATTTTTGGTCAAAATTATTAAAAGAGAAAAATATGAGCTAAATTAAACTGAACCAGTAAATGATTGAGCAACAGTGCTGATCTCTGAGACTGCTTGAGGCCTACTGGGGTAGATTTTAAAAAAGTACGCCCGCGCGTACTTTTGTTCGCGCACCAGGTGCAAACAAGAGTAAGCCGGATTTTAATAGATACGCGCGTAGCCTTATCTATTAAAATCCGGGGTCGGCGTGCGCAAGGCTGTGCAAAATCGGTAGCCTGCACACTCCGAGCCGCGCAGCCTGCCTCTGTTCCTTCCACCCCCCCCCCCCCCCGCACCTTCCCCTCCCTTCCCCTACCTAACCCACCCCTCAGCCCTATCTAAACTGGGGAATCTCGTGCCGGCTGCGTGATTCCCCGGCCCGGAGCAGTTTCGGTGGCCTCGGCCATGCCCCTGGGCTGGAACCACTCCCACGGCCCCGCCCCGGATGATGTGCTGCCACAACACGCCCCCCAGTAAAGCCCTGGGGCTTGTGCGCGCCGCTGAGCCTACTCAACATAGGCTCGGCGCTCACAGGGGGTACTTCGGCCAGGTTTTCGGGGGGTACGTGCATATCTATCGCGCGTACCCCTTTGAAAATCTGGCCCATACTGTTTACTTTTGAGGATCCTAGCAGGTGCATGTGACCTGGATTGGCCACTTTTGGAAACAGGTTACTGGGCTTGATGGACCTTTGGTCTAACCTAGTATGGCAAAGTTTATGCTCTTATGTTCTGCATGAGCAGAAAGAAGCTGCCTAATAAAGAAAAAAAGCTATTCCTGAGAAATTTGTTAAAAAATATTTGGAGTGTGCAGGAAAAGGAGCTACAATAGATGTTTCAATAAATAGATATTGCACTCTGTCCATGCCCACACTGCTCAGTTCATTATCATTCCTAAATATATTTACTTTTACTATGCATCTATTATCTCCTCTTTTTAATCAAAAGGGAGATTGAGTTTAAGTAGTTTTATCATATTTTTTTAAAATGTCAGCCATCCTCTTTTAACATTCATACTCTTGGACCATTTTTGGTGCTTTCATCTTCAAGGAAGCATTAAAGAATTGATTCTCATTCAGGGTATGTCAAACTATAACAGAAAACAGCTGTCAAAACTTTCTGCTCATTTTAATTGACCCTAAATCTTGCAATCAATCACACGAAATTGGAATTCCAAAAATATTATATCAGAAAAGCTCTCAAGTGCCATATATTCTGTGTAAAGCAAACTGCTCTTTTTCTCTCTTAAAACTCAGAACAGCATGTACTTCCCATGCACATTAAAAGATTTCAAGACTCTGCATTCCAGTCAAAGAACAACAGGAAAATACAGACATTGATGTCCACATCCAATTTATCCACTAGCATCATTTTACCATGCAAAACAAATCTGTATCAGTGTACATGCCTTCTCTGTTCTCAGGGGTCCTCTTCAGTGAAATACAACTACTTGCAAATGAAGCAGAAGCAATTGATCTCAGGGGGAACACAATAGAATAGAATAGAATAGAATAGAACAGAATAGAATTCTATTAAATGACTATGAAACAATTTGAAGTGAACAAAAAGGGGTCGTGTAAGGCACCTACCTCTCTTTACAGTCACAGATCTTGAACCATTGCCAGACCAGTGGCTCTTGAAAATGTCTGATACAAGCTTAAGATAAAGAGATTAGGTATGAACCATGATGAGAGAAAAGTCAGAATTATCCTAACCAAAACCTAGTGTCTCTCTTGCATGATTCCTTAAGAGGAATTTGGAAGGGAAAATACTTATTATCAATACCTTTCATTCTGACCATTAGACATCATTTTCTGGAAGGTTGCACATTTCATAGTTGTCACACAGATTAGATTTACAATATTCTTCTCATGCCTGTAAAATATTTGCTATGCATGCATTCCAAATATTCAAAAACATGCTCAACAGACAAACTAGATGGGTATTTTTAACCCACAAAATCTATGTCACTAGAAAAATCTCTACCTTCATAGATTATCACTACTGTGCCAATCATGGCAGACCTCTTCCATTTTCTCTCCTTGCTGACTTTTCCACTGATTGCCTAACTCCTTTCCATGTCTAGCCAGCCTGTCAATCACATCAATATTCCTACAATGATTGAAACCCTTTCCCAGTGATCCATGATCCTAGAATCCTCTTTACAGCCATCTTGCCTTATGCAGTATTTTATTTATTTATTTATTTATTTTTATATACCAACATTCAATCGAGATATCGCATCGGTTTACATATAACTGTAAAGGCAAATAAGACATGGGTAGCTTATTTTACAATATAACTTAGAGAATTAGATAACTTGGTTCAAGATAACTTAGAGAATATAACTGTAAAGGTAAATAAGACATGGGTGGCTTATTTTACAAGATAACTTAGAGAATTACAAGTAACGATAAGGGAATGTAAGGTAGGGCTATTGGATTACATTATCAACTGGGTTTCTTGAGTACATAAACAAAAACATAGTAACTTGATTTAACTTAAAAAATGATAGCTTATAGTAGTTAGATCTTAAAAACGTAAATAATTTAATGGATCGAGGCAACAGTATGTTAACATAGAGGCTGAAAATCTTGCGGAGTTATATGAGAGTTTCGTTGAGGGTGGGAAACCATGATGTTATGGTAGGCGGGGTGGGGGGGGCTCCTTTAATGGGTAGGCCACATTGCCATTTGCTTCATCGCTGGGATGCACCAGATTATCATAGAAAGATGATCAGGGAGAAGTAGGAGATATACCTCTTTCCTCTCATCCTAGGATATGCTAGAAGCCTTGGCACTATATGTCCTGGATTCAAGACTACCAGGTATGGGGATCCAGTGTCTGAAATCCTGGATCTAGAGATTCTGCATCTGTGAATCTAGAATCTAAGGTCCCTAGTCTCAGGTCTTGGGTTCTGAGTTTGATATATGGAGTTCTGGATCTGGAAAGCCCTGATTCAAGATTGCTAAGGGGGGATCACCATGAAGATCATGATCAGATGTTGCCAAGGCAAGTTGTTCTATTGGCAGGGGCAGTGACAGGATCAAGCTGTTTCTGGGAGGTGAAGATAGAGGGTAGCAGGATCATGGGTCAATAGAGAAAGTTTTAATTGGTGGAGGGATACCATAATTTACAGAGAGATTCATAGGGATGAAAAATGTGCAATTGACAGGGATAGGGGAGTTGTTTTATTTATTTATTTGCAAGTGCTTATATTCTGCATTCATTACCAACAGGTTTGTTATAAGCAGATCACAACAATTCATAAACAAGCATGTACATTCAAAATTAAAACATAAAATCATATTAACACAGGTCATTTAAGAGCATTTCATGTCTCTTCTGGAAGATTTAGAAGACTAACATGGAAATTGTATATTAGTAACATTGGATGTCTTCCGCTACACACTAATATACCACAAGATTGTTGGTGGCAGGATGGCACAATCTGCTGGGTGACTACAGAGGTGAGCATTCAGCAGTTTGGGCAGGAGTAAGCTGTGTACGTGTGCGGGGGGTGGGGGTGGGGGGTGGGGAGGAGGTGATTTGAGCCTGTACATGGATTTGCACCACCACATTGATGTGTGCAAATATACGTGGGTAAATTACCCTATGCATAATTAAAAAATGGAATATGTGAAGGTAGTTTTTTTTCAGCAAGGCTAAAAATACTCATGTGAAAAAATTGGGTAATTTTTGGCTTGGGGAAATCCACATTCTGCTGTATAAGATCCTTGTTTTATGTAGGTAAATGACGACTAAGTTTTTGAAAATCGAGCTCATGATGCATGGAAAAAAGTGTGTAAGCAAATGAACTGCTGAAGGACTTCTAAATTAATCCCTATAGACAAATGACATGTAGTACTTTATAAACAAGCTTTTGCTTACACAAGGTTTCTACCCTTTTTTTTTTTTTTTATAAAACTAGCCTTAACTGTTCCAAGGGAGTATATTTTTAATAATTAATATATATGTTAAACACTGCAGGCCTAATGTATCTTGGAAACATTTCTCAACCCTGAGTGTTATCCAGGGACAGTGTTAATATGTGATCTGCTTAAAATTCTCTTCACTTTGGATCAATTGCATAAATAGCAAAAGTAAACAATAATTATCATACATACATACATACACATACACACACAAAATAATTTATGCTATGTGGAATCAGATATATGTTCTCCTCTCAGCTCTCCTCCTCCATCACAGGCTCCACTGTCTAGCTTTCATTCTTTCTCTTCATCCTAGTTCCTCCCACCATAATATCCCATTCCCCAAACTGTTTTAATTCTAAATTTGTTTATTAATAAACAATAAGACAAGCATCATAGCATCATGTTTCTCAGGCATGCCAAGTTTTGCAACTGCACATCTTAAACAAACATATTTTCTTTTTCCCCTTTTCCCAAAGTAAACCTCTTCCAAAACCTCCCTCTTATTTATCTTGAATTTTAAACCCGTTTCCCAACCCTAAAACAGTTTTGGACTTACCGTATGATTTCATGCAATAATCACTTTTATAAAATACTATATAGCATATCTACCATTACTTAAATTCACCTTGAAAAACTTCTTCTCCTTGTTTAATTAAATCAAGTTATTCTCATCTGACCATGACCCCATCACCCTACCAATCCCTTCCTGTCCCTCCCCACTCTGTGTCCCATATTATATTTTCAATAACATTGAACAGTTGGGTCCTCCAAAACAATAATTTTAACTTCTTTCTATTCTTTGATGCAGTGGATATATATTTCCCTCTATATTTTCCAGCTCAAGCAACAATTTACTCAATTCTTCTAGCCATTCTTGAATAGAAGGCACACCTTATTATTTCTATTTTTAAGAATTATTCTTCTGCTCATTACAATAAGCTTTCTAATTACATTTGCTTTGCATTCTTCTTTAAATTCATGAGGCCAGTAGAAGAGTGCTAAATCCTAGGAGCCAGAGGTAGAGAGACTCCCAACATTTGTTGAATGCATTCTTTAACCATGTACCAAAAATCTTGAACTATATTTATTTATTTTGATTTATATTCTACTTTTCTGCACTTCAAAGCAGATTATATTCAGGTACTTTAGGTATTTCCCTGAATAAAGGGACAGAATGCTAGGCTATTCGTTTTCAGTTAATTATGCCTGGGAGATTCAATGTGTTAACAAAATAATAGTGTAAAAATGACGTTGATATAACACACAGAAGAATAATCAGTGGGAAAAGTTATTTTTCCACAGAGTACTTTTTTGTTCTAACATTGAAATTCCCATGCAAAAATAAAATAAAAACTAAAAATGAAAGTCCCTAAGTATGACATAACTCTACTCTATTCCCACACAGTCTCCAACACCCATCCGAATTTAATTCATCTACAACTTTCAGCCACATTGGAGTTAAATATGCTTTCATCAAAAGCCTATATTGCTGTTCAGCTATATCTACTGACAGTGAATACTTCCACATTACTTCGGTTATTTGATCCCATTCCTCAGGCTCTGTAGCTTAACTCACCTCTTTATCACATTTATCCCAATTACTCGGAGCTGGTGCATCCTCTGACACAACTGTCTTATAAATTCTGCTTATCGTACCTTTAGAGTTGACAGCTAAATCTCTCCCTTTCCAACAATGTCAAAGATTTCGTTATAAGCTTCAATATATCCTTTTTTATTTGCTATGTCCCTGATTTGCAGAAATGCAAATGAAGGGAATCCCTCTAAATTAAATTTGTTTTGAAATTCCATCAATTTGCCGAATATTCCCTTATCAAATAATTGAGGCTTGGTCTTCAGCTGAGAAGCTTGTACTAAACTGTACACACACTGAGCCAAATTTTCCGCAAATCCTTGTATGCTAAAATCGGCATTATTCCTGCAATATATTTATTCTTGTCTTTCTTCTGAAAAGCCCACCATTTATTGGTTGCACTCCCAAACCATAATCTGTTTTACTTTTAAACAAATGCCACGATACCAAACCCTCTCATGTCCCAAGTCTATCCTTTCTATTTCAATACAGTGCTGACTCAAAGATGGAATACTCCTTTGAGACAAAATATTAAACATTGTTGCCAAATAGTACTTATAAAAAATTAAAAATCTGGCAAATTTATACTTCCATCTACTTTTGAGCACTGTAGAACTTTTATGCTAATTCTAGATTTTTAAGCAGCCATAGGAAGCCCATAATTATCTTATTAAGATTATGAAAGAACCCTGAAGCTAATGCCAGTGGCATCATCATAAATAAGTGTAAAGCCCATGGGAACCAATTCATACATTCCACATTAGCTCTTCCTAACCAACTAATATGCAGTCTTCTCCATTTACAATGATCCTCCTTAAATGCTTTTAATTAGCAGGACGTAGTTTAATTGGTATAGTTCCTCAAGGTTAGCTGACAGATGAATTCCCAAATACTTTATGCTTCTATTATTCCATCTAAATGGGAACTGAACTTTTTGTCTCTGAATGTTTACTTCTTCCCTATTCAAAGTCATGATTTCTGACTTGTGTTATTGATTTTAAAACCCAAACTCCTTTAGCTTATCGAGTACTGCTGGCACCTATTTTTTCTAACTCTGTCACGTCATCCACATATAATGCAAATTTTTGCTCTAGTTCTAAAACGCTTATACCCAGGGCAGGCATGCAGGTACACATGTGCATGCATTCATTGGCTCATGCCCAGGGACGTGGCCATTTTATTACATATGAGCGTATATGTACTAGAGATATGCATTGTTTGGTTTTTTTGTCCAATCATTTCATTTATTTCAGCCTGTGCATTTAGGTGCTCGCAAATCATTTCATGTGTATACATTCCAGTCGCAAGATATGTTCACATGGGCAGAAATGAATGGAGTAAAAAAAACAACGAATGCATATCCCTAATATGCACATATTTTATAACATAGCCTGAACTTGTGCACATGTGCGCACACTTTTAAGTGGACGCACATCTATGCTTGGAAATGCCACTTCTACCATGTAAGTGGGGTGATTTTAAAAGATATGTGCACTGACACCATTACCAGTTTTACCAGTTCACTCACAGTTCATGTTGGGAATGTGGACCATTGAGCCGAGAAGAGGTGGGGAGAGCCCCTGCTGGTCATTGTTGTCAGGATGTGGCTTTGGAGAAGAAGACCCCACAGGACCTTCACCAATACCAGTCCTTGTACTCCGCAGGTTGAGCCCTTGGGTACCGGGACCGGCAGGACCTCGGAGCGGGTCTTCATTCCTGTCAAGGCGTTGGACCATGAGTCGAGAGGCAGAGGCAATGTCGGACGGACAAGAGGTCAGGGCAGGCAGCATACAAGCAGAGACGAGATACCAGGCTGGAGTCAGGGCAGGCGGAGGTCAAGCGGAGTCAACGAAGCAGGGTCAGAACCAGAGATTCAATATGAGGGGACGAGGAGCAAGGCAGGGACAGGAGGCAAGGAACAGGAATGCAGGAAGACCCCACAGGACCTTCACCTATACCGGTCCTCATTCCCCTCAGGTTGAGCCCTTGGGTACCAGAACCAGCCGGACTTAGGCACAGGTCTTCTTCTCTGTCAAGGCATTGGACTGTGAGTCAAGAGGCAGAGGCAGTGTCGGACAGACCGGAGGTCAAGGCAGGCAATGAACAGGCTGAGACAAGGTACCAGGCTGGAATCAGGGCAGGCGGAGGTCAAACTGAGTCAATGAAGTAGGATCAGAACCAGAGAGTCAATCCGAGGGGATGAGGAACGAGGCAGGAACTGAAGGCAAGGATCAGGAATGCAGAAACCAGGAATCAGGAGCAAGGACCAAGGCAGGAATCAGGAACGCATACAACTCGTACTCAAGATGAGCAGGACTCATTACTGAGGCAAAGTGGAGGTGGCAGGGCTGGGTATAAATATTCAGGGCATCTGACATCATCTCCTCGGGATGAGGAAAAGTTTCCCACTACTGGCCCTTTAAATTCCCCAAAGGGACGTGCGTGTGCGCCTAGGGGTCAGGCAAGGAGACAGAGCGTTGGCGGCATGTGGAGACGCTGCAAGAGCAGGCCGCGGCTGCTGTATTTGCTGGGAGGAGATGGCAACAGATGAGGCCAGCACAGGCTTCCTGCCCATCCAGGTGAGAGGACCCCCTCCTTTCCACCCCCTCTTAGAAGGTCCAGACTTCTCCGGAAGGGAAGTGTGGAACTGCTGGAGTAGTGCCTTATCGAGTATGTTGGAGGCAGTTCCCAAGTGTTCTCGTTGGGTCCAAAACCTTCCCAGGCAATTAGCTATTCCCACTTTCCATGATGGCATCTTACATCCAGGATTTCCTTGACTTTGTATATTTGTTTTTCCTCCACTGAGACATCCTGGAGTTCAGGTTTTTTTTTTGCTGTGGCCAAGATAGACTAAGGGTTTCAGGAGAGACACATGAAACATATTGTGAATCTTCAGGGAGGAGGGCAGTCTCAGACGGTGTGTGACAGGGCCAACTCGTTCAGTGATGGAGAAGGGTCCAATGTACTGGGGGGCCAGCCTCATTGAAGGTACCCGAAGGTGGATGTGGCAAGTAGGGATGTGAATCGTTTTTTGACGATTTAAAATATCGTCCAATATATTTTTAAATCGTCAAAAAACGTTAGGGCCACGATACAATACCAATTCCCCCGATTTATCGTTAAAAAATCGTAAATCGGGGGAAGGGGGAGGGCAGGAACTTACTTACTTGCCCTAAACCAATGGCAGGAAAACCGGCACACTAAAACCCCCTAAAACCCACCGCCGCTGAATGACCTCCTGCAGTCGATCTCCTGCCGGCGCCATTTTCCGTACGGAAAACGATTCACGGCAGGAGATCGCTCCCGGACCCCCGCTGGACCCCCAGGGACTTTTGGCCAGCTTGGGGGGGGCCTCCTGACCCCCACAAGACTTGCCAAAAGTCCAGCGGGGGTCCTGAACGACCTCCTGCAGTCGAATCGTGTTGGTCTATGGCCGCCGCCATTTTGCGGCCGCCATTTTGCAAAATGGCGCCGGCTGAAGACAACACAATTCAATTGCAGGAGCCCGTTCCGGACCGCCGCTGGACCCCCAGGTAATTTAAGGCATTTGGGGGGGGGGGGGTTCGGGAGGGTGGGGGATTTAATTTAAAGGGTCGGGGGTGGGTTTTAGGGGGTTTTAGTGTGCCGGTTTTCCTGCCATTGGTTTAGGGCAAGTAAGTACTTCCCTCCCAAAGTTGATGAAGTATTAAGGCATTTGGGGTGGGGGATTTAATTTAAAGGGTCGGGGGTGGGTTTTAGGGGGTTTTAGTGTGCCGGCTCACGATTTTAACGATTTTCACGATATTTTAAACACCCAAACGGCAACAATACGATTCCCTCCCCCTCCCAGCCGAAATCGATCGTTAAGACGATCGAGGACACGATTCACATCTCTAGTGGCGAGTACTAAGCCACACACAGTCCCCAGGATTGAAAAGGTGTATGGACCATCAATGTTTGTTGGCTACCTTCCTTGCTTCCTCCGCTGCCCGGCGGAGATTGTTCAGTGTGCTGGTCCAGAGGGAGAGCAGTTGCTAGGCAGTGAGCTGAGCTGTGGGTGAGGGCACTGAGAGAGGTATGGGAAGTGGTGGAGCCGGTTGCCTGCCATAGGCTAATATAAACGGTGAAGAACCGGTTGCGGAGTGGGTGTGAGAGTTATGTGGAATTTCTGCCCAAGGAAGCAGGATGGCCCAGTCATCTTGGGAGCGGAGGAAGGTCTTTAAGGTCCCGTTGAGACGCTCAGCCTGCCGTTGCCCTGCGGGTGGTATGCGGTGGTGAAGTCGAGCTGGATACTGAACTTCTTACACAGTGATCACCAGAAGTTTGCCATGAATTGAACCCCGTGATTGAAGGCAATGTGCTATGGAAGCCCATGGAAGTGGAAAATGTGCTGGGTAAAAGCTGGGCCAGTTATGGAGCTTAGGAAGCTTAGACAAGACAGTAAAATGGATCATCTCTGAGAACCTATCGACAATGACCCAGATGATGTGGTAACCACCTGACGGGGGCAGGTCACCTATGAAGACCGTTGAGAGATGGGTCCAAGGTTCTTTAGGAATGGGTAGTGGCTGTAGGAGGCCCCAGGGATGTCTAGTCAAAGGCTTTTTCTGGGCACAATTCAGAAAGGAATCAACATAGGCCCTGATGTCCTGCTCCATCCATGCTCACCAATAATACCGCTGTAGTAAATCCAGGGTGCCTGCCCATCCTGGGTGTCTGGCAGTGAGAGAGTCATGAACCCAGGCTAGGACCTTCCGCCTGAGGCAGAGAGGTACCACTGTCTTCCCAGGAGAAGCAGCCTGTGTGGCGACCAGGAAGACCTTCGCAGGGCCGATGATGTACTGAGGAACCACGGGAGTATCCTCAGTCTCAAAGGCCTTGGAGAGGGCATCGGCATGTGTATTCTTGGAGGCCGCCCTGTAACTCAAGGTGAAGTCAAACCGGCTAAAGAATAGCAACCAACAGGTCTGATGGGGGTTTAAACATTGAGCTTGGCTAAGGTATTTTAAGTTATTATGGTCCATGAAGACAGTGATGAGATGTCGTGCCCCCTCGAGCCATTGTCGCCATTCCTCAAATGCCATCTTGATGGCAAGGAGCTCCTTTTCCCCAGTGCTGTAATTTCTTTTGGAAGGGCAAAACCATCATGAGAAGTATGAGCATGGAAGTAAGGTGCCCTTGTCCAAGTGCTGGTTCAGCACAGCCCTCACAGCCATGCCGGAGGTGTCTACCTCTACTACAAAGGGACGAGAGGGATCAGGGTGTGAAAGAAATGTATCCTGAAGGAAGGCGTTCTTCAGGGCATTGAAGGCTGCAATTGCTTCTGGAGGCCATTGCTTGGAGTTTGCCCTCTTCTTGATGAGCACTGTAAAAGGTGCCACCAGCCTGGAGTACTGAGGAATGAAGTTCCTGTAAAAATTGGCAAATCCTAGAAACTGTTGTAGAGCCCACAGTCCTGATGGTTGTGGCCAGTTCTGGATGCTGGAAGTCTTCTCAGGATCCATGTGGAACCCGGTGGTTGAGAAAATGAAGCCCAGGAAAGGCAGAGACTCTTGCACAAGCAAGCATTTCTCCAGTTTGGTGAACAGCTTTCGGTCCTGTAGCCACTAAAGAAGTGTCTAACCTCTCAGCGATGGGATGACAGATCTTTGGAGTATATTAATGCATCATTTAGGTACACGATGATGCTAGAGTGGAGCATGTCCCAGAAGACCTCGTTAATGAGGTGCTGGAAGACCATGGGGGCATTGCAAAGGCTGAAAGGCATCACCAATTATTCATAAAGACCATCCCTGGTAATAAAGCGGTCTGCCACTCATCGCCGGGTTTTATGCATACGAGGTTATAGGCCCCTCGGAGGTCCAATTTCGTGAACACCCTGACCTCTTGAAGACGATCTATCAGTTCCGGGATAAGAGGTAACAGGTATCAATCTCTCCTGGTGATGGCATTTAGTCTGTGGTAGTCAATACAGTGCCGCAAGAACCCCTCCTTTTTGGCTGTGAAGAAGAAACCGGCACCAGCCGATAAGGTAGAAGCACGAATGAACCCTTGGTTGATGTTCTCTTGGATGTATTTAGCCATGGCCTGGGTTTCTGGCAGTGACAGGGAGTATACTTGGCCATGCAGTGGTGTACTACCAGGGAGAAGACCAATGGCATAGTCAAATGGACAATGTTTAGGTATCATCTCCACCTTTTCTTTGGAGAAGACGCCTGCAAATTCTGAATATTGCGGTAGAAAGGCAAGTGAGGTAGTGACCTGGAGGGCCCTTAGCTGTGATATCTCTTGGATACAGCCAGTGTGGCAGTGAGACCCCCAGCAGAAATTTGTAAAGTCTCCCAACCGATATGGGGAGAGTGTTTCTGGAGTCAGGGTAGGCCCAAAACCACTGGGTGTATTGCCTTCTCTAGAACGAAGAAGATTGTCTCATCATGGAGAGGGCCGGTGAGTAGCTTCACCGGGGTGGTCACATAGGTAATCCTTCCTGGCAGTAGATAACCAGGGATCAAAGAAATCACCAGCAGTGTCATCTGAGGTATCAAAGGGAGATCCAGTTGGTTGACCAGGTCTGTGAGGATGACGTTTCTCCCAGCTCTGGAGGCAATTAGGGCCTGGGTCAGGAAGGCACCATTGCAATGGAAGATAGGCACGGGAGTGGTACATTGGGGAGTCAGAGTGGTGTAGCTCAGGGTCATCTCCCCGCTGATGCCTAGACTCTGGAGTTTCCAGGCCTTTTGAGGCATTGTGCCAGTATGTGCCCCTTGCCGGCACACTAAAAGGCACAGTCCTAAAGACTACTGCCGTTGCTTCTCTTCTGGGGTAAGTTGGCTGCGGCTAAGCTGCATAGGTTCCTCCCCTCATGCTAGACCCGGTTCAGAGGGCAGAGGCGGATTCATGGGCTGGAAGAAGGATAGAACCAGAGGTATTATCTTCCAACCAGGACTGACTTCAGGGAGAGATTGCTGGATGCGGCAGTCAGTACGCCCGGAGAGGTCAATAACGCCCTCTAAGTCTTCAGGCAGCTCCCGGGTGGCCAGTTCGTCCTTTATTTTTTAGGTAACCATTCCAAAAAGATAGTTCTTAGTCTATTCTTTCACCATCCTAGTTCCAAAGCCAGGGTGCATAACTCCACCTCATACTACGCCAACGGGCACCCCCTGGTGAAGGAGAATGAAATCAGAAGCTGCTGCAATCTGTCGGCCAAGCTCATTGAAGACCTGTTTAAACATTTGCACAAACCATGGGAAGACTTGAAGCAAGGGATCTCCATGCTCCCACAAGGGGAAGGCCCAGGCCAGGGCCTTCCCATCCAGAAGCAACAAGATAAATGTAGTCTTGATACCGTCGCTGGCAAACTGAGATGGCTGCTGGGAGAAATGCATGAAGCAGTGGTTTAGAAACCCCCGACATTGCCACGGGTCCCCTGCATAGTGCGGGGGAGCTGGAAGGTGAAGAATGGCAGTGGATGTAGGCAGCATTGCTGGAACAGGGGGGTGAGCGCTGGTCACCGGGATGGCATCTAGGTGACTTACCAGCCTCTCCACTGTGACGGCCAGCATGTCCAGGAACTGCTGTTGCTGCTGGAGTCTCTGAGCCAGTCTGGGGATAGCCTGCAGGCCGGTCAGGTCTGCCGGGTCCTTGGCCTCAGCAATCTGTTGGGAATGTGGACTCTTGAGCCGAGATGAGGTTGTTGCTACCACCAGGGGAGGACCCCTGCTGGTCCTCATTGTCGGGAGGCAGCTTCGGAGAAGAAAACCCCACAGGACCTTCAACAATACCAGTCCTTGTTCTCTGCAGGTTGAGCCCTTGGGTACTGGGACCGGCAGGACCTCGGAGCGGGTCTTCATTCCTGTAAAGGTGTTGGACTATGAGTCGAGAGGCAGAGGCAATGTCGAACGGACCAGAGGTCAGGCAGGCAGCATACAAGCAGAGACGAGATACCAGGCTGGAGTCAGGGCAGGCAGAGGTCAAGCGGAGTCAATGAAGCAGGGTCAGAACCAGAGATTCAATATGAGGGGACGAGGAGTGAGGCAGGGACTGGAGGCAAGGAACAGGAATGCAGTAACCAGGAATCAGGAGCGAGGACCAAGGCAGGTACGCAGGAGCCAAGGCAGGAATCAGGAACGCAGACAGCTTGTACTCAAGATGAGCAGGACCCATTACTGAGGTGAAGTGGAGGTGGCAGAGCTGGGTATAAATACCCAGGGCATCTGACGTCATTTCCTCGAGACGAGGAGAGTTTTCCCACCGCTGGCCCTTTAAATTTCCCAAAGGGACGCATGCTCACGCCTAGGGGCCAGGCAAGGAAGCAGAGCGTCGGCGGCGTGTGGGGATGCCACAAGAGCTGGCCGGGCTACGGTGTTTGGTGGGAGGAGACGGCAACAGGTGAGGGGGCCCGGCCATGGTCTCATGCGGCTGGGAACCCTAACATTTCACCTTGATAAAGAAAAGGACTTCCAAACCCCTCTAGTTTAATAGCCACCTTTCTCTTCTGTTAGCCCCATCCCTTAAAACCTTGCTGATCTATTTAGTTTTTATTGTTTTCCAAATTACATGCCATCTGAGCAGAAGTAAAGTTATGAGGCAAGGGACCCTGGTGCACGCCTGTGCGTGTAAGTATTTACTCACAAATTTTAATGTGAAATCTAGGTACACCGATACCGTGCCAAGACCATGCTCACACCCCACCCCTTTTTCAGATCTTTTTCCTGGGTGGTAGCTCCTAATATGGAACCTAACATTGTGTAACTACAGCAAGGGTTATTTTTCCCTATATGCAACACCTTGCACTTGTCCACATTAAATTTCATCTGCCATTTGGATGCCCAATCTTCCAGTCTTGCAAGGTCCTCCTGTAATGTATCACAATCCGCTTCTGATTTATCTACTCTGAATAATTTTGTATCATCCGCAAATTTGATAACCTCACTCGTCGTATTCCTTTCCAGATCATTTATTTATATATATATATATATATTGAAAAGCACCGGTCCAAGTACAGATCCCTGAGGCACTCCACTGTTTACCCTTTTCCACTGAGAAAATTAACCATTTAATCCTACTCTCTGTTTCCTGCCTTTTAACCAGTTTGTAATCCACGAAAGGACATCGCCTCCTATCCCATGACTTTTTAGTTTTCTTAGAAGCCTCTCATGAGGGACTTTGTCAAACGCCAAATACACTTTAAAAAAAAAAAAAAACAACAAAAAACATCTTTTGGACAACTTCATTAAATAAATATTATATTTTCTCATTCAACAAAGCATATTTTACCTTCTGATTACACAATTCTTTAACTATGTTATTTTACTCCAGTTGTATGTTCCTCTTCTTTCTGCTGTATTTCTTTCTGTGTTTTTTTTTCTACTCTCTCATCCTCTTTTTAAAGTGCATATCATAAATAAAAATCTACTCATTGTCACGTTTCCTGCTTCCCAGATCATTTTGAAATTTTTAAAACATTTTTATTATTTATGAATTGGAAAATTATTACATCAAGCAAAGAAACTTGAAAAAGCAATACAACAGTAATGTATAATATAAAGCAAAGAAATCAATAAATGCATCCCAGTAACATAACACTGCAATCCCAGTGCATAATACAGGATTCCATAGCTGCCCATACAAAACTATAATAAATCTGGAAGAAAAAATGACAGCATGTTGATGATTTTACACTAAATCTATATAATTATTACGGGCAAAATATTCATATTGTTTCTATAACTGATGACTCATATAATGGAGGTCTCAGATCTTTCATAGCATCTAGAAATTCAGTAAGCTGAGGAGAATCATAGAATATGCATTTGTTGGACTGAAATGCAACAATACACTTTCAAGGATATTATAAGAGAAACAAAGCACCTATTTTCAGAACTGCTGGACACCTCAACAAAAATTGTTTTCGTCTTTTTTGGGTATTCCTGGATACATCAGGGAACATCCTAATATTACAATTTAGGGAAGAAACATTTTTAATTTTAAAGAAAAGCTGCAGCAACAATTTTCTATCTGAGTCCAGAACCAGAGACACCAACAAGATAGCAGATGAGACAGACTATTCTTCAGACCCTTCCAAAAAAAAAAAAAAAAAGGCTAAATAAAAAAATCAATTTCTTGTTTAGAAGCCATACTTTGACCTTCAGTCTCTTCCCTCTTGAATTGAAGCACATAATAAAGCTTTGAAACAGGTGGAATATTCTGCTCAGAAATTTGCACTCTTTAAGAAATGTCTTGAATAATTCCTCAGAAACAGTTGAAGAAAATCTAGGACAATTTATAAGATGCAAATTACAATGTCTATTCTCCAAGGACTCCAATTTCCTGGCGGTAACCATATTATCCTTGATAATAGAACTAAGGTCTGTGGGGGGGGCGAAGTGGGGGGGACGGGCCTGCTAAAGCCGGCAGCGATCGCACCTCCGCGGTGCAATCACTGCCGGCTTTCACACCCAATAGCGCCATCGTAAAAGGTGGTGCTATTGGGCGCGCTACTGGCATGAAAAAGGATTCTTACTTTTTTTTTTCATAGCCAGCGATGTTTCCGGCGCATCTGCTCCGACGCCCCGACTTCTCCTCTTCCGGAGCCGATTCCACCCCGACTCCGCCCCAAGCTAGCTATCGCACGCGAAAAGAGAAAAGGGACTTTTCGCCTGTGAAAAGTCCCTTTTCGCATGCGATACGCTATGAAAATGACCCCCTAAGTTCTCATGTTACAAAAGATTATTTTCAACTTGCTCCAATTGTGATTTAACAGTTCTAAGCTCAGTTTCATATTGCATTACCAAGGCCATTGTCAGATCCGCTTTTGAAGAAACATTACATAGTTGGGCAGAAGGAGATTGCCCCATTACCACAATAGCTTCCCAAATAGATCCCATATTATTTTGTTTAGGATGAGGCAAAGTAAAAAGTTCAGTCACACCAGATCCTGCACTTGTGTCCCTGGTCTAAAATCTTCAGATCCTCTGCTGCCTACCACAGATCCATGAGGTTGCTTGTATCCCAGGGCTTGAAGAACTGTTTTGCTCCAGCAGAACTCCCATCAAGGACAATGAGGGCGCTGAGCAAGCTGGAAACATGGGCTAAAACTCCCTCCATCAGTTGCACTGAGCAGCCCTAAACTCGGGGCTCAAAGATATATCAAAATTGGAATCACCCTGGGCATTTCCTGTCTTTTCCGGGCATTGCAATGCCTGCTTCCCAAGGCTCGTGCCTGGACCCTCCAGCTGAACCATGAAGTGATCGATAGGACCTGCGACTGAGGGACTCCCAAAATCAGAAGGGAAGACCTGGGGTCAATCCTTACACTTACCATAGGGAAGGAGAAAAGAGAACAACTAGAAACACTACAGAGTGCTACTATCTTGCTTCCCAGATCATTTTAATGTCTACATCTGACTGATCATTTTATTTTTGATATCTTTTCACTTGTCCTCTATCTCCTTATAAATTACCTAATCTTTAAGTATTGTCATATTCCTGGCGGTCCTCAGGCACACAAAGGGGCCTGCCCCTTTGTGCGCCCCTTCGTGTGGCCCCTGAGGACAGGCCCCATCACTAACACGACCGACTTCACCTCCTTATCCTTTGCTTCCCTACGATCAAGTCTTCTCCTGGATTCAACACACACCTACTCCAACCTCAACCCAGTTCTTCACGTCAGATTCTTCCATAGGCTCACCGTTCAGTGCTTCCATTTGCTACTTCCTCACCTCAACTCCACCAAACGCAGCCACTAACCCTAACTGGCTCAATTGGCTCATTTACCCACTAAACTCAATCTACCTTCTAGGGTCTTCCCCAGACCACCACCACTTCACTCCTCACAATCTTACCAACAACATCTTCACCTCAGCTTGACTACAGTTTCACATTCTCCCCTCTCCAGCTCAAACATTTAGAATGCATCCAGCCTTCCCAATCCCAATTCTACAGCACTGCCTATCACAGAGAAGAATTCCAACCAGACAAGCACAACACCGCAACTTAAAACCCCTTACACCTATCCTGATTGCACCGATTACTCAGCTCCTAGGCCTCACTCTATTCACCCTATCTCTATTCAACGCGCAATCCCTAACCAAGAAATCTCTAATCTTCAATGATTATCTCACGGATGCTAAGCCGGATATTTGCGCAATAACCGAAACTTGGCTGAAACCCTCAGATACCGCAATAATAAACCAGCTACCGACGCTAACCTATGACATTTTCTCCCTTCCCAGACAGAAAAAGAGGGGAGGTGGAATTCTCCTAGCAACCAAAAAAGACCTTAGATTCTCTCAACATCCTGTCCATTCGGATACCAAACTTGAAATCGGCTTTTTCACATCACACCAACTACAAATTCTAGAGATGTGAATCGTGTCCTAGATCGTCTTAACGATCGATTTCGGCTGGGAGGGGGAGGGAATCGTATTGTTGCCGTTTGGGTGTTTAAAGTATTGTGAAAATTGTGAAAATCGTGAGCCGGCACACTAAAACCCCCTAAAACCCACCCCTGACCCTTTAAATTAAATCCCCCACCCTCCTGAACCCCCCCCCCCCCAAATGCCTTAAATTACCTGGGGGTCCAGCAGCGGTCCGGAATGGCAGCGGTCCGGAATGGCCTCCTGCAATTGAATCGTGTTGTCTTCAGCCGGCGCCATTTTTCAAAATGGTGGCGGCCATAGACCAACACGATTCGACTGCAGGAGGTCATTCCGGACCCCCGCTGGACTTTTGGCAAGTCTTGTGGGGGTCAGGAGGCCCCCCCAAGCTGGCCAAAAGTCCCTGGGGGTCCAGCGGGGGTCCGGAAAACGATCTCCTGCCGCGAATCGTTTTCCGTACGGAAAATGGCGCCGGCAGGAGATCGACTGCAGGAGGTCGTTCAGCGGCGGTCCGGAACCCCCGCTGAACGACCTCCTGCAGTCGATCTCTTGCCGGCGCCATTTTCCGAACGGAAAATGGCGCCCATTTCCGTACGGAAAACGATTCGCGGCAGGAGATCGTTTTCCGGACCCCTGCTGGACCCCCAGGGACTTTTGGCCAGCTTGGGGGGCCTCCTGACTCCCACAAGACTTGCCAAAAGTCCAGCGGGGGTCCGGAACGACCTCCTGCAGTTGAATCATGTTGGTCTATGGCCGCCGCCATTTTGCACCGCCATTTTGAAAAATGGCGCCGGCTGAAGACAACACGATTCAATTGCAGGAGGCCGTTCCGGACCGCTGCCGTTCCGGACCGCCGCTGGACCCCCAGGTAATTTAAGGCATTTGGGGGGGGTTTGGGAGGGTGGGGGATTTAATTTAAAGGGTCAGGGGTGGGTTTTAGGGGGTTTTAGTGTGCCGGTTTTCCTGCCCTCCCCCTTCCCCCGATTTACGATTTTTTGACGATAAATCGGGGGAATTGGTATTGTATCGTGGCCCTAACGATTTTTGATGATTTAAAATATATCGGACGATATTTTAAATCGTCAAAAAACGATTCACATCCCTAACAAATTCTACTCGTCTATGCCCCCCCGGGCCTCCTAGAAACTGATGCCTCCCCTATTGTTGAAATAACTACATCGCTCCTCAACCTGGACGCCACAGCAATAATCTTAGGAGACTTAAATCTGCACATGGACAACCCCTCACTCTGTACCAGCTGTCAAACCCTTCTCTTAGCTCTTTCAGCAATGGGATTCACACAACAAACCTACACATAAAGCTGGTCATACTCTGGACCTGATCTTTGTCAACAAAAGCATAAAGTCGACATCCCTACTGAAGAGTAAGAAGGTACCCTGGTCAGATCACTCCCTGATCTCAACTTCTTTCTCGCTGGAACAAACCATCGCCCCTCACATACCCTCACCTTCCTTTCCTTACAGGAGATCATGCTCCTCTGAAGACCTCAACAATCACTTGGTTCCACACCTTCCCTCCATAGACCTCACCGACCCTAACACTGCTCTCCATTCTTGGAATGTCATCACAGAATCCATAGCTAACAAGCTCTGTCCGCTAGCAATAAAATAAATCCGACTCAAATGCCTCTAAAAGACAACCCTGGTTCACTAATGACCTGAGAAGGCTTAAACAAAGTTAAAGACAGAAAGAAGCCAAGTGGCGTAAAACACCATGTGCTAGCACGCTCTCCGCCTACAAATTTACGTTACACCTGTACAAGACCTCCACCTCCAAATCAAAAAGGGATTTTTATGCGTCCAAAATTCATAACCTGGTCTATGACGCTAAAGCCCTATTTGCCTATGTATCTAGCTTCACTCAGGTCACCCCCCCAGAATTTCCCAGTAACCAAGCACAATCCAAAGCTGAAGAACTCGCATCATTTTTCCAAAACAAAATCATCAGTCTTCTTACCCAACTACCCTCCAAGATCGCCCCCCTACCATCGGCTCTGCAGCCTCCCATAAAAAATATTCACCTCGAAGCTTTCGAACCCATTTCCTCCTCTGAGATTCAAGTTGTTCTAAGAAGAATGAAACCCTCCTCTCACCCCGCAAACCATAACCCCACCAAACTTCTTCTCACAATCTCAGACTCTATCTCCAAAACACTGGCAGACATTATTAACTGTTCTCTCTCCCACGGTTCCTTCCCAGACGACCTCAAACTGACGTCACTCAAACCACTCCTAAAAAAAAACAAATTTGGACCCAAAAGATCCTAACATCTTCCGCCCAATAGCCAATCTCCCCTTCATTGCTAAGATTATGGAAAGGCTTGTGAACTCCCAACTATCGGACTACACTGAAGATAATAAACTTCTATCTGCCTCACAATATGGATTCCGTAAAAATCTAGGCACCGAATCCCTCCTTACTTCCCTAACAGACTTCCTCATCCTGGGTCTCGACAAAGGTCAATCTTTTCTGCTGGTCCTTCTAAACCTTTCAGCAGCCTTCGATACCATCAACCACTCCATCCTCATCAACCAGTTAGCTGCCATAGGAGTTTCTGGCTCTGCTCTACCTTGGTTCAAATCGTTTCTCAGCAACAGAGGTTACAAGGTCAAAATCCAGAACAAAGAATCTTCACGGCATGACTCATCCTTAGGAGTCCCACAAGGCTCCTCTCTATCCCCGACACTCTTTAACATCTACCTTCTACCACTTTGCCAACTCCTCATCAACCTCAACCTAAAACACTTTCTCTATGCAGACGATATCCAGATCCTGATCCCCATCAAAGGCTCATACTCGAAAACCCTCGACTACTGGGAATCCTGCCACCAAGAAATCAAACGTCTCCTCAATAGCCTAAATCTAGTACTAAACTCCTCCAAGACCGAAATACTACTCATATCTCCAGAGAACAGCAATCTCACCGCTTCTCATCCAACCAATCCACCAACCACTCAAGTAAGAGATTTAGGAGTGATAATTGACAACAGGCTGAACTTCAAAGCCTCCATCAACAGAACGACCAAAGACTGCTTCCACAAACTCCAAGTTTTAAAAAGGATAAGACCTCTCTTCCACGGCCAAGATTTCAGAATGATCCTCCAAGCAATTATTTTCTCAAAGTTAGATTACTGTAACGCTATCCTACACAAAACCACTCCAAATGGTACAAAACACAGCAGCCCGTTTACTAACAAACACCAGGAAAAGAGACCAAATTTCTCCAATTCTAAAAGACCTTCATTGGCTACCAATTCACTTCAGAATCATCTACAAATCCATCTCCTTGATATACAAAATCATCCATCAACACACCACAATTGACCTACAATTTCCTCTCCGCTTACACAACTCCACAAGACCTACCAGAGACGCATACAGAGGATCCCTCCATGTACCCCCTACTAAAACCACTAGTCACATTACCTCAAGAGATCGAGCCCTCTCCACAGCTGGCCCACCGTTATGGAACTCCATCCCTCCTGATCTCAGACAGGAGCCTTGCCTCCTAACCTTTAGAAAAAGACTCAAGACTTGACTGTTTATTCAAGCTTTCCCGGACTTAAATTAATGCATCTCGCCATCAACATATCCAACACAGCAGCTGTACCTCATCTCCTTGTATATAATTTAGTCTCTGCTAAACTATCTTTATTTCCTCTGATCCCAGTTCAATAGTCCTTGTTAATTGTAACTGCTTTCTTCGACACGTTATTTCTGTTTTGATGTATTTATTGTACCCCTGTTTATTTGTAAACCAGCATGATGTGTTCGTTTCAAGAATGCCGGTATATAAAAACCTTAAATAAATAAATAAATAAATAAATAAATTCAATTTCTATCTTTTCTTGCCCTCGTTATCCAACTCTCGTTACTGGCACATAGTCAGAAATTATTATAATCACCATCTCACTTCTCTGCACCATCCACATATCTTCTCTCCGAATCCACCACCTCTCAATCCTTGAATAAGATCTGTGGGGTGCAGAATAAAATGTAACTGGGCTATACTTATACCATGCATCCACTAAACCCACATCCCTCATGCTGTTATTTAGAAACTTAGTAAACCTTAATCCTTATGCAATTCTTGAAGATACACCCATTTTATCATTAAACTGATGCAAAATTGCATTATAATCACCCCCATCAGCAAAATACCTTTCCCCTCTTCACATAATAATTCAAAATCTTTCTGAAAAAAAAATCTTTGGATGGTTCATTAAAACAATAAACATTTAATAAAGTAACCTAGATTTCATAAAGTTTGCCTATTACCAACACAAATCTTCCCTCAGTATCACAGATTTGTTTTTTCTCACATTGAAACCAAACTGCTTTTGCTATCCGTCATCTCTTTTTCCCAACATATGAAGAGGATATGCATTCTCTATCCAATTAGCATTGTTTAAATTTCTCATTGTTTTCCAATTAATGTGTCTCCTGAAAGAAGGTCACCATTGCTTTCATTTTGTGCAGCTTCTGAAGCACCTTTTTCCAATTAATTGGATGATTAAGCTCATTCACATTCCATGTACATAATTTTAATACCCCCATTTTTATATTCCAAATTTTATGTATAAAACATATTTACTTGCAATATCTTCAGTTGTAGTTGTTCTCTATAACTTGAATTCCTCAGAACCCCAACTATCTTTACAAACCCTTCATCCCCCAAATTCCTCTTTCCCAGCCTCCCACACCTCCCTCTTCTCCCACACCCTCCCCCCCATCTCCTCTTTGTACTAATTGCTCAAATAACAATACCCCTCTTCCCACATGAGCTGGCAGACGTTGCTCCTCCCCCACCCCAGTATTTCCCACATTGTTTTTTTTTTTATTTCCCTGTTTCAGTTAATTATCAACACATCCATCCTCCAATTCCTTTAAATTAGAGTTAGACTCTATTTTCTCCCATAGCACATTCTTTCATGTTAGTCCTCTAATCTTTTAATTATCTAATCAATTAAAGGTCCAAAAAATGAGTTGGCATGTCAGGGTCCATAAGAATATCCACCTATTCTTTTCTCAGCCGCTCAGTGCATCAGCAGAATCCTGGGACCTCAGTGATCCATTCTCGGCCATCACTGTGTCCCTCTCTATTGCCTGATGTTCCGAGAAAGATTTAGGGTTTTGGTACCTCTAGGCACAGTCAGTGCTCTCAGCCCCTGTTACCCCCCCCCCCCCCCCCAAAGGTTGGGCAACAGGGAGCAGAAGGTGTAAGACACAGTCCCTTAGTTTCCTGTGGCAGCTCAGGGGTAGGTTCTGTGGCAAAATTCTGAAGCAAACATTTCCATCTTTTATATTACATTATAAAAATACATTAGCTTTACAGTATATTTATTAGCATAATTAGTATAATCTTTTTATTATTATTGTTGAAGAAAAGTGATCTCAAGTATCAGTGCAGAGAGGAGATCTCAGGGATGGAAAGAGGAAAAAAGGAGGATCAGGCGTGGTGTGAGGAGAAAGAGTGAGGTGTGTGAGAAGGGAAGAGGACTGGGGAAGGGGAGGATGGGAGATGAGGAAGATTAGGAATCTGGGATGTGGAAGAGGAAGGCGAGAGACAGGGTAGTTCTTGGTAGGGGTGTGCATTCGTTTTCGACATATTGGCAATCTGCAACATATATGTCCCTATTTGTTGTATTAGTGGGGTCACGAAACGTATGGCAAACCCCCATGAATACAACGTATCTAATGAATAAACCCCTCACTCTCCTGACCGCCCCCCCCCCCCCCCCCCAAGACTTACCAAAAGTCCCTGGTGGTCCAGTGGGGGTCCTGGCACGATCTCCTGCACTCGGTCTGTCAGTTGCCGGTATTCAAAATGGCGCACAAGATGGTGCCGGCCGTCTATTGCTCCTACCATGTGACAGGGGCTGACCAATGGCACCGGTAGCCCCTGTGACATAGTGAGGGCAAAGGCTATCGGCGCCATTTTGAATACCGGCACCCGACAGCCCGAGTGCAGGAGATCGCGCCAGGACCCCCACTGGACCACCAGGGACTTTTGGTAAGTCTTGGGGGGGGGGGGGGGTCAGAAGGGTGGGGCTTGTAGTTAATTAAATTTAAAGGGTTGGGATGGGGGTTTTTTTGGGAAACGAATACATACGTAACTAATGACCGGATTGGGGTCCCCCAAGAATGGACGCAACGGATTTGGCTCCCCACGAATACGAATACTGAATTGGACAAATCCGTCCCTGCTGTACATCCCTAGATCTTGGATTGAGGAAGGGTTGGGGAGTGGGTTCCAGAATCTGGGGAGAAGGGAAATGGTAGGAAGGAAGGAAGGGAAGTTCCAGGATCTGGGGGCTAGAATCAAAGATCAAGGGAGGGAGGATTTGAATTGCAGTGTGTGAGGAGGAGAGGAGGGAGGCGTCCCTACCATGCTTTGGTCCTTCTCCTTGCATCCCACCCAATATGACAAACTTATAGACAGCAGCAATCCCTTCTCTCTCACATACACACATATACTGCCCCCCTCACCCTTGTTTTTCCCCTCACACCCAGACTTTCACTCCTCAGCCAATCTTCCTCTCATCTCCCAGCCTCTCTTCCCACCCTTCAATGGACTCTACTACTCAGATGCTCCTAATCTCACTTTGGTCTGTCTGTTGCAGGCTTACTTCCCCTCCTCTCCTGTTCCTTGCACCCTAAGAGGATCAGGAAAGATTACTGCTCTCTGCTGAGTAAGATTCAGCACAGCTGAAAGGCAGCAAATCACCAGCCAGCCTGCTGTCCATCAGATTTTTGCAGCCCTAGCCAGAGGCCTAATGAGCCTATTGATAAATCCAGGCCTGCTGCTGCTGCTGCTGCTGCCACCTCCAAACACTGAAGTCCAGAACAGTCTCCACCATTATCACTTCTTGCTTCCTATTCTCGACTTCCCCACTCACCAGATCGCTCCTCATCATCACTCCACTGATGTCTTGCTGGGGATCCTCTGCTATCATTTTGCCCAGCACAACTTCTCCTTCTGCAAGCTGAAGGAATGGAAAGATTGAAGGCCACAAGCATTGAACTTTCCCCTGGATTCACGGACTGAGACGAGGATTGTTTTCTGCTGTCATGTTCACTCACACCTTTGCTGCTCACACTTATACACGATTTTCCAAATGTCACAGAATCTGCACGCAATTTCAGGCATGCTTTAGATCTGCCTCTCTCTCTCTCTCACTTCTCCCAGTTCATCTAGCACATTAATGAAAATCTTTGCATCTTCTGCTGAGTATTAAGCCCTCCATTCACCTTTAACATTCACAGTTAACTTTGCTGGGCATGTGAGATGAAACTGAATTCTTTTATCATGCATCAGCTTCAAAACATCCATATAGGCTGCATGTTTTGTTTTTGTTGTTGATGTTGTTGTTGTTGTTGTTGTCGTTGTTTCATAACTTAACGCCACGACCACCGATGCTCGGGGCGGTGCTCCAGTCACTATCACTCAGTATTTCAGAGATACAATACAAGACAAACACTTCTTGTGGGGTAATAAAGGCCGCAGCTTTATTATATAGTTAACAACCTTGAGATGCATGAGTCTCCCATCATATCACGTCAGTAGCAAACTAGCAATCCAGGGTGCCACCCGCCGGGTCTCCAAGCAAGGTGGCCCCTTCCACCGGCCCCCCGCCGTGCTCCTCCTAGCAAGGGGACCCACTCTCTGGCCCTACTAAATTCGGCCATGACTCGTGCACCTGCCTGACTAAAGCTGCGACCTATGTTCATACGTTTGTACACTGTAATAATTAACAGAGAACTAAACGACTTTGATAGGTAAAACTAACAGACACTATAACAATAAACATAATCACTCTAGCAACTCTTTAACTGACATTTGTTATTCGTATTATATGCATATAAATGATTGAGATGGGGTGGGTGGGTGGGGTTTTGCCTGGCCGTGCCGCCGCAGGAAAAAGTGCGATGGTGGCGGTGAGGCAGGCTTATATCAGTGCTGCAATGTGCAGCCAGAGAGCATCGCAGCCCGATGACGTCGTGGGCACGTCGGGGGGAGGGCGCACGTTTGCAAGTGCCCCGCCCCCGACGTGCCCAGGAAGACAAAAGCCGTGCCGGAGGATGTCGAGTCGACAGTCCCGGCGGTGCGCCATTAAGGGCGGGCGCGTTAAGGTACGCTAGCCCTTCTATTTAACTGGGAAAATTAATATTTGAGAGTTTTTATTCTGCAACTGCTCGAACTCTCTTGCTCTTCTCAATATCCACTCTTTTGTCTGATAGTAATGAAATTTCACCAGGAGAGCACACGGTTTTGCCACTTGTTCTCAGCAATCTCGAGTACTGTGCACTGTGTCAATTACAAACTTAGGAGCATTCAGCACTTCCTTTGAGAATCTTTTCATAAAGGTAAAGGCGTTCCTGCTCTCTGCTCTCTCTTACCTTGCTTCATCTTGATCTGTCCTCCAAATCAACACCTTTGTCCTGGAGAGCAGTCACTTGTTTATGCATCTCAGCCAGGAAATTAGCAGTTCTGCTCTCCCAGACTTCTAAATTTCCAACTCACCACTCTAACTCCTCCACTGCAGGATTCAGTTTATCAAGCTTTATCATTAGCTTCTGCTACTGAATTCTTTAACATTTGAAAGTCTCTGCTGAAACCTGTCCTCAAAGCTTGCAATTCTGTCAAGATGTTGTCATTAACAGAAGGGTCAGACTCACTCATTTGTGCAGAATCCGGCACCATCTTTTCAGTGCGTGTGGTTGCTTGTTTACTGCACTCTCCTGTCTCCTTGTAATAATCAGTTATCTGACCTGTTGTTCCACTACATTTCTTCTCCTGATTGCCATTATTAGGACACTACTGGATTTCCTATATTACATCTCTGTTCGTGGGGAGTATATTCAATTTTGTGGGATTTTGCCAGGGATATAGACAGAGCTCTAGCCTAGAGCTTCTGTTACCATTAGTGCTCACAGACATCCCTCTCTAAATGTATTTATCCCTTTCCGTCTCCTATCATTTATTATACGTGCTGCCTTTTCCCCCTCGTTCCTAACTCCCAACGACCCTGTTCTTAATGTCTGCCTAATTCCCAGCTGCTAGTGTCTCTTCTTTACTCTCTTTTAGATCCTCAATATCCCTTCTCTCAAATATCACTCCCTAACTCAGTGCTTCTTGAGCTGGTCCTCAGGGCACACCAAGGGGCCGATGCAAAAAAAAGCATGGAAAGCGGGCGCTGAAAAGTCAGCGCCCGCTTTCTTAACGCACGCATGGTGCCCTCAAGGGGGGCACCATGCTATATTATAATTAGGGGGTCGCTGACAGTCTGCCAGTTATGAACACCAACGTCGATAAACTTGGCATCGGCTTTCATAACTGCAGTCCACCAGTTATGAAAACCAATGCCGAGTTTATCGGTGTCAGTTTTCATAATGCAGCCGGCCGGTTATGAAAACCGACACCGAGCATATTGGCGTCAGTCTTCTTAATGCGGCCGGCTGTGGTTTTTTTTTTTTTTAACTTTTAAAAGAAGTACAGAAAAGCAGTTTTTTTCTGCTTTTCTGTACTTCTTTTCAATGTGCTCAGCTATTATCGCCTGCTCCAGGCAGGCATTAATAGCTGAGCGATAAATGTGCGTCTGAGACGCACATTTATTTTTTTACATTTGGAGTGAATGAGTAATAGCCTCATTCACATGCACTTGCATGCGATGAGCGCTATACTATTCACTCCGCATCGGACACGTATTAAATAGGCACTAAACCCCTTATTGCATTAGGGAGTGGATTAGCGCCTATTTAACCCACGTCCGACTGCAGGTTATACAGTGCGTTCGGTTGAGCGCACTGTATTGCATTGGCCCCCTAGTTAGTCAGGTTTTTTAGGAGATCCACAATGAATGTGCATGAAATTGATTTGCATATTGTAGAAGCAGAGCATGCCAATCTGTCTTATGCACATTCATTATGGATCTCCTGAAAACCTGACAGGCTTGGGGTCCTCCAGGGCTCGGTTGAGAAGCACTGCCCAAACTTCTAAGTCCCTTCTGATTTTTTAGCTCCTATCCTTATCCTTCCATGCTCCTAGCCCCCACTCTCTCTCCAGAGTTTTACCCTATCTGTGCTTCCCACCTGCTATCTCCAGTTCTGCTTTGGTTATTACCCTGTACATCTATCCAAACTTCTATTTCTCTTCTCCTTTCCATTGCACGTCTTCTTCCTTCCTCCCCTGCTTCTATCCACCAAGTCTATCTTCCTTCTCTGACTCCTTTTTCCACTACTACATCTTCGGATCCTAGCCCTCTTTTCCATTTCTATTTCCATGTTGTCACTCTACCCCGGATTTCACAGCTCCTATTAATTCTACCATGTAGAGATGCATTTTTGTTTAAAAACAAATTGTAATCCAAACCAAAAATTGTCATTCTTGTTTAACCAAAAAACTGCTTGAAACCCTGCTCCCCCCACCAAAAAAAAAAAAAAAAAAAGTTTTTACTTCTTTCAGAAAACAGCGGGCGCTACTTGCAATAAGTGGGCTCTGTTTTCCAAAATGAATATATATGAAATTAAATGGGAACTAAAACTCGAAATGAAATCCTGGCCAAAAAGAAAAGAAAGGGACCAAAACAAAAGTTTTGGCTGTGCTCATCCCTACTCTTTTTCAAATTTCTCATATAATATGCCCAGCATATTTCTTTTCCTCTCTCCCTCTTATCTTCTTGTCCAGTTATTATTTCCTGCCCTCTTCTCTCTTCAGCTCCCCAGGGCAAATGTTTATTATTTTTTAAATTAACTCAGGCTTCAGCAAACACTTGGAGCCCTAGTTTAACTGTTCCCAGTAATTTCGTATATAGGGCTTGACTGTAACAGTTGCTTAAGTCATTCTCTGCCTTCTGCAATGTGACGAGGTGCAATTGCTTCCCAAACCTTTCCTCGTGATCGCATAAGCCTGTGGGCCATGCACAATGTATTTCAGAACATCCACCACACATTGGCGTGACATACATTTTCCTACACAGAATCTCCAAAGCATTCAGATTTATCTCTTGGATATTCATTGTGCATCTCCTGAAAAGCCCTGCTAGATTCCATGAAAATGGAATTTAGTCAGAGAAAATGTTTAGCATTCTGGGGGTGTCATTTTATAACTGCCCTCACTGGTGCAAAGTGTTCGGGTGCTTTTTACCTGCAGACTTGGCACCAATTTGCAAAGTGAAAGAGAGCCCATAATTTCATTTTGAAAATGTTCTCAGAGCAAACACCCACACACATTTACATCTGCTAATTAGTGTGGGAAGCTTTTCCAAGAAAAGTTATGTGCATGCTTTTTAAAAAAAGTGTACCTGTACTTTCAAACCCCATCCCCAGCTCCTACCACACAAGAATGTCTCCTCACGCTGCAAGTAGAAAGGCAAGCATAGAGGACCTATTACATATGTTTTTACCTGCCTATAGGATGAACACTTTTCTAAAAGTCTATTTCTGTGGGAAATAACTGTTTTATCTGCTGAAAGGCTTTGCAGTTGTTGTACCCTAGCCCATGTGATTTATCTTGGGACAGCAGATATTTTGTGTGGATTTTATTAGATTGCAATGATCTTCCATGAGATTTCTTTTTTTTTTTTTTTGTGCATTGTCATGACCAGAAACTTCACATGTCCCTGGACATGGTAAATGTGGAAATATGGCCCAGGAAATGATGATTTCTGCAAACTACCATGTGGATTTAAAGAGGCCACACAAGCTCATAATGAGGTCCCTCTTTTCCTCTCCCAGTGCCATTAAAAGTCTTTGATGGCTTTAGTTGCCTCCCATTTGGACTCCTGTGTTCCTCATGGGCTGAACGTTCCATGTTAAGGCCCCATATTAAGTTTTGTCACCTGCCCCCCAAAATAATTGAAAACACTAATTATGGGTCACCCCTCCTTGAGCTCTCAAAAACCTACTCAATTTCACAGTGGTATTCTGGGGCAGGAGAAATCCCCACCCTCTCCTGCCCTATCTGTGACCACTTCCAAAAAGGTGCAAGGTGACTGCTGGAGCTCTTTGGGCAAACATGTGAGGCACATTTCTGTAAAATACTTTCGCAAAATGTTTTCTCCTGTAAAAATTGGTGCAAAACACTTACACCAGTGCATTTTTGTGTGTTTGTTGTGGGCAATTTGTGAAATTTTTCATATGAAAAGGCTTTTTGCAAAACAAATTCTTAGCTTAGTACATTCTCTTCTTTGAAAACAATCTTCTCTATGTAGTAATTTTGGTGCCCATCTCAAAAAATTGCTCTGCAAAATAAAACGGTTCATGTTTTTTTAACATAATTTACATGTGTGAAGTAGAGGAATGGTTAGAGCAGCAGTCTGAGAAACCAGTGTTCATATCCTGCTAACCCTCCTTGTGATCTTGGGCTAGGGACTTCATCTTCCATTGCCTCAAGTACAAACCGAATGATTTATTTACTAAACTGCATAGGCATTTACTGCACAGTAAACAACTTGCGATAACATGTGGTATTTTAAATAACACACATTTTCTTTTACCCCCAAATAATGCTGGTATGGCAAAGATCTGCTTTGGATGCAAATGCAAAGTAGTTCATTACTATACAATTTAATGTAAATAAAATAACGCTGCTTGCCTGAAAAATCGTAAGCTCAGTTATTTTACTGAAAGTTAACAACAGCTCAGGAGTTGTACTTCATTTTCCCTGAGAGCATTGGGAATCTAAAACAGATCCTGATGGTCCTGGGGCTGGAAATTAAAAGGCCATAGTGTCCCAAACTAATCCTCCCCACCTATAGGGGGAGGGACTGGGTGGAATGGAGGTCTCATAAGACCCCCGGGGTTGGTACCATAAGTGGTAAGGGGATTTGGTCAGGCTGCTCTGGCCCTTTAACATGATGGTGGTCGAGGGCTGAGGGGCTGCCATCACATGGTATAAGTGAGGCTACTAATCCATGGTATTTTTTTCCCATGGCATTTTACCAGCAGTGAAAATACTGTGCAGTTTCTTAAGCAGTTTCCCCAGAGGGAAAAATAGATTGACTTAGTAAATAACCCGCTTAAATTGTAAGTTTTTGGGTGGATATACAGGAACCTACAATCCTTGAATATAATCTACTTTCAAGTGTCATGAAAAGCGGAATATAAATTTAAAAATGTATAATGTATTTTTTCCTTGCCCGGATACTGTGGGGTGATTTAGAAAGATTTATAATTATAGCTAATTTAGATTCATAAGTTGCAGGGGCCACTGCAAGGGGATTAGATGCCCTTGGCACCTTATGCCTGTTGCAGCTCCCATTCCTACCTCCGGCGTGGGGACCTCATGTTACCGCTCCCCCACCCCCTTGTGCCATCCCTCCCGGTCATCCATTGCCTCTATCACATGACACAGGCCGCCCAGTGGCCCCTGTAACCCCTGTCACATGATAAGGGCTAAAGGTCACCAGCGCCATTTTAGGTAGTGTCAGCCAGTGGCTCGGGAATGGCAGATCGCTCTTGGGGCCCCTGCTGGACTACCAAGGGTTTTTATGAGTCTTGAGGGGGTCGGGAGGGTGCCATGACAGGGGGAAGGCAGGGCGAGGTGGGGGCTGGGCAGAATTTTGAAGCAGCACTTTTTGCTGCTTCAAAATTCTTCCGTCTGAAGCAGCCACCTCACCCTGCCTCATTGGCTCTCGAGTGGTAGAGGTGCCCCCCGATGGTCGGCGTCCTAGGCCCAGGCCTAGCTCGCCTAGTGCTTCTGCAGGCCCTGATAAGTTGTGGTGATATATAACTTGATAATGAAAATGGGGAAAAGAAGTAACTGTAATGATGATACTATTTGGGATCCTTCCAGGTACTTTTACCCTGGATGGGCACTATTTGAAACAGAATACTGGACTTAATGGGCTCTTGCTCTTACGCAATATGGCAATTCATATATTCTTATGTTGAAATGATGAAATTGCTGGTATTACTTACGGCCTGATAAGATAAAGGCTAATAAAGAAATTGCGTCTTCATGTCCATATTTCTAGTCTACTTTTCCTGTTCTCTATCAATGTCGTTCTTTCACATTGTACTAATATTGAACACTGACAGCCTCCTTATGTTCTATTATTCTTTTTGGCATTGAAAAAGAATGTAAGGAAATCCTTGATTTTAAAAAAAAGGCCAATTGTGTGAAAATATATTGTGGGGAACTCAGTGATGGAAGAAATACAGAAGTTCTTCAGCTAAGAAGTCAGTCATTATTTTTGTCAGTTTTGTTTTCTGAAATGAATGGCTGGGTTTTCCATTCTGATTTGTTTTACTTCCTCCACATATCATGTCTATTTATCTTAAAAGCTTTACTTAGCTTTATATTGTTAAAGGAGAGTTAGGGCTAATAATTAGGTCTAAAAGACTGCTAGTTGAAATAAAAATGTTAAATTGAAAACAATGAAAATGAATCACAAATCACTAGAGCTGGATCAATTCATTTCTAATTTAATTTAAGTTGTAATTTATAAATGCATTAAAATAAATAATGCATGATAACAGTTTCTTATAGAAATACTATGAAGTTATAATGCAAAATCAAACATGAAAAAACATTCTCCTTCTAAAACAACATTGGTCAAATCCTTAGTATAATCTAAAGATGGTAGCATGAGGCTTTGGTAAAGCACATCAAATGTAACAGAAATAAACTAGTTCGGAAGTAAAAATAAAATAACCTTGTAACTTTGAACCACACTGGTTGTCTTGTCTGTATAATCCTCTCTTGAAAAGAAGTGACCAGGATAAAGAACTATTCAGATATAGAAAAAGAAGTCAGCTCGGTTTTCTCAAAATTAAACTTCAGTTTAGATTGAATGTCATTTATGCACCTAATCAAAGTGGAAATTGCTTCCCAGGGGTTTTCTGAGCTGGAAAAGAGAACCTGTTGAACAATAGTAGCAGAAATGATGCCTCTGAATGATGATATCTAATATGAAGTAGCATGGAGACACAGAACAACATGGGAGAAAGGAAAGAATTCTGTGAAGCTCTGATGTGCATCTGCGGGTTACAAGAAATCCTAGGAAATTCATTATACCATCTACCACTTAATGAATTTAACTAAGAGGAAAGACATGTAAAAGAATACAAACTCTCAGTAGAACAGCTAAGACCAGATACACTAAAGGGAATTTCCCATTTTGGGGCCTATGAGCTAAAAGTTAGAAGCCGTTCCACCTCCATAAAGAGTAGTGGGGAGTCCTTGGCAAGCAAGGATTTGCTGCCGTGGGCTGTTGTGGGGTTGGCCATGTCCAGGGGCTCACAGAAAATAATGGGCTAAAGTTGGTCAGGTTGGAACTGCAAAGTAAATGGACTTCATGCCCCCTCTCCCCCCCCCCCCCCCCCCCATGCTACATGGGTTGGTGAAAGCTGAGACGAGTTGCCTGTCAATTATTCAGCTTTGACAGCCAGGACTGGCCTGGTCTCCACCCAGTTATGTTGCATATGCATAAGTGATGCCTCCTCTTTCGTAGTCCAGGATGTTGACACATGCTAGAAGGCATATTATTTATTTATTTATTTAAAACTTTTTATACACCGACATTCATAGACATATCACATCGGTTTACAAATAACAGGGGGATAAATATATTGAAACTGAGGGAAATATAAAGTTACATGTAACAGGGGTGTAAAAAACTTGGAAGAGTTGAGGAAATGGTCAGGTGACCTAGGCAAGAGGAGTTAGATAGAACAATAACTATAATATCATTGTTTATATAGCTCAGGAGGGTGATGGTAGAGAGGGAAGGAGCTATGGTGGGGGAGCTAATCAAGCGTAGGCTAGTTCGAAAAGCCACGTCTTAAGCTTTTTTTTGAAGGTGGTAGTGCAGTGTTCTAGGCGGAGATCAGTTGGCATCGAGTTCCATAAAGTTGGATCTGCTACGGTTAGTGTCCGTTTTTTGGTAGATATGAGTTGGGTGATATTGTGGGTGGGAGTGGCTAAGGTTCCTTCATAGGGGGTTCTGGAGGGTCTATTGGAGGTGCGGTATTGGAAGGATTTATTTAGCCAGGTAGTGTTTTGATTGTTTAAGGTTTTGTGAAAAATTGTAAGGCTCTTATGAAGGATTCTTGAAGTGATCGGGAGCCAGTGGAGGTTTTTGAGGATCGGAGTGATGTGCTCTGATCTGCGTGAGTTAGTTAGGATTCTTGTTGCCACATTTTGCAGCATTTGAAGGGGTCTGATTTGAAGTTGCTGGAAGGCCTAAGAGAAGGGAATTACAGTAATTGATCTTAGTGAAAAGGGTAGCTTGGAGGACTGTTTGGAAGTCGTTGTGGTGTAGTAAAGGTCTTAGTTTTTTCAGTACCTGCAGTTTGTAAAAACAGTCTTTGGTAATGTTGTTAATATGTTTTTGGAGACTGAGGTGGTTATCCAGAGTGAAGCCTAAATCTCTAACATGTTGGGAGAAAGTGAAGGGCTGCACTGAGGGTGGTTGGTTAAGGCGAGCTGGGGAGATAAAGAGCAGCTCTGTTTTCGATGTATTTAAGGCCAGCTTGAGACTGATGAGAAGGGAGTTGATTGAAGAAAGGCAGTTGTTCCATGTTTTAAGCACATTAGGAACAGAGTCAGTAACAGGGATGAGAATCTGTATATCATCAGCACAGATGAAATGCATGAGACCAAGGTTGGCAAGAAGTTGGCATAAGGGCAGCAGGTAAATGTTAAAAAGGGTGGGGGAGAGGGAGGATCCCTGTGGTACGCCATGTGGTAGATTAATGGGGTTCGATTCGTGGTTACCTATTTTGACTTTATACTGGCGATTATTTAGGAAAGATGCAAACCAGCTTAGAGCTGTTCCTGATATACCTATGTCCGTAAGGCGTTCAATAATAGGGATGTGAATCGTGTCCTCGATCGTCTTAACGATCGATTTCGGCTGGGAGGGGGAGGGAATCGTATTGTTGCCGTTTGGGGGGGGGTAAAATATCGTGAAAAAATCGTGAAAATCGTTAAAAAAATCGAAAAATCGAAAAATCGAAAAACCGGCACATTAAAACCCCCTAAAACCCACCCCCGACCCTTTAAATTAAATCCCCCACCCCCAAATAACTTAAATAACCTGCGGGTCCAGCGGCGGTCCGGAACGGCAGCGGTCCGGAACGGGCTCCTGCTCCTGCATCTTGTCGTCTTCGGCCGGCGCCATTTTCCAAAATGGCGCCGAAAAATGGCGGCGGCCATAGACGAAAAAGATTGGACGGCAGGAGGTCCTTCCGGACCCCCGCTGGACTTTTGGCAAGTCTCGTGGGGGTCAGGAGGCCCCCCACAAGCTGGCCAAAAGTTCCTGGAGGTCCAGCGGGGGTCAGGGAGCGATTTCCCGCCGCGAATCGTTTTCGTACGGAAAATGGTGCCGGCCATACGCCGGAACCCTCGCTGAACGACCTCCTGCAGTCGATCTCCTGCCGGCGCCATTTTCCGTACGAAAACGATTTGCGGCGGGAAATCGCTCCCTGACCCCCGCTGGACCTCCAGGAACTTTTGGCCAGCTTGTGGGGGGCCTCCTGACCCCCACGAGACTTGCCAAAAGTCCAGCGGGGGTCCGGAAGGACCTCCTGCCGTCCAATCTTTTTCGTCTATGGCCGCCGCCATTTTTCGGCGCCATTTTGGAAAATGGCGCCGGCCGAAGACGACAAGATGCAGGAGCAGGAGCCCGTTCCGGACCGCTGCCGTTCCGGACCGCCGCTGGACCCGCAGGTTATTTAAGTTATTTGGGGGGGGTTCGGGAGGGTGGGGGATTTAATTTAAAGGGTCGGGGGTGGGTTTTAGGGGGTTTTAGTGTGCCGGCTCACGATTCTAACGATTTATAACGATAAATCGTTAGAATCTGTATTGTATTGTGTTCCATAACGGTTTAAGACGATATTAAAATTATCGGACGATAATTTTAATCGTCCTAAAACGATTCACATCCCTATTCAATAAGAATACTGTGGCTGACGGTGTCGAAGGCTGAGGAAATGTCTAATAGGGCGAGAATAAATGATTGACCCTTGTCCATACCCTTAAGGATGGTGTCAGATAGGGATAGTAAAAGGGTTTCTGTATTGAAGAATTTCCTGAAGCCAAATTGGGATGGGTAGAGGAGGTTTTTATTTTCAAGATGATCGATGAGCTGTAAGTTGATGACTCTCTCTAAAAGTTTAGCCAGGAAAGGGAGGTTGGATATTGGTCTAAAGTTAGCTGGGTCTGAAATGTCTAAGTTTGCTTTTTTTTAAGATGGGTTTGAGGATGGCTTGTTTCAGAGACGAGGGGACTTGTCCTAGGCTGAGTGAGCAGTTTATAATTTCTGATAAGGGTTTGGCAATTGTATCAGGAATGGTAAGGAGAGCTTTGGTAGGAATAAAGTCCTCAGGGTGTGTAGAGGGTTTCATTTTCTTTAGTAGGTTAGTTATCTCTGATATGGAGGTGGTGTGGAAAGAGTCTAGGGGGATGCAGGTATTTTCTAGAGATGTGCATTCGTTTTTGCCGAATTGGAAAATTGCAACGAAATTGTCCAATTTGGCATGTTTCAGGGAGCCCGAAAAAAATCAGGATTTTCTTGTTTTTTCGCAAAAATTCGTCTTTCCGATTAGTGCGCACTAACGGGAGTCAGTGCGCGCTAACTCCCCGTTAGTGCGCACTGTCCTGTTAGTGCGCACTAACAAAAACTAACAAAAAGTAACAAAAACTAACAAAATCTAACGGTTTTTGTTAGTGCGCGCTAACAGGAGTTAGCGCGCACTAACGGGGAGTTAGCGCGCACTAACTGGGAGTTAGCACGCACTAACTAAAAATCGATTTTTCGCGAAAAAAAAGACCCGAACTGAAAAAAAACGACATTTTCCATGGCGGCCGAAAAACGAAGAACGACACGAACACAAAAAACGATGCACATCTCTAGTATTTTCATGTCTAGTATGAGGGGGTGGAGGGGAGGATGGGAAGTTTGCAATGAGGTTACTTATTTTAGTGTGGAAAAAGGTTGCTAGTTCATTGCATTTGTTTTTTTCCTCATTATCGGAGAATGGAGTGGGGATTGGTTTTGTGATAAGCAAGACATAGGCAAAGAGGGCTTTGGCATCATATTGGTAGTGATGGATTTTTTGAAATCTTCTTTTTTAGTTTGTAGAATAGAGATTCTGTAGGAATTGAGGGTGTTTTTGTAGTCTGCTCGGAGGGAGGAGGAAGGGTTCTTGTGCAATTTCCGTTCTTTGGTTCTTAGCTGAAGTTTAAGGGATTTAAGTTCTGCTGTGAACCATGGTTTTTTTGAATTAAATGCCCAGCAATCAAGGATATGGTCAATCCTGTGGCAACACAATGCTTATTAATTGTTTGCAAATTAAAATTCAGCATGTATGGAGTGTGCAGGTGAAGATGTGGTCACCCCATAGGTAACTGTGTGATATTAGAGTTCTTTTAGATCAAACAGGAATAACGGGAAGGTCAGGGGAGGAAAGGAGACGGACAATAAAATAGCCTGGAATGGAGGCAAGTTGCACCTATCATAGGTGATTATGCACACTTTAAGGTCATTTAATGCATGCAAAAAGTAGAAAGCAATGCACTAATAGATTAGAATGCATGCTAAACCAGCCCTTGAACACATTAGCATATATATGCTAAAATGAGTGTACATCCACACTTAAATGAACACATGATATATGCTAGTTAGGTTTAAGTGAGCATGTGGAAATATAATTATATTCTCTTCCTCAGCTATTTTCTATGTGACTACTAAAGCCTAAAAGTTAAAATCTGCTTCAGCCCACATATGAAGAAGCATCTGGCATGCCTGGCACACTAACTTATAATACAGACTGGAGACCATGCACTTGGGGCCTCCCCCAACCTTCTCTTTCCACTCCTTCCACGCAATAAAATCAAAGTGCCTATGTAACTCAATCCTATACCATGCCTTCTGACCCAAGAGGTCAGTGTTCCCCAATTCTTAGTCAAGAGGTAATTTTGCGCTACTGCAGAGTGCAGAATTTGCACAAAATTCCCCTCTGGCGCAGCTGCTCAGATTCTGTGCGGAGTTTGGCAGGCTTGGTGGGTCGTGAGCGGAGGCCGTCTGGCTCACAGTGAAGTTGAAGCAGGCCCTGGCATGCCGCGAAAGGAAGCAGTCCTGCTTGCAGCAAAGATGAAGCAGGCCCTGGTGACAGTGAGTCTGTAGGTGTGTGTGTAAGACTGTAAGCCTGGGGAATGAGAGAGAGAGCATTTGTGAGTGTGCATGGGTGTGGGTGCCAGAGATAGGGAGCCTATGTGAGGAGATTGTGGAGGAGTGTGTATATGTGTGAGAGATTGGAAGCTGGTGTGTGTGAAAAATGGATTGTGTATGTGAGGGTGCTTGTTTGTGAGAGATGTAGCCTGTGTGAGGGTCTGTGTATGTGTAAGAAAGAGAGCCTGTGTGAAGGGATGTATCTATCTGTGCAAAGGAGCCTGTGTGAAGGGATGTATGTGTGTGAGAGAGAGGAAGCCTATGTGTAGGGGGGTGAGCAAAAGAGGGAGCAAGTGTGCAGGTATGTGTGAGAGAGAAAAAGGAACCTGTGAGGGTGTGTGTGCGAGAGAGAGCGGGAGCCTGTCTGAGGGGATATGTATGTGTTCTAGAGAAAGAGAGCCTATGTGTGTGTATGTATGTATATGTGTGTGAGAGACAGAGAGAGAAGGACAGAGGGAGCATATGTAAAGGAAAGTACTGAGAGAAGGGTCAAACTGTGGGAGTACAGATAGAGTGGAAGGGGTTGAGCCTAGATGGGGAGGGGAGAGATAGTGGCAGGTGGAGGAGTTGGGGTCTGAGAAGGCAAAGTGAAAGGAGGCTGACCAAGGGAGAAGGGAGAGAGGGTGGAAGAGATACTTTACAGCGCACTTCTAGAGAAATTCTGCTCAAAATTTTAAAAACTTTGCATCTTTAAGTAATAACTTTTTTTTTGTATTATATTATAAATTCATTAATTAAAGACTGTCTTGTATGTTGTGTTATTTTGATCAATATAAAGTATGCAGAATTTTGCAGAATTGTAAGCTTTTGTGCAGAACATTTTAAATTTTTGAGTACAGAATTTTAATTTTTTTTTATGCTGAATTCTACCAGGAGTAAATTCTGTCACTCTACCAAAACTAAAAAGATACCAATACTCCCCATCCTCCCAATTCAGCAAGAATGTCCCCAGTGCTTTCTAAAGATGTGCTGTCAATTTTTTTTTTTTACTTTATTTTTATTTGTATATTCACAATAACTCAAATAATACATATTTCATATCAAATATGCCTGTGACCTAAGATGAAATAATTATCAAAATAAAAAAAAAATACAAGTAGAAAATGGATATTTGCAACAAGCTTAAAGGTGAATTTTAAAAGCCCGACATGCGCCAAAACCAGGAGACATACAAATAGGTCATGCCACATACTTTCCTTTGCACTCTTGTGATTTTGGCTCATTTATTGAGCTGTGGGATACAACATAGGGATCCAGAGGCCATTTTATGACTTCTATGGGAGCTGCCAATATTCTGCACAAAAGATATGCCATCAGCAAGGACTATTCACTGTTAGCACACCCTGTTGACATTTTGTGCATGCTGTTCTCCATTAGTCTGCACCAAGTGCCATCCTGATCCATGAGAAATATAGGCATCAGCAAACCTTTAATTGAAATTATTAACTCCATAAATATACAATATTCAAATTCTGTCAATGGTGTAATTTCATGAAGGTAGCTGAAAGACCAAAAAGCTATGCACAAACTGGTCCCCAAAGTGACAGGAAAGGGGTGAGTTTAGTGTGACTGACAGAATGATGGTCACAGACATATCCTCTATAATTATATATATAGGAATGAAATCATAATTATTTATATATATATATATATATATATATATATATATATATATATATATATATATATATATATTAGGGATGTGCAGACCAAAAGTTTATGTTCATAAGTCCATAAGTCGAAAGGGGGGGTCAATTTCGGTCAATATGGACATATGGAGAATTCCATAAGTTGATTCTATGTCCATTCGTGCAAATAAAAATTTAAACCCCTCACCCTCCTTAATCCCCCCCCCCAAGACTTACCAAAACTCCCTGGTGGTCCAGCGGGGAGTCAGGATGCCATTTCTGAACTCCTTTGCGAGGAGCACGTGACGTCGGCGTCACGTCGGAGTGACGCGGCGTCACGTGATTCCCCGCGCGTTCGCTCCGGGACCCTTGTTGCACCCAAAAGGAACTTTTGGCCAGCTTGGGGGGGGGCCTCCTGACCCCCCCAAGCTGGCCAAAAGTTCAGCCGACGTCACGTGCTCCTCGCAAAGGAGTTCAGAAATGGCGTCCTGACTCCCTGCTGGACCACCAGGGAGTTTTGGTAAGTCTGGGGGGGGGGGGGGGGATTAAGGAGGGTGAGGGGTTTACATTTTTATTTAGGATCAACAATCGCGATTTCCAACGTATTCAACATAGCTATGTTGAATAAGTTGGAAATCCGATCGTTTTCGCCTCATCACTTTTTTAAGTTAAAAAAAAAAATAAGTTGCGTTTTACATTTAAGTTCAAAACGAATGCACTCCCCTAATATATATATATATATATATATATATATATATATATATATATATATATAACATGCTTATGCTATTGCACGCAATGTTTGGAACTTCTTATTTTCATAAACTCCCTCCATTTGACTTCATTTTTAAAATTTTCTTACAAATCTCATGATGTGTTATTTATCACATGCGTTATGGTGTTATTGCAGGTGGTAGGGCCCTAACACCCGTGATAAGACCCTAACGTGATTTGATGAATAACCCCCTCAGTCCTTTCTGGCAAAGTTAAGATATGCAGACCACATGCAGCCATATAAAACATTTGAATTAAATTCATTGGGCTCTCTTCATATCTGGAGATTTGGGCATCCATGATGTCAATATTTAGTGAATAGTGTGTATTTCCAAAATATTTGCTGCTGTAAAAGATTATATTCCATAGGGATGTGCATTTGTTTGACATGAATGTGTAAAATGTGACAAATAAGTCCATTTTTATTTCATTTGTGTTTTCACAAAATAAATGGAAGATACCCATGAAAATAAAAGAACATTTTTTATTCCATTCATTTATTTTACATTGAAGTCTACATAGCAAATAAAATAGCAGCAGCAAGATACTTTTTTTCTACTTGAGGTAATTTAGCAACCAAGCAATGCCAGTTAAGTCACAGTCTGACCAGAGTAGAGGTGGGAAGCAGCAGAGAAGACAGGAAGGTACACCAATCAAGGTCATTTTTTTTTTTTTAATCAGCCCGAATCAAGTGATACTGACTGCCTCCCACTGAAAGGGTTGAGCATGTGCACATTCCATTTTAAGATTTACTTATGTGAAATTTCAAAGGGAAAAGTTGCATTTTTTGGAACTGAGTGAATGAAAAAGTTTAAAAAGAAAAAAGGAGAAAAGATTTAAGGCAAAGGAGGGTTTGCTCCATGAAGTTAGCAAGTAGCTCATTTAAAACAAATTGAAGAAAATTCTTTTTCACTCAGTATATAGTTAAGCTCTGGAATTCATTGCCAGATGGTGTGGTTATGGCAGTTAGTGTAACTAGGTTTAAAAAAGGTTTGGATAAGTTCCTAGAGGAAAAAATCCATAAACTGCTATTAATCAGTAGCTTGAGATCTATTTAATGTTTGGGTACATGCCAGGTACTTGTGACTTGGATTGGCTACTGTTTGCTTGATGGACCCTTGGTCTGGCCCAGTATTAGGGGTGTGCATTCGGATTGACCGCATTAGTAAAACGCAACTCATATTTTTTTTTTACTTAAAAAATTGATTCGACATAAACGATCGGATTTCCCACATATCGAACATAGATATGTTCGATATGTGGGAAATCGCGATTGTTGAGCCAAAATAAAAATATAAACCCCCTCACCCTCCTTAATCCCCCCCCCCCCCCGACTTACCACAACTCCCTGGTGATGGAGCGAGGAGTGAGGACGCCATTTCTGCAATCCTTGGCGAGAAGCATGTGACGTCGGCGGCACGTCGAGTGACGCCGGCTCGTTCGCGCCGGACGGCTCGTTCGGCCCAAAAAGAACTTTTGGCCAGCTTGGGGAATCACGTGACGCCGCGTCACTCAACGTGCCACCGACGTCACATGCTTCTCGCCAAGGATTGCAGAAATGACGTCCTCACTCCTCGCTCGATCACCAGGGAGTTGTGGTAAGTCTGGGGGGGGGATTAAGGAGGGTGAGGAGGTTTAATTTTTTTTTTTGCACATATGTACATATACCCAACTCATTGGATTTTTTTTATGTCCATATTGGCCGCAAGTGGGACCCCCTTTCGGACATAAAAAATATGAACATAAAATTTTGCTCTGCACATCCCTACCCAGTATCTTATGTTCATTTCTGAAGCAGTGCTTGCTGCATGAGAGAAACATAGGAACTGGAATTCTAGCTATATGTTAAGTGGGGTAGGGTAGTGGAGAGAAGCAGTGAACAGGAATGAGTTTTAGTGTTTCTGTCTCACTTCAGTGCACTGCAGTCTAGCATTGTAATCTGCTTCTGCAGCTACTATTAATTGCAGAGATTTCAGTGAACAAAGGAGCAGCCAGTCCCAAGTCTTAACTGTTTCTTCTCTGAGAGTTTTGTGGGTATGCGAAAGGAGCCAGCAGCACACATATACTGTTTGTGAGTGTGTAAAACATTTTTTGTACTCAATGGAAAGGTTATTGGATATCTTATATTATACTGTGGTAGTAGACACAGGCATAGCCAGCCAGCAGTCAGTTTGTGTCATTGACAAACTGGTGACTAGGCTTGTCAGTGCTTGGTAAGCACTGCTGTTCACTCAGTCTGTTGATTGGTTTGTGTGTGGGACATACATGCAGTCAGTATTAGAGTGATACTGGTGAATTCTCTACATTAAGTTAGTACATTCTATTGTGACATCAAATACACCAGTAGCCAGTATTTCCAATTCTATCATGCCACTGCAAGGAAAGAAGAATGAAAGGAATGGCAGCAGAGAAGAAAAATATCAGGGGTAGAGGATTTAATGCTGCTGTACAGACAGCCATACCTAGGTCAAACAGAAGCAGCAGTAGCAAAAACGGAGACAGGCATCTAAGCCAAAAGAGAAGTTTTCTTTAGCTGCAGAAAGCCAGAAGTGGAAGGTGCAAGCCATATGAAATTATAATTGTGAGCACATTTGCCACCACCACCTTCACCTCTCTCTTTCTCTCTCTCTTGCTTTGGAGCAAGAGCAAAAGGCAGCAGAGTCACTGGAGTCTGGCATGAGCAGGGTAGTGGAAGAGAAAGCAGAAGTGCAACCCCCAAAACCAGCACCATGCTCCCTCATGATTACTGCTTTGCAGATAATGGAGGTGGAATATAGAAAAATTGATTCAGAGGGAGTAGTGTGTCTTGGATTTCCTGAATCACAGAATATTGAAGAGCTAGTAGTCAAAGAGAATTTGGGGCGTCTAATCAGTAGCATCTAAGATTCCAGTGAGGAGATGTAGGAGGCAGATGATACAGATGAGGTTGAAAGTACCCCCTAGAAAGAGCAGATAATGCAGTTAGAAATAGAGAGCATAAGTGGTGCCCCTGGCTTTTCACCTCACAGTTCACACTCAACCCCAGTGCCAGCAGTAGCACCTTCCAAGGATTCAGAGAGGGAGAGAAGATCCCAGAAGACATCTGTTGTGTAGAGGTACTTTACAATTAAAGAAGGCCTGTATTTTGCTGAGTGTATTCACTGTTATAAGGCCATCGGTTGAGGGAAGGTACTGGAGCATATTACAAATGTTGGTATATAACATCATGTAGAAAAACACCCATTGCTAGCATTGGCATCTAGGAAAGGAGGGGTGCCAGTTCTAGCCTGGGTGCCCAGTCTACCACTTAAAGCAGAATCAGCAGTAAAAAACTAAAAGAAGAAAAAAGTTATTAATAAAAATTATCCCCCTTCAAAGAAACGTCTCCGCAGTTGAATTCAGCCAGAAAAAATTACCTGTTGTAGTTTGCCTCCTCCAATAAAGTAGGTTATCTCTCCCTGATAGCATATTAGTGGAAACTGCTAGAGGCAGGAACTGGCAGCAATGTTGCGCGTCCCGGCTGCTTCCACTCCGCAGCCGGCCCTGCTCACCTTTCTCTCCCGTCTACGTGCTCCAGCCTCTTCTCCTCTGCAGCCGCCGCCAATTCATGGCGTGCCTGGCTCCCCCGCTCACAGTCTCCCATCCAGGCCTCACGGCGGGGCTCGGCGTCCTCCATGGCATTGGCCCCGCCCCTAGGCACGCGCGGTCCACCCAGCCTCTTAAAGGGCCAAGGGCAGATACCAGCTCTGCGGCGCACCCTGATTGACAGCAGGATTTACATTTGTGCCGTTCCATGGCTGTCCTTTCAGTGGCTCATCGGGACCCACTCCTGGTTGACTGCATCCTGGGACTAACATTCTGTCCGACATCTATTTCTGCGGTGGCCAGAGCCCAGGTCAGACGAGCACCTCGTTTGGGTCGTACACTCCGGTGTTCTCTAGTTTGCCTGTTCCAGTGTCTCCTGTTCCAGTGTTTCCTGTTCCAGTGTCTCCTATGTCTCCTGTTCCAGCATCTCCATTCCAGCGTCTCTTGTGTATCCTGTTCCAGCATCTCCGGTGTCTCCTGTTTCAGCGTCTCCTGTTCCTTCATCTCTCCATCCCTGGTAGTACCATTCAGACTGACCTCACGGTACTGATCTTTGCTTGCTCTTGACCTCGTCTGACTGCTGCCTGGAACCGACATCTGCCTGTTCACTGACCACGACTGACCGCTGCCTGGAACCGACCTCTGTCTGTCCACTGATCTCGTCTGACCACTGCCTGGAACTTGACCTTTGCCTGACCTGGCTACTCCCGGATTGATTATAGGTACTGACCCTTGCTTCATCTGACCATTCTAGAGTGTTACTCGAGCCTTGATCCTCGCTATCTACTCGGACACTCTCTTCTGGCCTCCTGTGACCTCTGGACATTCTTGCTTGGACATCGACTGTGCACCCTTGTTCGTCATGGGCACTCTCCTGCACTTCTTCTCTACGAGACCCTGTGAGGCCCACCTAAGACCAGGCGACCAGGGTAACCGAGGGCTTAACCTGAGGCAACACTAGGTTACTATTAGTGAGGCTCCAGCTAGCCTCTGTCTCCTCCTTTGCTCCGTCTCATGGTGGCAAGCACTCTCCAGGTCCGATCGGAGGGCCATACCAATCTGCACCAGGCCAAGAGTCCACCTCCAGCACAACAAGCAACTCCAGTGGAGTCAACCAGAAGGGAGCAGTGGGCTGTGCTGCATACCCAGATGATGAATACCAGCCATAGTACTTCGTGAAATATCCTTACAGCAATAAAAAAGATGCTGGAGTGCTGGCAGCTAGACCAGAGAGACAAGAATGTTTTTGCAGGAGTTTTTGAGATAGATGACAATGGAAGATGGAGGCTATCAGGAGATCCATTGCTTTACATACTTGCTGCACTTGGCAGTAAGGGATACCTTGAGGCCAATGCTCAAGGAAAATGGCATTCCAGTCCTGAAGGATCAGATAGAGATGTACAAAAAAATAACAGCAACAAACAAAGATTTGGCTAAAGAGAACTCTATATGTGTTCTCTAGCAACCATCATACATGGCCACAGTAAGCTGAGTGGCTTATATATGCAAGCTCGTATGGCTACTGGGCTTGAATAATCATCGGTTGCTGAGAATCTTAGAAAGTGCTACCACTAGGTGCCAAACAACTACCGTGTGAGCACTTATCTGATTCCACATGTAGAAGATTTATGCATATAACCCTGAAGGGCTGCTCCAACACTGCGGTGTTTCGGAGTGTTAGACTCCTTCCTCAGGGATCCTTCAGGATATGCTTATGATACTGTGTGGAAACAAAAAACAGTTCTTAAATATGCCTACGGGGCTAAAAGAGACAATGAAACAATATCAGGCTGGTGAGGAAAACTTACTGAGCCTTTTGGTTGCAGTCAATACGCACCGCAGTGTTGGAGCAGCCCTTCAGGGTTATATGCATAAATCTTCTACATGTGGAATCAGATAAGTGCTCACACGGTAGTTGTTTGGCACCTAGTGGTAGCACTTTCTAAGATTCTCAGCAACCGATGATTATTCAAGCCCAGTAGCCATACGAGCTTGCATATATAAGCCACTCAGCTTACTGTGGCCATGTATGATGGTTGCTAGAGAACACATATAGAGTTCTCTTTAGCCAAATCTTTGTTTGTTGCTTGTTGTGGTTTTTTGGCTTTTATAAGAGTATTCCAATTCTATTGTCAAAAAAATAACAGGGCATTTTTATCATGCCATGAAGGGTGGGTAGCCTCTCTGTGAGAAGCAGGAAGCAAACCGTGATTCAGAGGAAGAATCATGTCCTGGATTCCATGAACCACAGAATGTTGAACAGCTAGTGGTTGAAGAGAAATTGGGTCCTCCAGGCAGTAGCATCTTAGCTATATGTGTCCTAAGCTTGTTTCTGGGTACATTTTAATGACCTTTTGATTTCTCTTTCCAACTAGGAGCTGGGCAACAGCTATAGACTTTCTGAATCATTGGACAATGGACATTCATTTGTATCCTGGGCAGAAGGTTGTGTGAAGTCTGGTAGATTTAGTACACATCTGAGATTGGCATAGTAGGATGTGGAAGTAGTGGGTCAGCCTGAAGGCAAAGTGCTGAGATAGCTTCTTTCCAAGCATGCTTTAGCTGTTGGTTAGATTGACTCACCCTGACATATTGGTAATCCATTTAGGAGGAATGACCTGGAACCTGTACCATGTGGTCTGAAATTGTTCCTCATCACCAGTGAGATCACTTTCCCCCTGTGATATGGGGTGTGGCTAAGGTTAACAGGTCAGATTTATGATCAACCATGGAGGGTCCCACATCAGACAAGACTGAGCATCCATGGATTGTGATAATTTTCAACAGAAAGAACAACACAAACAACACAAAGAACAACGCTGGCGGAAGGATCCCTCCCCCACCTCACATGCTTCTTACAAAACTTCAATGACCTTCTACAGGTCTGCCATTATTCGTACTAAACGTGATTTCTTCGCCAAAAAAATACACGGCTTCCTATACGACCCAAAAACTCTTTTCTCATACGTTGCAGCTCTTACCACCCCTGTTCTCCCTTCCATCCGGGAAGAAGAAGCCCAAAACAAATCTATAGAGTTGGCAATCTTCTTTGACAGCAAAATCAAAAATCTACTTGCTCCTCTGGCAACATCCAGCTCCTCATCAAATACCCAGCCTCCACCTAGCCAAAATTACGCCCCAACTATCCACACTCAGAAACTAGAATCCTTCGAACCCACATCTTCATTGGAAATCGAATCGATAATCAAGAATATGAAGCCTTCATCACACCCATTGGACCAAATAACGACCAAACTCCTTCTCACCATTCCCAACACCATTGCTAAATCTCTGGCCGACATCAATTGCTCCTTCATTCAAGGAACTGTCCCTGACTCATTAAAAATTGCTTCTCTGAAACCTCTTCTGAAAAAACCTAACCTGGACCCAGCCATCCCCAGAAATTTTCGCCCAATTGCAAACTTACTTTTTATAGCCAAGCTAATGGAAAAGCTAGTTAACACCCAACTCACTGACTACCTTGACTCCCACAATATTCTCTACCCTCCTCAATTCGGATTCAGGAAACGTTTAAACACAGAATCTCTCCTTCTTTCATTAACGGACAACATCCTAATGGGCCTTGACAAAGGCCAATCCTACCTCCTAGCTCTCCTCGACATTTCAGCAGCGTTCGACACTGTAAATCATTCAATCCTCATCAACCGTCTAAAAGAAATAGGCATTTCTGGCTCTGCACTTCTCTGGTTCAAATCCTTTCTTTACAACTGGCATTACAAAATTAAAATAAATGACAAAGAATCCCACTCAGTCCCTTCTAACCAAGGAGTACCACAAGGTTCTTCACTCTCTCCTACCCTGTTCAATATTTATCTACTTCCTCTATGCCAATTACTCAATAGCCTCAACCTCACCCACTATATATATGCTGATAACGTGCAGATTCTAATCCCCATCTCGGACACCATCTCCACCACACTAAACTTCTGGAACAATTGCCTGCACTCCATCAACTTCCTTCTCTCGAGTCTCAACCTGGTTCTTAACACATCCAAAACAGAACTCCTCGTCATCTGCCCCAGTGACGATAACCCCGTTGCCAACAATGCGACTATACCACTAGCTAACCAGGTGAGAGACCTTGGGGCCACCCTAGACTCCAGATTGAATTTCAAAAAGTTCATCAACACCACAACAAAAGAATGCTTCTTTACGCTACAGGTCCTAAAACAGCTAAGACCACTCCTACATTTCCACGATTTCCGTTCAGTTCTTCAAGCCGTGCTGTTTTCAAAGATAGACTACTGCAACTAACTACTACTCGGTCTCCCCGCCTCATCTACCAATCCTCTACAGATGCTACAAAATGCAGCTGCCAGGATTCTTACAAACACATGTCGTAAGGACCACATCACTCCAATCCTAAAAATCCTACACTGGCTACCCATCCACTACCGAATACTCTTCAAGACTCTTACCATCATTCACAAATCCGTCTACCAGCAACCCTCTCTCCAACTCTCCATCCCTCTCGAACTTCATGCTTCCACAAGGCCGATCAGATCCGCATACAAAGGCTCTCTACAGGCTCCCCCGAACAAATCCTCGGTCCACAACACCATTCACAAACGAGCACTTTTGACAGCAGGTCCGCTACACTGGAATTCTCTTCCCCCAGATTTACGCCAGGAACAATGCCATCTATCCTTCAGAAAGAAACTGAAAACTTGGCTATTCGCTCAAGCTTACCATTGAGTGAGCCTCCATTAACCAACATTGACTCTCGCATCTCCCTTCCCATTCCCTTCCTCCTCCCCCCCCCTCCTCGCTCCGGTCATGCCTGGCCTCCTTTCCCCCCCCCCCCCCCCCACACCCCGTTTACATCCCCTGCTCCTCCCCACATTGGAAATGTTATGCTAATAATTGAATACGACAAATTCTCCAGCTGATTTTCAGCTACCTTATGTTATCCTTTTAGGTCTCGCTACTTATTGCCTTTCGCTGATTAGTTTCAATACTCTCCAACATATTCGTTTTGATATCTTTCCTTTCTTCCAATGCCCTTGTTTTTGCTCCCTTGTTTAATGTAACTTTATCTTCTATATAGTTGTTTGTTTATTGGTTCTCCCCCTGTTACATTGTAAACCGGTTCGATAAGACATGGTCTTGAGCATCGGTATATTAAAAGAATTTAAATAAATAAATAATCTGACTGAATAGTGTTCACTTGTCTGACCTCAGACAGGAACTTTTCCTCAGGGTTGTAAAGAAAGGTTTGGAACATTTGATTCAGTTAAAAAAAATGTTTTGGATAAAAGTGCTCCACCTAGGCTGTAGTTTGATTGGGAGAAGGGGGCACACAGGCAATTCCAGTGGACTCCCTGGGTTCTGTGGCAGCTCTATCTGAGCTTTAGGAGATTGGGGACATGTATGGTTGGGCAGTGTCATTTTCATCAAGGATCCTGATCGAATGGTTGGAGTCATCTGTTGCCTGAGCACCCAGCCCTTGTTTGACATCAGGCCAGTGACTAGAGTTTCAGCCTTGTTGCAGTCCCAGAAGATTGACAGTCCTGCTTGCACAAGGTGAACTGCCAGACAGATTGAATATACTCCCTTGATGGGAGGAATTCTGATTCTGCTTGCTTGGGGCAGATCGGGAAGATTCTCCTCCTGCCTCAACTTATCTTGGAGTTATGTAAATTTATGCAAAGGCTTGGGTTCACAGGCTAGAATCCCCTTTCAGGGTTTCTCTGAATAAAGCCATGGCCTATATTATTACACTCAGTTAACTGTCTCTGGAGTGTTCATTAGAATATCTGCATGATGTGCATTCAGGGCCCAGAAGTGTCGTAGTTGCCCTGGTTGTCTCCTATTTCTCTTCTTTCTTCTCCTGATTCACATCCCCTTCTTACTAGCTATTCTCTAGTCTACAATTCATCATTGACCAAATAACCTTTCTGGAAGACAAGGATCTTCACAAATGTGTTGTAGTGCTTTCCATATCCTTCATTTATCAAAAATTCAGTTGTTCAGCAGGTTTTTGCTGTCTGAAATGCACATTCTAGGTGTAGCAAGACTAGGAATAAAAATATGGTTTAGAAAAGGCTTGCTTATGACATTGAGGAAACTGTTCTAAATTATACCATTTTGCACACAGTATTACCAAATTTTGCTTGCTACTTTTTGGCCATGCAAATGAGCTGAGTGGAAAAATAGCATGCAAAATGTAACTATAAGATATTTTGCAAAACATTCAAACCCACACCTTATTGCAAAATTTCTGCCACAAAGCTAATTTCTCATGTAGGTTTTCTGGCTTGATTCTGTATTGTAGCTGCTCATTAATGTGTAAATTTTAAAAGGAATGCATGTGTGCACGTAGGCAGAATTACGCCTCATTTTATAGCATTTAAACTACAGCCTTTACACACTTGGGGAGAGAGAGAGAGAGAGAGACTGAGACTCTGTATAGGGTCAGTCTGATACGTTATATCTAGATACCACTCTAGAGGGGCACTTTGAAACGGGGTGGGTTTTCAGGAGGTGGGTTGGGGATAGGGGGGTGTTGTTACAGACACATTCAGAGGAATTTATAGTACAATTGACATCACTAAAGAATTATAGTCTTTACAAGAGGAGTTGATTTGTATACCCTGAATAGGTCCCCTTCCTCCATCCCCCCCTTTTTTCTTTCCCCTGTTTCCATTTTCTGCTCTTCCCCCTCCTCCTTTATATTGTATTTTTTTCCTTTTCCCTCTTGCTCTTCTTTCCCCGTGTACTGTTCAGTACACCCCATACTTTACATATCATCCCTTGCTGTCCTGTACACCTTATCTCATGTACTATATTAACTTCCTGTAGCCATCTAGTATCCCCCGTTACCTTGTATAATGTATAATTTTCCTTGTATCTAGTATCCCCCGTTACCTTGTATAATGTATAATTTTCCTTGTATCTTGTATCCCCCGTTACCTTGTATAATGTATAATTTTCCTTGTATCTTGTATCCCCCGTTACCTTGTATAATGTATAATAATCCTCGTATTTTAGTTTTTTTCCTTTGTTATCCTGTACTCTTCTTGTGTATATTAGTTACTCTTCCATTTACTCTAATTTACCTACTGTTACCTTATTTAAGGTTCCCTTGTAGATCCATCCCCTTTTTTGTTCTTCTGGTTGTTCCCCTGTTTCTCCCGCTGTAACAAGATGCCCCCTACCCCAACCCACCTCCCAAAAACCCACCCCTATTCAAAGTGCTCCTCTAGAGTGGTACCTAGATATAGTGTATCAGACTGACCCTATTTTCTCTCTCTCTCTTCTCTTTCTCTCTTTCTGTCTTTTTCTTTCTCTCTCTCTCTCTCGTTCCTGTACTTCCTGAGTAGCAAAGTTTTGTGCTCCTTATTCTGAACATACGCACACTTTTAACGGCTTCTTAAACTTCACATGGCTGTTTTTGCACAAGCAATGCTTTTAAAATCTACCTCTACCTATTGATTTACATTGCATTTTGCATAAGGAGAATTAAATTCAAAAGTTTTCTATTTGTAAAGGAGTAAAGGTGGTGCATTAAATCACCGAACAGTACATGCTATCTTAAATAATGCACTCTAAACACCAATCTAGCATACAAAGTTTTACTTCTCTTAGTACATCAGCCCCCTTGGAAGGAAAAATAAGGCAAAAGCTTGCAGCTCCACAATTGAAATGGAACAGTTAAGTATTTATCATGTTGGCAGTTTTAGAGCTTTAAATTTTATGAGTTGCAATGTACACTTGATTTAATTTAAAGGCTCCTGTTATTATACAAAAAATACTACAGATTTTTAACTGAAAAGACCAATGGTATGAAACCAAGAGTTCTAGCCATACTTAACTGATAATTATTCAGATTCAGAAACCTTGCACAATGCTCATGCTATAGACTGTTCATGTTTTACCTGCATATTAAAATTTTGCAAGTAATCATTGGTTGCTGTAATTCCAAACTCATATCCTGATGTATAACTGTGATACAATTTCTCCTTGCAGCAATTACATAACATGTTCAACAAGAAAATTCTCACAGCCATATGAAAAGTATGTGAAAAAGTGATCCTTCTGAATTTTGCACATAGGATGAAACAAATAAAGAAGCACTGCAATTGAATGTGAAAGCTAGGTTGGGGAAATTGAATAACCAATTCTACTTTTCTTGGGTAATTTGTTTGCAATCTCTCCATATCAGTGCAGTTTGTGTTTACAAAACTGACATGAAATGCCAAAAAACGTGTGCTTAATGAACAATGGGTGAACTCTTAAAGATACCAGTTGTTGAAACCCTTGAAGACAGATGATTAGGAATAGTGTGCCTATAAAGTTCAGGCATTAAAAGAAACACTTAACAAATATATTCATAATTAGAGAGAGGGCTAGGGCTGTGTTTTGGACATGATTAGTTGGTAATCAGTAAAGAGCAAACTGATTATGAGCTGTTCCGTTCTTGCTGGTCTTTGGGGGTTCTACTCAGTGACCTAATTAAACTGAGCTTGAAGTCCTCACATCTCCAGTCAATGGCAATTTCATTATAATATTCAGTTATTTGCATGAGATTGGCCTTCCCTTTCTTTAATCATATGCTTTGCATTTTTGTAGCACCTTCCTTGATTAGTTTATCTTCAGGATTAGCTGCTGGTAACTGCATAAGCTTATGAAAGAAAATGTCACATAAAGACAATCTAGATATTAAAGTTTTTTTTATCAGCATCAGTATTAAAAAAAAAAATACTAACATACCGAAGTGCTTTAAAGAACTTTCTTAAATGTGAATCTGTTTACTTTTAAATTACATTTATCAAGCCCACTGTGATCATTTAAATAGTCTACACAAACAGTAATCGCCAAAAAAGCTAATACATTTGAATAACTTATCATGGAAAGTCAGTGGCACAGGTCTCCATCTGAATATCTACTTAGTTAAAATTATCCATATAACTTTATCCAGATAACTTTGTCTACCTCACTGAATATTTGAGGCTAAAGTTATGCAGTTAAGTTTGCCCAGATAATTTTCAACTTAATGGGCAGACTATAGCCAGTTAAGTAAAAAAAAAAAAAAAAAAAGACGCACACACCAGAGGCCAGAAGGCCCAATCCCTCACCCCCTCCCACCCCCCAAAATACTTGAAAAATGTTGGAGAATAGGTCTAATCCTACCCCTCCAAACCCCCAAAATAAAAATTAAAATGCCACAGGCCTTGGTAGCTCCAGGTTTTCCCGTGATATTTGAAGAAAAAGCCTGCCTTCCAGCTCCTTCCAACACCCCACCCCACCTTTCCACCAGACTGGCAACCCCTATCCCCATCATTGTGAGCCACACAAAGATACTCTCCCCCCCCCCCCCCGAACTCCAAGAATGTACTTGCTCATTTGAAAGGAACAGGCGTATCCTTGCCCTACCTGAGGGCAATTTTAAAAGCCATTTCCATGGGTTAAACACAGTGGTTTACCCTCATAAAGGGTTTCTTAACTTACCTGCATATGTGAAAGGTATTCAGGAGAAATGAAATAGGAAATTAGAAGAAATTTCCTATTTTGTGAAGCAATTGAAAATCCAAAGAAATATCATCAGTTTTCAAGTTTCGTTTTGAAACATCTGTCAGTCCTAGGCCTAGGCTCAAAGCTGGGGCCTCACCTAGGGAGTTGACAGAGATCCAAAGAATTGGTCCTGGCCTACGCCCGAGTGCAACTCTGGCGCCTTAGCCTAGGCTTAGGCTTCAGGCCGGGGGAATCATCTAGGCATAGGCCATAATCCAATGCAGGGGCAGTGGCCTATTCTCGAATGCAATGCTGGGATCTTGTCCTAAGCCCTGGCCCAATGCTGAGGCCTCAGCCAAACTCGAACAAAGGCCCAGGCCAAAAAATATTAAAGGACCTACTTGATTCAGCATCTCGGAGGTGGGTCCCAATGCTTGGGCCTCGAACTAGACCCAAGCCCAATGTCAGGGTCTGACCTGTACCAAGGCCCAAATCCAGAAAATTGTGCACACATGTATACCTGTTCAGCCTATTTTATACCATGTTCGCATACATTTGCATATGTTATAAAATGGCTGCATCTCTGGATGATATCTGGCATATGCAAGTATATCTTTGCCAACATGCCAGTATTAAAGTTACTGTATTTATGTGCATATATTGAAAATTACCCCAGAGTTTGAATGCATAAAATGATAGCAATGTTATGCACATTTCAATGTGCTCTGCAAAGAAGCATTCCTGAAGGTGGAGAAATCATTTGTGTGTATACTTTTAATTTTCAAAAGTGTGCACTTAAATGTTCGCTTTGACATTTACACCTGCTATTTACCAAAACAAGAAATCCAAATAACTTTCAGGGTTTTTTGTAATGAAGTCAGTTTCAGTTCATTGCATTCAAAACAAACCAATGAAGGACTCGTTCATTAATTGCATTTTACCCACATCCCTGATTCACAGTAATCGCAAGCAGGTTAGGAGGTAACAAGCCAGAATATATACTAGCAGGTCATGTTCTCTAAGGTCTATGCATAGGGCTAATCCAGGTGCTGAGTAGTCTTTGAGTTGCTAGGAGCACTTTCCTGTTCCCAGACACCCTTTTACAACTCCAGAGGTCCATTTCAATACCTCATGAGGGCTTAATATTCCCGGTATCAGGTTCAGTGCAGGTCTTCTAAATTACATAAGTCTGATTTCATCAGAGCCCTCAGGTGGCTTTAAGAGGCAGGGCCTGACTGTAAGCCAAGTTCCTTACTATGGTGTCTGCAGATACACTGGAGAATCAGAACTACAGTTCAGGACTCAGAGAGGATATTTACTCACATTTCATTGAAGATGATAGGATTCGGTGTACTAAATCAAATAGTGAGACAGGGAAAAAGAAGCAGTAACTCTGCATCTCATCTGTACAGCACTCTCTGCAATGAAGAAGAAAGCACCAATGTTCCACCACATTTCATGTTAGGTACCCTGAAAGGAAAATTAGCATACGATGCATATCTTTGTCTTGCAAGAAGGCAACCATATACACATTGCACACATGTTATATTAGGCATCAAATGGTGAACAAACATAAGAACACAAAAAAACAATAATTGATGCACTTCTTCCTCTGACAATGGCAGCCAAGATATTCCTTCCATAAGGACACCAGAAAATTTCTGTTGGTTCAGAGTTGATCTGCTGTGTGTGGAATCATTAGCACTGAAATCATAAGTAAGAGCAATCAAGCCCTTAAAATGCCATGCATCATAGCCAGGCACTTGAAACTACAGAATAAGACAATGTTCTGCAATGAATCTCTGCGAGATCACTCAGAAGAAGATTAAGACATTACACAAAACATCACACATTACTCCTTCTCCCCCATTTAATTCATTGAGAATTGGAATTTCTCCATGCTCCAATATATCTTCATTGAAAACACTGCTGTGAAATCAATTTATTGTTGAAGACACACTACTCCTTACATTGTCACGGACCACTGTCACCTCTTCATTATCCTCACAGTTGTTCCTGTTGGGAACTGAAATATAAATTACTGGCGTTGGTAATTTCCCCACACTTCATATCCCAGTTGTTCTTTCCTGGATGGAATGGCAACTAAAACCAACAGATAATTTCCCATGTTTCACATGGAGACTTCTGTAACACAGAAAAGGGATTAAAAGAAAAGGCTGGCGGGGCTGAACTCTCTTCTAGGTTGCTAAAGCAAACACAAAATTAGTGTAATATTTCCAGTACAAAGCATAGAGACATGCAAAAGTCAAAAACACAGATTAGAACCCTTCTTTAAAACTGTAAAACCAAAATAAAACAAATACATTTCCATATTAGGAAGGATGGTGAAAGTTCATCATGTATAATTGCCTAGCAGAAAACATTTAAGGCATTGTCTCTGGATAAACTGTATCAAACAGCAACCATCATGACTTGAAACCAGGACTCAACACCATGTTCTGTCCTGAGAATGCTTCTGAGGAAAAACTCTCTCAGAATTTGGTAACGAGCAAAACATGAAAATGAACAACAAGCTGTAGGTTTACAGGCTGGAGCCATCAGGTCTCACAAAAAATGTAGCCTCAGTGTGTCAGTAAGAGAAAACATTAGGCCAACTTCTAACCTCATACAGGTTGTATCAAAATAGCAAAAACGACTGGTAATTATGTCATGAAGCATATATAGATAATAGCCAGGATCTGGTTTGAAAACAGATTCTCCTAGCGAATGCTTTACTGTTATAGAGTCTGTCTTTCTCCATCATTCAGCTCATCAATAACCAGATCAATATTTACTTCTGCTGTATGTAGATTAATGATTATCACCTTCTGAACTGGAGCATTCAAGAGCAGCTATGGGCACCCATAATTTAAATACAACCTTACAATGAGCCAGACATCTGTGTTTGACAAAATAGTAGAAACTATTAATATGAACACAATTAATAGACATATAGACAGGGCTTAATGGGAGAAAGTAAGCATGGTTTTAACAGAGCTGTTCAGCTTGGAGAAGAGATGGCTGAGGAGGGATATGATAGAGGTCTACAAAATCATAGAAGGAAGGACTTGAACAGGCTAATGTAAATTGGTTATTTACTCTCTCAGATAATAGAAGGACTAGGGGGCACTCCATGAAGTAAGTAGCTCATTTAAAAACAAATTGGAGAAATTTCTTTTTCACTCAATGCATAGTTAAGCTCTGGAATTTATTGCCAGAGGATGTGGTTGCAACAATTAGTTTAATTGGATTTAAAAAAGGTTTGGATAAGTTCCTAGAGGAGAAGTCCAAAAACTAATATTAATCAATAAGGAATATGTTAGGATTTGTGGGTATGTGGGCCCTGGGCTGAGGTGAGAGATGGTACTGCCCACAGGGAGGAACCCTGTGAGCCTCACCATTGGGAGGCGAGGTCTCAGCATCAGACACAACTGTAGAATAGACTCTTTATTAGAGAAATAGAGAGGCACTGCCCATAGAATGGGGAGTGCAGGAGAAAGTCACAGAGTCCGTGCGGTAGGGTATACCCAAGGTGAATACCTCTGTAGTGAAGATAAGGCAGTGGTCCACTGAGTGGGGTACACCGATGAAGCTCCTCAGTATAGATGATAAGGTAGAGGTCCATGGAGTAGGGCACACCGAGGAGGTGTCCCCAGTAGGGATGATACGGTAGTGGTCCACAGTACGGGGTATACCATTGAGGGTTCCTCACTAGAGATGTCATGGTAGTGGCCCGCAGCGCGGGGTACACTGATGAGGGTTCCTCACTAGAGATGGTAAGATAGTGGTCTGTAGAGAGGAGGTACTCACAGTAGTGAAGGTTCCAGGAGAAGCCCTGGGAAATGGGGCAAGCAGCAGTCCAAGGTGATAGGCCCTCTGAGGAGCGGATAGCCAGAGATGAGGAAAGGGCCCCCAAGGAGTGGGTACCCAGAGCGTCTCAGGCTGAAGCAGCAGGAACTGGAACGGGAAGTCCGTAGTGAGCGAAGCGGATTCAGCAATGAGGGAACTCGTTGCCAAGTCGTCGGGTAGGCAGGGCCAGCCAGCTTAAGTATCCAGGGGGAATGACGTCATCCCGAGGGGACGCCCCCAAGGTTCCCGCCATGATGTGCTTAAGACTGGCCCATGCGCACACACCTAAGGGATTCCAAGGGCAAGATGGAGGTCGGCAGCACAGCATCCAGGGACGGTAGGCCTGCCAGCGATAGCTGGCGGAGGCCGCAAGCCTTCCCAAATGAGTCAAAGCTGCAAAGAAGGAGGTGAGTAACAGTGGTTGCAGCTGTCTGTGACCAACGGGCATAACAGAATAATAGCTTGGGATCTATTTAATGTTTGGGTACTTGCAAGGTACTTCTGATTGGATTGGCCACTGCTTGACACAGGATGCTGGACTTGATGCAGTATGGCATATTTTATGTTCTTATGTTATGTAAATGAGAGCAGATAAAGATTAAAATGGTCCATTCTGTCTGCCCAGCAATGTGTTTAAGGTTATAACGGTTGCTCTGTGCAGGTTACCCAACATGCAGAAATATTACACCAAAAGTTAGCACAGATAAATTAATTTCCATCCCCTAGTCACTAGGGATCTTTTCTGCTTATCCCATGCCCTTTGAAATTCCAATATTGCTGTCTTCACCACCTCTCTTGGGAGGGCATTGCATACATCCATCAATCTTTCCATGAAAAAATATTCCCTGATGTTATTCTTCCCTAGATCTACAGCATCCTTTCTATCAGAATTAGGTGTGATTTTTAGCATTATTTAATCCCATTTAGATATTTAAAAGTCTGCATCATGTCTCCCCTATGATAATGCACATTTAGGTCCTGAAGCCTCATCTGGAAAAGGAAATGAGTGAGATGATTAAATTTGCAAATGACATAAAATTATCCAAAGTTGTTAAAACAGCAGTGAATTGTGAGGAACTGCAGAAGGACCTTGTGAGACTAGAAGAATGGGCATCTGAATGGCAGATTAAATTTAATGCTGAAAAATGCAAAGTTATGCACACAGAGAAAATAATCCCAATTATTGGTCCATTATTCTGGGTTCCATATTAAGAGTCATTACCCAGGAAAAAGACTTGGCGTCTTTGTGGACAATATGTTGAAATCCTCAGTTTAGTGCAGGACTTGCCAAACCAGTCCTGGGGACTCGGGTTTTTGGGAGATTCACAATGAATATGCATGAGATAAATTTGCATATGCTGAGTCTCCACAGTATATAAATTTATATAATGCATAGTCATTGTAGATAATCCTGAAAACCCAACTGGTTGTCGGGATCCCAGGACTGGTTTGGGAAGTTCTGGTTTAGTGTGTGGTGGTGGTGGTCAAAATAGCAAACAGAAGGTTGAGCATGATCTAAAATGAATGGAGAATAAAATAGAAAATATTATACTGCCTCTGTATTTATCCATATTGGAACTGCACCTTGAGCATTATGTGCAATTCCCATCACCCCATCTCACAAAGGACATGGTGGAATTTGGGAAAAGTGCAGAAGAGAAATAATGAGAAAGGGGATTGAATAGCCCCCCTGTCTTGAGAGACTGCACAGCTTTGGTCTCTTCAGTTTGGAAGGGAGACAGCTGAAAGGGGACATGATAGAAATTTATGAAGTCTATTTTCGGCCACTGTGCGACTCAACTACTTAACCAGATAAACATATCTGGCTAAACGGCAGGATATATTGGGTACGTTAAAGTTAGCCAGTGATGTCTAATCGGATACTCCAAGAAATTAACAACCAGCAGAATTAAAACAAATCATAGAAAGTATTTTTTCACTCAATGCACAATGAATCTGCCAGAGGGCATGGTTAAAGAAACGAACATAGCAGAGTTTAAACAAGGGATGTGGCCTCCTCTCCTACAACAGTCCAACCCACCATATCTGGTGCCATCACTACTTAAATGTAACAACCAGAATGCCAAGGAGCGCTCACGATATAAATAAGACGCTTACGTTTAAAGTTGACCAGTCATAATAGGCTTCATTGTGGGAGCAAGATTGCTATATAACTCCGCCTTATTTTTAATCATCTGTCAATGTCCGTGACAATATATATTTTTTTAGAATTTTTTCAGATTTGCTTGGTAAATGTTACTTATCTTAAGAATCATCACTGATTTACTTAGCTCTGAAGCCTTAACACGCCTGACATGGGTCCATGTTTCGAACAATGCCGTTCTTTATCAAGGGCTTAATATCAGCATCTATGAGGTAAAAAAGATTAGGGATGTGCAGAGCAAAATTTTATGTTCATATTTCTTATGTCCGAAAGTGGGTCCCACTTGCGGCCAATATGGACATAAAAAAAATCTAATGAGTTGGGTATATGTACATATGTCGCCCATTAAAGTCAATGGGGGAAGGATTTCCAGCCTATTTTTGGCTGCAGAATTGTGGTTTTCTTATCAATTGGCCCAGGAGAGAGTTCCCTTTCCTTTGTGCAGGGAAGTACTCCCTGGAAAGGGTCCACCCCTAGAGTTGTGTGTACCCGGTGTTTACATTGGCGTCCAGTGAATATCGTTGGCGTCTAGTGAATTCCGTTGGCGTCTAGTGAATTCAGACGGTACTTACGCACTTCAGCAGATGACAAAGGAATTGGAGGATCTCTCAGAAATAAGAATACGTGTGGGAATACAAGGTCTGGATGAACAGGCAGGCACAGCAATGGAGTTAAAACAGCAGTAGGAACACAAGGCCTGGATGAACAGGCACTTCATTCGAGGACAGAGGTCAATCCCAGCTAGGGACACAAGGCCTGCATGAACAGGCACAGGAACTAGGTTAAAACACTGGTAGCTCGCCAGCATCTTTCTGATGCATGCTAGAATATTGGCAGCGGTATGGGCATGGTCCGTCAGGTGGGTGTGCAGTAAAGCCCACCTCCACCCTCATGCTTGTTCAGGGAAGGACTCCCTGGAACGGGTCCACCCCTAGAGTTGTGTGTACCCGGTGTTTACATTGGCGTCCAGTGAATATCGTTGGCGTCTAGTGAATTCCGTTGGCGTCTAGTGAATTCAGACTGTACTTACGCACTTCAGCTGATGACAAACGAATTGGAGCCTAGGATCTCTCACAAATAAGAATACATGTGGGAACACAAGGCCTGGATGAACAGGTACATCATTCGAGGACAGAGGTCAATTCCAGCTAGGGACACAAGGCCTGCATGAACAGGCACAGCAACCAGGTTAAAACACCTGTGGGAACACAAGGCCTGGATGAACAGGCACCGCCACTGAGTTAAAACACCTGTGGGAACACAAGGCCCGGAAGAATGGGTACAGCAACTGAGTTAAAACACCTGTGGGAACACAAGGCCGGGATGAAGAGGCGCAGCAGTCGAGCACAGAGGTCGATCCCAGCTAGGGACACAAGGCCTGGATGAAGAGGCACATCATTCGAGGACAGAGTTCAATCACAGCTAGGGACACAAGCCGCGGAGGAAAAGACACTAACCAGGATCCTCCAAGCCCTCATTTTCTCCAAATTAGACTACTGCAACTCTACATTTCTTGGACTCCCTTCCTCATACACAAAACCACTCCAAATGGTTCAAAACGCAGCAGCCCGTCTACTAACAAACACTAGGAAAAGAGACCACATTTCCCCAGTCCTAAAAGACCTCCACTGGTTACCAATTCAGTTCAGAGTCATTTACAAATCCATCACCTTGATATACAAAATCTTTCACCAACACACCATAATCGACCTACAAATTCCTCTCCGTTTATACAAATGCACAAGACCGACCAGGGAAGCCTACAGAGGATGCCTCCTTGTTCCACCCTCCAAAACCACTTATCACAGCACCTTTAGAGATTGAGCCCTTTCCACAGCAGGTCCACCGTTATGGAACTCCATCCCCCCAGATCTCAGAAATGAACCTTGCCTCCTAACCTTTCGGAAAAGACTCAAGACATGGCTTTTCAGGCAAGCCTTCCCGAACTGCACCTAACACACACCATCAATAAATTCTCAGCTCAGAAGCTGTATATATTGGACGCCATATTTGTAATGTACTCTTGTATATTTTTATATTCTACACATGTATATAATTAACCTCCTCTATCCCTCTTTATTTCTTACACTCCCAGTTCATAGCCCCAGTTAATTGTAACTGCATCTCTTCACCACGTGTATTTATGTTATAGGTTGTTTTCTTTGCACCCCTGTTTTCTGTAAAGCGACATCATGTGAACGATTTCATGAATGCAGGTATAAAAAAACCTTAAATAAATAAAATAAATAAGTAAGTACCGCAAGGGAAAGTTGAAAACAACTTTGAAGAGGGAGTTCAAGAGGGCGTGAAATTGTAAAGAGGTAAATGGGTGGGGTCCGTGCAGTCCGCCCGCAGGATTCAACCCGGCGGGTTCGGTCGGACCGGGGTTTCGGCGGATCCCCCACCCCCACCCCTTTCGCGGGGGGTGGGGGAGGGGCGGGGAACGCCTCCCGGACGGCCCCGGCCCCCGCAGGGCGCATTTCCTCTGCGGCGGTGCGCCGCGACCGGCTACGGTTCGGCTGGGAAGGCCCAGGGGGGGCAGGTGGCCCGCTGCTCCAGCGGCGCGTGTTATAGCCCCCCCTCCCGGCGTTTCCTCCTTCCCCTTTGGCAACTGTTAACTTGTCTTAACCTCATTCACTACATCTATGCAGACGATGTTCAGATTCTTATTCCCATAACAGAATCTATTAACAAACTTGGCTATTCTTACAAGCCTTCCCTGATCCTTCAAACTTTCACTAGATAAGTAAAGCTACTCAGCTTTCAATATGGAACTTCGCCCCTCCAATATTCTCCTCATTTAGCTACCCTACTTATGCACTTCAGAAAATGACAAAGGAATTGGAAGATCTCTCAGAAATAATAATACGTGTGGGAACACAAGGTCTGGATGAACAGGCAGGCACAGCAATGGACTTAAAACACCAGTAGGAACACTAGGCCTGGATGAAGAGGCACATCATTCTAGGACAGAGGTCAATCCCACCTATGGACACAAGCCGCGGAGGAAAAGAAACTAACCAGGATTCCCTCCGTAACGGCGAGTGAAGAGGGAAGAGCCCAGCGCCGAATCCCCGCTCGTCCGGCGGGCGCGGGAAATGTGGCGTACGGAAGATCGCCTCTCTGGCGCCGCTCGGGGCCCCAAGTCCTTCTCATCAAGCCTCAGCCCGCGGACGGTGTTAGGCCGGTAGTGGCCCCCGGCGCTCCGGGACCGGGTTTTCTCGTAGTCTGTTTGTTTGGGAATGCAGGCCAAAGTGGGTGGTAAACTCCATCTAAGGTTAAATACCATTTCCGGCGCGTGTTATTGCCCCCCCCCCCCCCCCCCCGGCAGCAGCTTCGCCGTTTCCCCCGCCGTTTCCCTCCTTCCCCTTTGCCAACTGTTAAGTAGTCAACCTCATTCACTACATCTATGCAGACGATGTTCAGATTCTTATTCCCATAACAGAATCTATTAACAAAGCCATCGCACTTTGGAACAACAGCTTACAAGCCATCACTAATCTCCTCAACAGTCAAAGCATGAGATCTTATTAAGAAACTGACATTATCCTCAACAAATTCTTACTCCTAGCAAAACCTATACCAAGTAAGTACACAGGGGTCTATATTTTCATACCCCATTGCTTGCTGTTTGAATACCGCTCTTGCCGTACCGACCCGCAGGGTCCACCTAGGGACACAAGCTGTGGAGGAAAAGAAACTAACCAGGATTCCCTCAGTAACGGCGAGTGAAGAGGGAAGAGCCCAGCGCCGAATCCCCGCCTGTCCGGCGGGCGCGGGAAATGTGGCATACGGAAGACCGGCTCCCCAGCGCCGCTCGGGGGCCCAAGTCCTTCTGATGGAGGATCAGCCGGCGGACGGTGTTAGGCCGGTAGTGGCCCCCCAATAAAACCACCAAAGACTGCTTCTATAAACTGCAAGTTTAAAAAAGGATAAGACCACTCTTCCACGCCAAACACTTCAGAACCATCCTCCAAGCCCTCATTTTCTACTACTGCAACTCTACATTACTTGGACTCCCTTCCTCATACACGAAACCACTCCAAATGGTTGAAAACGCAGCAGCCCGTCTACTAACAAACACTAGGAAAGGAGGCCACATTTCCCCAGTCCTAAAAGACCTCCACTGGTTACCAATTCAGTTCAGAGTCATTTACAAATCCATCACCTTGATATAAAAAATCATTCACCAACACACCATTATCGACCTACAAATTCCTCTCCGTTTATTCAAATGCACAAGACCGACCAGGGAAGCCTACAGCGGATGCAATGCCGGTATAAATAAATAAAATAAATAAATAAAATCAATAAGTACGTAAGGGAAAGTTGAAAACAACTTTCAAGAGCGAGTTCAAAAGGGCGGGAAACCGTTAAGAGTTAAACGGGTGGGGTGCGTGCAGTCCGCCTGGAGGATTGAACCCGGCGGCGGGTTCGGTGGGACCGGGGGTGGTTTCGGCGCATCCCCCACCCCTTTCGCGGGGGGGCGGGGAACGCCTCCCGGACGGCCCCGGCCCTGTCCAGGAATAAAAAAATAAAGTAAAGCAATAAAATCAATAAGTACGTAAGGGAAAGTTGAAAACAACTTTCAAGAGCGAGTTCAAAAGGGCGGGAAACCGTTAAGAGTTAAACGGGTGGGGTGCGTGCAGTCCGCCTGGAGGATTGAACCCGGCGGCGGGTTCGGTGGGACCGGGGGTGGTTTCGGCGCATCCCCCACCCCTTTCGCGGGGGGGCGGGGAACGCCTCCCGGACGGCCCCGGCCCCGTCCAGGAATAAAAAAAATAAAGTAAAGCAGTAAAATCAATAAGTACGTAAGGGAAAGTTGAAAACAACTTTCAAGAGCGAGTTCAAAAGGGCGGGAAACCGTTAAGAGTTAAACGGGTGAGGTGCGTGCAGTCCGCGGCCCCGGCCCCGTCCAGGAATAAAAAAATAAAGTAAATATATAAAATCAATAAGTACGTAAGGGAAAGTTGAAAACAACTTTCAAGAGCGAGTTCAAAAGGGCGGGAAACCGTTAAGAGTTAAACGGGTGAGGTGCGTGCAGTCCGCGGCCCCGGCCCCGTCCAGGAATAAAAAAATAAAGTAAATATATAAAATCAATAAGTACGTAAGGGAAAGTTGAAAACAACTTTCAAGAGCGAGTTCAAAAGGGCGGGAAACCGTTAAGAGTTAAACGGGTGGGGTGCGTGCAGTCCGCCTGGAGGATTGAACCCGGCGGCGGGTTCGGTGGGACCGGGGGTGGTTTCGGCGCATCCCCCACCCCTTTCGCGGGGGGGCGGGGAACGCCTCCCGGACGGCCCCGGCCCCGTCCAGGAATAACAAAAATAAAGTAAAGCAGTAAAATCAATAAGTACGTAAGGGAAAGTTGAAAACAACTTTCAAGAGCGAGTTCAAAAGGGCGGGAAACCGTTAAGAGTTAAACGGGTGAGGTGCGTGCAGTCCGCGGCCCCGGCCCCGTCCAGGAATAAAAAAATAAAGTAAATATATAAAATCAATAAGTACGTAAGGGAAAGTTGAAAACAACTTTCAAGAGCGAGTTCAAAAGGGCGGGAAACCGTTAAGAGTTAAACGGGTGGGGTGCGTGCAGTCCGCCTGGAGGATTGAACCCGGCGGCGGGTTCGGTGGGACCGGGGGTGGTTTCGGCGCATCCCCCACCCCTTTCGCGGGGGGGCGGGGAACGCCTCCCGGACGGCCCCGGCCCCGTCCAGGAATAAAAAAAATAAAGTAAAGCAGTAAAATCAATAAGTACGTAAGGGAAAGTTGAAAACAACTTTCAAGAGCGAGTTCAAAAGGGCGGGAAACCGTTAAGAGGTAAACGGGTGGGGTGCGTGCAGTCCGCCTGGAGGATTCAACCCGGCGGCGGGTTCGGTGGGACCGGGGGGGCTTTCGGCGCATCCCCCACCCCTTTCGCGGGGGGGCGGGGAACGCCTCCCGGACGGCCGC